>NC_052157.1:64230501-64536878 GCF_902713615.1 Scyliorhinus canicula
CCACCGTGACCCTTGACACAATCCCATTGCCCTGGAATATTGTTAACCCAAAGCTGGGAGGGTGGGAAGTTGGGTGGCGCGGGAGAGAATGGAAAAGGGGGAAGGGGCACGGCCGAGGGATGGGCGGGCGGGAATGGGTGGTGAGAGGGGGATGACTACCGGGGCCACATCCCATGTGAGGTGGGCGAGGATAGGGCATCTCTGGTCCTCCAGGCTTTCCGGACCCTCGCCGCTGACATGCACACTCCCTGGAAGAGTGCACACAGTGTTTTATCTTCATGTGCGGTTGCACAGCTGGATGTTCACAGGGAGTGGAACCTCTTCTTGTGATGTTGGGCACTCCCAGACTATCAGTGCATGCAAGGCGACATGCGTGTCATCTATTAGCCCCTTAAATCCGCGATGGAGCAGAATCCTGCTACCCGGGCATCCTGTTGGGCCTGCTCCATGTCAAAGTTGAAATGGTTTTCTGCCTGGACAAGCAGGGCAACTGTGACCTCATGGATGCACTTGTGGGCTGTAGCTTGTGAAATGCCTCGCATGGCCTCGCTTGAGCCCTGGAATGATTCTGAGACGGAATATTCAGGGCTGCGGTAACCTTGACGGCCCTGGGGTGGGTATCCTACTCCTCCACGTGGTGCCAAGTCTGCAAGGACATGGCACAGGTGCTACACCCCCTCTTGTTGAGGTGGAGCCTTCTGTGGCACATGCTGTCCGTCATCTGTTTGAAAGGCTAGTGACGTCTCTACACCTTCTGCTATTTCGGGCCTCCCCCTCTGGGTATCTCCTTTACCTGCTGGGGGCCGGGACCTCAGGCCATGGGCAGGTGCCCTGCTATGTGGCTGCCACCTCAAGTCTCTGTCGACTCTGCCATTGGCTGTCTCCTCCGCCTGCCAGCAGCACCACTAGGGCAGGTTCTGCGGGGTCCAAGGTATCGTCCATCATGTGTAATACCTGTAAGGTATTAGAGAGGGTGCAAGAAACAGCAACCAGCGATATTTTCCACCCCAGGACCCTCCATTCCTCCATGGCATCTTTTCCCCAGCCCTCCCTCATCGATACGCGTGCTCACATACATCCGGTCGCAGTAAGGGGGCCCTGCTCACCGGACCACAGACCTTGTACCCTAGACAACGTTACCTAGACCGGGTGCTGGTCCCCTCCCCGGTTCATGCCCGGAGTATACCTGGTGGTGTTCGGATGCTGGCCGCTGCATTCTAGTGTTCAGGCACAGTGTCCATGGCATCAAGGGCTCATTGGGATGCTGGGCAATAGCTCCCACATGCTACATAGCAGGGCCTACCCACTGGAATCCGCTTGGGATGTGCGAAAGGCATAATAATAATAATCTTTATTGTCACAAGTTGACTTACATCAAAACTGCAATGAAATTACTGTGAAAAGCCCCTAGTCACCACATTCCGGCACCTGTTCGGGTACAGAGGGAAAATTCAGAATGATCCAAATTACCTAACAGCACATCTTTCAGGACTAGTGGGAGGTGTCATGTGCGAGTACCTTTAATAAATGGGTGTTTAACGAATAACTGTAGTGGATGTACCTTTAAGAAATGGGTGTTTATCAATCGCTGCAGTGATGTCAGAGTGTGGGTGGAGCTCGGCTGTCTGTCTGCTTTACTTTCGCTTTGAGCAGGCAGCCACAGGGTTTGTTTGGTTTTGTTTTGAGAGCTGGATAGTTGCAGGGCAAAGCAAGGTACTGTATAAGGATCTCATCTCTGCAATATAGAACATATAGAACAGTACAACACAGAACAGGCCCTTCGGCCCTCGATGTTGTGTCGAGCAATGATCACCCTACTCAAACCCACGTATCCACCCTATACCCGTAACCCAACAACCCCCCCCCCCCATGCCTTACTTTTTAGGACACTACGGGCAGTTTAGCATGTCCAATCCACCTAACCCGCTCATCTTTGGACTGTGGGAGGAAACTGGAGCACCCGGAGGAAACCCACGCGCACACGGGGAGGACGTGCAGACCTCTGTACAGACAAGGACACAGCCGGGAACCGAACCTGGGACCCTGGAGCTGTGAAGCATTTAGCCTAACCACCATGCTACGTGCTGCCCCCAATCTAAAGACTGTCGCCAGATCATTTGAGGATTTCAAGTGATAACTGTTCTCATTAGTGAATGTAAATCTGATCTGTGTTAAAAGGGTTTGTTGTCTGAGGGATGTTGTAAGGAAAAGATTAAGGGTTACTTATAGAATATTGTATCTGTGGGGAAGATTCGTGTTGATAGTTTGTTAAGATGTTTACTGTGGGTTTATAAAGTGTTAATTGGTTTCATAAATAAACATTGTTTTAATTTAAAAGTACTTTAGCTCTCTGTGGTACCACACCTGGAAAGTAGGCCCATGTGTTCCCCCTAACCACAATCCATTCAAAGTTATGGTTCAGGTGAACTCCATGATATACTTTGGGGTTCTCGAAACTCTGGCCCGTAAGAGAGGAAACCGGAGCACCCGGATGATGAAAGCGGGGAGACTCCACTCCTGTTGGATCTCGTGACACGCTACGATGCAAATCCTGCCCACAATGGGCGGGATCAACGTTTTTGCAAATCTGCACATTAGAGCGAGGTAGTAAGAATCACTCTAATGTTCAAATTCCTGACGAACCTGAAGCTTTGGGGATTCAACCCTTTTGCCTCAAGAGACCTCGGCTGAGCACCATTCAGCACTGGTCCCCACAAACAGGGACCAGAGGGAGAGGTGCTCGTGGAAGTCCCCCAGGGGATCAGAGGCCCATAGCCGTATGCCCTTCGGGAAGTAGGTGCAAGGGCAGCATGGTGCCGCAGTGGTTAGCACCATTGCCTCATAATAATAATAATAATTGCACATTGTCACAAGTGGGCTTGAATGAGGTTACTGTGAAAAGCCCCTAGTCGCCACATTCCGGCACCTGTTGAGCCCTCCCGTTACGTTTGGGCTTGGTGGGAGGAGGACATTGAGGATTATTTCAGGGGCGTCGGAGATCGGGATTCTGTTTTTAAATGCCATCCCGACCCCTCGCTAAAATGGGGAATCCTGGCGAATGGAGCTCCTCACCTTACAAAACGGGGCTATGTGAGGCCTCAGCTGCGCGTTCTCCGTTCAGGCCCCTTATTCAACGCGTGTCAGGTTGAATTGCTCTGTATTTCTCAGCACTGTGGGTGTCAGGAAACACACGGCTAAACGCGCTGGCTGGGGACTTTGTTTCCTTTTGGATGAATCGTGCCCTAAGTGTCATTTGATAGCAGTAGGGAACTCGCCGGCATAGTTCATAGAATTTACAATGCAGAAGGAGGCCATTCGGCCCATCGAGTCTGCACCAACCCTTGGAAAGAGTACCCTACTTAAACCTACACCTCCTCCCTATCCTCGTAACCCAACCTAATCTAAACTTTTGGACACTGAGGGCAATTTAGCAGAACTAATCCACCTAACCTGCACTTCTATGGACAGTGGATGGCAATCAAAGCACCTGGAGGAAACCCACGCAGACACAGGGAGAAAGTGCAAACTCCACACAGACAGTAACCCGAGGCCAGAATTGAACCTGGGACCCTGGAACTTTGAGGCAACAGTGCTAACCACCGTGCCTCCCCATTATCCCCAATCAAGTGTCCACCATCCCCACACAATGCTCATCATCCCCAATCCAGTGTTCTTCATCCCCAATCCAGTGTCCATCATCCCCAATCCAGTGTCCATCATCCCCAATCCAGTGTCCATCATCCCCAATCCAGTGCTCATCATCCCCAATCCAGTGCTCATCATCCCCAATCCAGTGGCCATCTCCTTCCTGCCACCAGCTGGCAGGAAAAACCCACCACAAATGAACTTAGAAATTTTTGCGTTAAATTCCGCCCCAAGTGTGGGCTAAACCGGAGAGAAATTTCTAGCACCCAAATAAGTGACTGAGTGCTGGATTCTTCCACCCCGCCCACCGTAAGAATGCCATGATCGGTACGCTGACATTGGAAAAATCCATTGACCTCAGCTGGGGTTCTCTCGTCGGCGGGTGAACGCGGTCGGAGAATCCTGCCCTAAACGTCGTTTCACAGCGGTGGGAAACCCGCTGGCAGATCCGGTGGGAAACTCCCTGCAAACCCCGCCGCAAATGAACTTGAAAATTTTTCTGTTAAATTCCGCCCAATGTTGACACAGCCACCCAGACTGTGAGGCTGTCTGGCTGTTGAGCAGATTCTCTTGTGGCATAATGATGCAGCTGCGGACTGTGAGCAATGAAGGAGACATTGTCAGACAGAGGGAGAGCTGGGGAAATCAGTCCAATCAGCTGGAGTGGGCTGAGGGTGATTATTCAGGCTGAGGAGATTGGTTGGGGCCAAGGTTCTCAGATCATGAGGATATTGTATCAGTCTTCCCTTACCTCATCCAATTTGAATTAGATTCATCCTTCGCATCAATATACTCAAAATCTTGCTTGCCTTTACTGATCTGCAGAAAGATATTTTAATAAAAGGATTGGAAACTTCAAAGTTAGAAAATCAATTTTACCTTTATTTTAGCAAGAAGTCTTACAACACCAGGTTAAAATCCAACAGGTTTGTTTCAAACACGAGCTTCGGAGCATGCTCCTTCCTCAGGTGAAACCTGTTGGACTTTAACCTGGTGTAAGAGTTCTTACTGTGCTCACCCCATTCCAACACAGGCATCTCCACATCATGACCTTTATTTTAGCAAGAGGTCAAGCTGAACATAAATTGCAAAAAACTAGTCTTAGCCTCCCACTTCTTCAGTAAAACTTAAACAAATCCTTTTCTGTTTTCTGTGACTATACTTTGAATTAAAAAGCGTAGAGCTCCATAAAAGCAACAAACATAGAAGTGGTGAACACTCTCAAGGAGCTTTGTAAAGTGAGGAATGATCCTTGAATTAAGTCAAGGCCATGCTTTCTGGCATGTTGCCATCTGTTCCACAACTTCCTCCTAGCATTAGCTTGGCCCGATCTAACCATTTCCCACTCTGCTGCCTCAAGGATCTAATCCATTGCTCCCCAAATGAAATCAGTTTCCCAACATGGGGAAGTTATCAGGTTAGTTTTGAAAACATGCAATGTACCCGTCATCTACAGACCCATGAAAGTCTCAACTCAGCCAAAGACCCAATAATCCTGACCCCAATATCATCTTCCTAATGTGTCCGTGAAGATGTATCAATAAACTAAATGGAGGGAAGATAGAAAACAGAGATGGAAGAGAAGGAGATGGTGGAGAAGAACTGGTTCAGGGACAGAGGAAGAGGAGGGAGCAGAGAAAAAGAGGGAATCACAAAATCAGCTGAGGTGAGAAAAAGTTGTGAGCAGTGAAGTGAAAAGTGAAAAAAAATAAGTTGGTCTACATGGAGAGAGAAAAGTGGGTTTTAGTCTGATTTAGGTTTGTTTGCTTTCTTGCTTCTTGTTGGCGGTGTCTGCTGCTCAAAGATTTCCTTGGTTACTACCAGATCTCCAATGAACATACCCAGTAATAGTAGACTTCAGTTTTGAACAACTCTACAAGTTTTGTGGCCAGATCAGGATGAGAAAGATCAGAGCGAAACTGATTTTGTCTTCAATTGTTTTCAACTCATCAGTTGCACCCAGTAGCAACCAGGAACAGAAACCTGAAATAAATGATTGAAATTGCATTCAAAAAGGGCCGCACGGTGGAGCAGTGGTTAGCACTGCTGCCTGCAGCGCTGAGGGCCCGGATTCGATTCCAGCCCCGGGTCACTGTCTGTGTGGAGTTTGCACATTTTCCTCATGTCTGCGTGGGTTTCACCCTCACAACCCAAAGATGTGCAGGTTAGGTGAATTGGCCTCGCTACATTGTCCCTTAATCGGAAACAAATATTGGGTATTCTAAATTTTTTTTTTTTAATTGCATTCAAATAAGGCCTGAACTTTCTTTTCAAACAAGTAAGAAACTTGAATACCATTTTAGGAACTTACCATCCATGAATATCCACTGATAGCAGCTGATTCTTCATTTGATACGACTCCTTCATAGGGTCCAAAGTGAACTCCTTTGGGAATAACCTTCCCTTCATTCCACACGCCAAGACCGGCATTTCGAATTTTCGAGGTTGCAATGCTGAGACCCTCTGGAAGGGTTAAACGTGCTCTGTCTGGTTGGCTGAATTCAACAACCGCATCCTTGATGAATACTGGAGGACCATGCACAGGGCATTCTTCAATAAAAAATGTCTCGCAGTCTTCACAAACTATCAAATAACAAATATAATTAAAGATGAATAAGGGCTTACATTCGTTATTTAGGTTTCATGACAGTGAAGGAGGCTTTTACTGAGAAGAAGCAGATGACCTATCATAGGTATGCAGCTGAATTCTCTGTCGGCAGGATCCTCCCCTCCACAGGCAGCACACCCACGTCCGCGTTTTCCCAACAGCGTGGGGTGGCCACAATGGTGAACCCCATTGGCTGGCTGAAGGAACGGAGAATGCCACCCATGGTCTTTATCGTTTCATTAGAATTCAGTCTGCCAATAGAAGTAGGATTTTCTATGATTTATCAGATGCTGAAAGTAACTGGGCACCTTGTAGCCACCTGGTGTGGCCACGTCCCGATTCCAAAATGGATACTCGCAAAGAGTGCAGGGAAAAATGGACAGCACTAGAAAAAAACAAGCATGTGCAAGGTTTCCTGTGGATTGGAACTTGCAGAACCCAGACAGAACTGAAACTACAAGCCATTAGCATAGTAATGAGCTATCTCCGTGGACAAAGGAAACATTGAAATAATCGGTACCAGGACAGACTCCCCGGCGCCAGTGGAGGCTAAAACAAAGGCAGGCCAACGGTTACCTAGAGCCCAACGATCGGGGAACACCCCGTTATTGGAGAGAATCGATACAAACGATTGGGACACGGTCCAATTAATTGGGACCAAGTCCAGGGTCAGCCCAGAAGGGTGAAAACGCTGGGGCTATAAAGCAGAGTCCCCAAGGTCAGTTCACTCTCTTGCTCTTACTCTTACTCCTCTTCGTCACCTTCACCTTGGCATTAGGCTCTTAGCGACGAGAGGCCCGCCGAGCACGAGCCAAGTAAGTCTAAGGTCAACGCACGCTACGGGATAGACGCTCCTGTTCTATACCAGTTCGAAACCAACAGTATCAGAACCGGACAATGGCCATTATTCCTCTGACTGAATGGGCACTTGAAGCTAAGTAGAGGCTTTTAGTAGTAGATGTAGTTTAACGAGTAGAGTTTATGCATGAGTAATAATTGACTGTGTGTGTAAATAAATGTGCATTGATATCAAACTTACTAACTGGTGTATTGAGTCATTGATCAGTATTCGGTTTGAACCTTATGGTGGTATCAGAAAGATACCTGGCGACTCTTGAGCAAAGGTAATTATAACAGAGCAAATTAAGGGAAAGCATAACGAGCAACATTTACTGCCGACGTCTGACGGGATCCGACTTAGAAGTGGCCCCACAACTCCGAGAGAACCCACAATTTGAATTAGAAATCCAATTGGAGGGGCAGCACGGTGGCCTAGTGGTTAGCACAACCGCATCACGGCGCTGAGGTCCCAGGTTCGATCCCGGCTCTGGGTCACTGTCCGTGTGGAGTTTGCACATTCTCCCCGTGTCTGCGTGGGTTTCGCCCCCACAATCCAAAAATGTGCAGAGTAGGTGGATTGGCCATGCTAAATTGCCCCTTAATAGAAAAAATAATTGGGTAATCTAAATTTATAAAAAAAAGAAAGAAATCCAATTGGAAACAGAAAAACTACAAGAGTTTAAGCAGTACTGATCAATCCTCCAGAATTCAGAAGTGTGTTAATGCATGCGTACTAACAGGGATATAAGGTAAACCTGAGAGATTTTGTTGAGTAAAACTGTCGGGAGTTTTGTAGGCCGGAAATTAGCGTAAGCCATACCCGTGTTGACATCACCGCTTTATCACCCCATGTTCCAAATTTCATAGAGAACCCAGATATAGGAAAGATGGCAATGAAGGCAATGGAACACATTATGAACCCACAGGAATTCGATGTCGCAGTGACCAGCAGAGTAGGACAGTGTCCCGTTTGGGAAGAGGAAATAAGGAACTACCTCAAAGGGAAAGAATGGCCCCTTTGGAGCGAATTTTGCACGAATAAAGAAACAGGTCCCGGGAGTATAGGACATACTTGGTGGGAGAACCTGACCGAGATCCACAAGAAGAGCTTGGGAAAAGCTCGCAAGCCAATGGCAATCGTGTCCTGTCTGGCACAATTGCGAGACACAGAGGAGGTCATTAGGACGCTCCGTAGAGAGATAGAGGAGAGAGATAGAACGAGTAAGGTAGATGTGAGCGAGATAGAGGGAGAGAACAGCGAGCTAAGAGGGAAGTTAGCAGCAAAAGACAGAGAGGTGGATGATGCCAAGAGGGCACACCAGTCTTGTCTGGCGCACTTAAGCAGCTTCCAGACCCAGTATGACAAGGCCTACCAGGACACACAACGTGCGGTCTTGGTAAGACAAGAAACAGAACAGCATGTAGAGGCATTGCAAAAACAGTGCAATGATTTAAAAGCAGCCCTACGAGCACTCCATGCTTCCACAACGGAACAAAGGCAGAGCTCGGTAGACCACGTAAAGTGCCAGAAGCAAATTGCAGAATTGCAATCCCTGCTTTCAGTTCAAAATGGCTTTCAGAGCACATTCGGACCCCAACTAGATCAGGAAAACGGCCCCGATTGGCAGGAATTAAACGAAACAGCCCATAGATACGTACATGGAGCATGTACACAGGAGAAGCCCCAGAAAAGGAGAGCACCCCAACCCCCCACTGAACAGGCAACACACACCCCCATGAATCCGGTAACCACACACCGCAGGGCAGCAGCAGAAGGAGACATGGATTTCCTGTATACAACCCCCTTAACCGTGACCCAATTACGGGACGCGTGCAAGAAAATCACACCGTTCCTCCCCACTACAGTTCCCCACCAATTCTTCGCGAAGGTTAAACAGCAGGCCACATGTACGGCCTGGACGAGAGAGAGCAGGTAAAGCTCACAGTTTTGAGCCTCTATCCTTCAGTCGTAGCAGCCCTTCCCGACCCACATAATGTAGGACGAGGTACCCTAGCAGAGATGCACACAGCGATCCTTGATGTGATCGGCTATAACAGTGGAGACCCGGTAGAAGGCCTGAATAGTTGCAGGCAAAAGAAGACAGAGGACCCCACAGCGTTTGCTGGGCTCTTGTGGATTCATTTCACTGTAGTTTTTGGAGAATTTGCCCGCGCCCATTTGTCCCCAGATAACATGGCAAAATGGACTTGAATCTTGATCTCTCATGCAACAGAGGCAGGACAGAGAGCTTGCGCGAATTATGACCCCTCAGATGAGGCCCACAATGAGAAATGGCTTTTGAAAAGGTTATCCCACGCTTGGGAGCAATCCGTTCAGAACAAAACCAATTTTAGGAAACCCGAGGAAGAGCAGGCAAATGCAGATATGCATACAGTTAAAGCGCACCAGAACCCCGCATGGATAAATGAGAGTAGGTACAGCCCACCCCAGCCCAAGTCGCAGGAGTGTTACAACTGTGGTCAATTAGGACACTTTGCACGAGAGTGCAACGAGCCACAGAAACCACAGAGAGCCCAACAGACAGGCACCCTAAATAGGAATAGGGCAAAGCCTATTCATAGTGTTCGCGCCCGTTCAGACCAGGGAGACATGAACGGCACAGACTGACGGTGTTCGGGCTCCCCAACTTGGGTCTGCGACACCCTTTGGGATACGTCCGGTCGACCGATCGTAGCAGGCAAAGTCCGGGGTCAGCTCATTGAATTTCTTTGGGACACAGGAGGGTCCCGCACCACGCTCAATTCCTCCACGATGTTTCAGAAGGACACATGGCCCACTACAGACACCATCACCCTCAGCGGCTTTACAGGCCACTCACAGCAGGGACACATCACAGCCCCTGTATCCATACAAATCGGCAATATAGCAACCAAGCACCCCATAGTGTTAGTTGATCTGCCCCACACAGCAGAACACATTTTAGGAATCGACTTTATGAGCTCCCACAACCTTTCATTTGATCTAGTCAACAAATGTGTCTGGAGAATGGCAAAAGCAGCACGAGCCCCCACCACGCTCACAGTAGGGGAATATGCAAATAGGATCAGCTCAGTTGGATATTACTGGTTTGACCCGAGAACAATTAGTGCAGACAAACAGGTTAGGGCAGTCCTGCAAGAACACAAAGCAGCATTTGCACAGCACAAGCACGACTGTGGCAGAATGGCTGGCTCTGTGCAGATTACAGGTCCTGACCCCAGACCCCAGAAACAGTACGGATTTCCTCAAGAAGCAGAGGGAGAAATCTCAAAAGTGATAGATAACTTGTTAGAACATGGCGTACTGAGGTCAGTAGCCTCCACTAATAATGCCCCGATTTGGCCCGTCAGGAAAACCGATGGATCATGGCAACTGACCATTGATTACCGAGAACTGAACAAAGTAACCCCAGCAGCAGCCCCCACCGTAGCCACAGGTCCCGAGACCATGCTCAAGCAGGGACTCCAGTCACGATTCTTTACGGTTTTGGACATTAGTAACGGCTTCTGGTCCATTCCATTGGCTAAAGCGTGCCAGTACAAATTTGCCTTCACTTTTAAATGACATAACATAAGGCTTCCATAACTCCCCCTCCATTTTCCACCGACAGCTGGCAAATGGATAAGCTAAATTTTCCCGCCCCGAATGTCTGGTCCAGATGTAGACAACCTGCTACTACAGGCAGACACAAAAGCAGAGCACATTTCACTTCTAGCAGAACTCCTAGGACTCCTAAAAGAAATTGGATGTACAGTTAACCCCAAAAAGGCCAAGATTTTGGAAGAAAAAGTGATATATTTGGGAACAGTTATCACGCATGGTAAACGCGAGATCGAGCAGAAAAGGATTGACTCGATTGTCAAATTGCCCCTTCCCCACAATGTCAGCCCTCCGGTCAGTTTTAGGACTGGTTGGCTACTGCCGAAACCATATCGACGGTTTCACCACTAAAGCAGTGCCCCTCTCGGAACTTCTCAAGAAACAGGCACCTTGGGAATGGCTTCCGCAGCATACTGATGCCGTGGATGCTTTAAAAAGAGCACTCAACGCAGCCCCCGCACTACAGGTCCCAGACCCACTTTCCCCGTACGCTATCGAAGTAGCAAGCACCGATCGAACTCTTTCGTCCATGCTCCTTCAGGAACGGCATGACCAGTTAAGACCCGGCGCCAGTGGAGGCTAAAACAAAGGCAGGCCAACGGTTACCTAGAGTCCAACGATCGGGGAACAACCGCGTTATTGGAGAGAATCGATACAAACGATTGGGACATGGTCCAATTAATTGGGACCAAGTCCAGGATCCACCAAGAAGGGCAAAAACACTGGGGCTATAAAGCAGAGTCCCCAAGGTCAGTTCGCTCTCTTGCTCTTACTCTTACTCCTCTTCGTTGCCTTCACCTTGGCATTAGGCTCTCAGCTACGAGAGGCCCGCCAAGCACCAACCAAGTAAGTCTAAGGTCAACGCACGCTACGACATAAACGCTCCTAGCTAGTATTCTATACCAGTTCGAAGCCAACAGTATCAGAACCGGACAACGGCCATTGTTCCTCTGACTGAGTGGGCACTCGAAGTTAAGTATAGGCTTTTAGTAGCAGTTGTAGTTTAGCGAGTAGAGTTTATGCATGAGTAATAATTGGATGTGTGTGTAAATAAATGTGCATTGATATCAAACTTACTAACTGGTGTATCGAGTCATTGATCAATATTCAGTTTGAACCTTGTGGTGGTATCAGAAAGATACCTGGCAACTCTTGAGCAAAGGTAATTATAACAGAGCAAATTAAGGGAAAGCAGAACGAGCAACAACCTTCCTTGCTGAAAATTACACACAGTGCCAGTCAGATCTTCCCCACTCTGTTGTACACAAGATTTTTTTCTGGGCAGTATGTTCAGTCCTTCATTCCAAAGAGGCAGCACTGACAGTAACAATGAAAACTTTGGCAAACGTTTCCCAAAACCATGCTCCACCTGATAAGGTATGAGTGGGCAGTGTAGGAGGGGAACTAATGAATATGGTTTAATTACAATGATTTTTCAGGGCAAACAATAATTATAGTCCATTAAAGGATTTTGATCAGCATATTAGTCAGTAGAGGAAAATTTCACAATGTAGCAAAAGATCAAATGGGACTAATTAAATGCTTACGTAGCAATAGAAGCCACCTGTGAGACACTCAATGGCGTGTTTTTCAGTCCAACTGGATTTTAATGACCTCAGAAAACTTATTTTTCCAAGCCACCTGTGAGACCCTCAATAACATGTTTTTCAGTCTAACTTGGTGAAAGAAACTAGCTATTTCTTGTCATTAAAAGAGGATTAATTAATAAATTGAATTAATAATTGACTTAAAAAGCTCTATCAGAAACCATTTAAAATGGATTCCATCATGACTGTGCAAAATGGATATTGCTTGCCTTTACAAAATGGACATTGCTTGCTTCTGCAAAATGGATATCTGTTTGCAAGGAACAACTCGCAACGAGCTGAGCAAGTGCAACATTTCCAATGAAGGTCAGGTTGACATGAGAGTTCATATGAGCCTTCCGTTGTCCAAAAGAAAGAATCATAAGATAAAGCGCATACCAGTGCAATAAGAACAGATTTTGCATAGCAATACACACTAAAGAATTTGAAGATGCAACATGACTGATAATTCCAAGTTAATGTTGCATATTGAAGATTGACAACCCAATCATCAAATCAAATGTATTGAAGACCCATCCAAACCAATCAGCATGTTATAGGGGCAGGAATAGATTGACTTAGACTGATAACAAATTCCTAAAACGGTAATAGTTTTAGGCTATTATTTCCATTATTTCCAAAATTACTGCTATTGTATTTTGAATTCAAGTTGTTCTGTAAGTTACTAAGGAGAATCTGATTCTCAAAACAGTCTTTTGCAGGCAAGGGCTGAACTGAGAACTTTGTAAATTCTGTAACGCGAATTTCTGTCATAATCGATCAATAGATACCTAATAAAATTACTTGGCACCCGAAGCGGATAGACAAGATTCTGCATTGTTAGTTGCATGGTCGGCGTTACTTAATATATGCAATAACAGGAAAGTGTAGATCTTACACTTAGTTTTCTAAGATGTAAAGACACAGACACAACCAGCATGCTGACAAGAGATTAGGGAGAGAGCCAGGGAAATATAAGGGGAGAAAATACTCACTCTGCCTGGGTAAACACCTGTAATTTGTTTAATGTAAAGTTAGAACCAGATAATGATCAAATGTAAATTATGCCTTTATCTATGTGATCTACAATGTATAATTATTACTTGGTTTCTCAGTTGGATAGAGCCAGCTCCACAGATTTTTTTCTGAGATTGTGCTCTCCCAACGCATTGGCTAATAAATGTTTGTTCTGTACCAGGGCCTCCTGAGATTATTTTGGTTAATAGTCTACTCCACAAAAATAGCAAGGGAATTTTGAAGGTGGAGACTGAATTTCAAAGAAGCGTGAAGATCATAATGCAATCAGATATTACTTCCTCTGGATTACAGTTTTATTATTTAAATGAAGCTAACGCAGAGCCAGTTACAAATGTTTTTCTAAACCTTGAGACAAATCACACTTGGACCGAGAGCCAATCCACAATTTAGACTATACTTTGAATTATATGATTTTCTAACCACATCCCTTCCAATACTGAAGACTCCATACTTGATTCTCAGAGTAATTGGATAAATGTAATAAAATGTACTCAAACATAAATGAGTCTGTTATTCCCTAAAATCAGAGGCCTTTAGTTTACAAAAGAAATCAGATTCTATTACAATACAATATTTCAGAATAATAACCCATAATTTAGGATATTTTTTGTGATTAAGATAATGAAGAATTAGTGACAGGCAAGCACAGGTTTGCACTCCTCTCCTGCTACAATGCCATGTTCATTTTTATCGCAAATGCCCTGGTTTACCAAGGCCTAATGTCATCACACCAAATCTCCCAATAAATTCTTCCTGACCCAAGGATTGGATATACTTTGTACATACACAGGTAGTCATCATCACAAAGTTCCCTTTCTTCGGTATAAACCTTTCTCTCTCTGTTTCTCAAACTGTATCTTCTACTTTCAGTCTCTTTGATCACTTGTTCATTTGTAGATCCCAAAGTATTTCCAGAGCAAACAACTGTGAAATAAATAAAAAAGATCATGGACAGAACATGATAAATTAAATGTAATTCTTGGTGCATGTAAAGTTTGTTTATTTTTTGAATGATCAAGAGAACAAAGAACATACGGTGCAGAAGGAGGCCATTCGGCCCATCGAGTCTGCACCGACCCACTTAAGCCCTCACTTCCACCCTATCCCCGTCACCCAATAACCCCCCCTAACCTTTTTTGGTCAGTAAGGGCAATTTATCATGGCCAATCCACCTAACCTGCACGTCTTTGGACTGTGGGAAGAAACCAGAGAAGCCGGAAGAAACCCACGCAGACACGGGTAGAACGTGCAGACTCCGCACAGACAGTGACCCAGCAGGGAATTGAACCTGGGACCCATTCGCTGTGAAGTCACAGCACTAATCACTTGTGCTACCATGCTGCCCAGCAGCTGCCAATTCTGAAGATATTTATCTCGTTCAGCAAGACACGGAATTAATGTATCTTCAGACACTGCTGCAGTGGTCACATTGTCATGTCAAGCATTTATTCATCCTTGAAACGTCCTCAAATATACTTTACTGAAATCTTTTATGACAGGACAAATACCATCATTGGATTAACTACGAGCATCACTTCACCAAACCAAGGTACCTGTTTTTCTGTTGATCTTTCTCACAGAAACGATCTCTTTCTTATCTGTGACTGTGTCATTCGAGAAGCCCAGAGTTCCATCATTTTTATCCTCTTCTGAATGGAATGTAATCGACGATGGAACTTTTTGGTTCTGAAATGCAGAATGCCCAGACTTTTTGAATTGCGACAGAGATTATATGGAAAACAAAGTATTTATCCATATTCCTCCCCGTTATTTCTTGTATTATGGAGCAGGGTTTAGAGAACACCAAAGTGTATCATGTAGTTCACCTGACCCACAACTTTAACTAGAATTTGGTTATGGGGAGCACAAGGGCCCACTTTACAGGTGTGATGCAACAGAGAGCTAAAGTATGTTTAAAACAAACTAATGTTTATTCTATGAAACCAGTTAACATTTTATAAACACAGGAAACATCTTATCAACTACAAACACTGACACTTTCCCAAATACAATATTCTACAGGTAACTCTGAATAACTTCCCCAAAAAACATCTGTAAGTTAAATTATTTTTAAAATAAAGACAGCAGGTGGCACTGAAGATGGATTTTTTCACCTCCTCATACTTCCCAAATACCTCCTCTGATAGTGATACAAACACTTCACTACCGACCAGCTTTGTTTGAATCAGTAAAACCTCAACCACATGTTGTGACCATTTCATTTGTTTAGCCACCTTCTCAAATGAAATGATAAAGTCTTCTACCTCCTTCTCATTAAACCTTGGTAATGCTTGGGCATGTTTAAATAGATCCCCACCAAGCCTTCGACTACGACGCACTTTCTCTTTATCCTCATCACTATCCTCCAACTGTACATTTCCCTTTACACCTGCCAATTTTAACTGACTGTCATGTTTCATGGCCATTTTCTGAAGTTCAAACTCTCTCTTTTTCCCTTTCCTCTCTCTCTTTTTCTTTTTGTTCTGCTAGGGCTATTCTTTATTTCTTTCTTCTCTCTCCTTTTATTTTTCTCTGATCTGTATCTCCCTTTTTCTCTCATTTTCTATTCAAGCTGCTTTAATTATTTTTCATGTTCAAGTTGCTTGATTTGGAACTGAATTTTTACCCTTTCTACTGAGTAAGATGTATCTGAAACAATTTTAAATGCTCAGCTAGCGCCTTAAGCACCTCTTCATTTTGTGTTCGATCAGGTAACACTAACTGCAATGTTTTTTGCCAAATTTAAAAGCCGTTTTTTAGTCTTTGTAAGGTACTGCATGTGACCTTCTCCACCCCCAAAAAACTTCCGAGCCTCTGAAAGAGCCATTGCCCACAACGCACTCTCTACTTAAACTGGTATACCACGCCTGAAAAGCAAACACAAATATGCTCACCCCTCACTGGCTTTCAGTTCATTGAGCCAATCCAATCACAAAAAATAAACTTTTAATCTGGACGAGTCCCCAATTTATTATGGGCCAGGGTTTATAGAACACCAATGTGTATCATGGAGTTCACCTGACCCACAACTTTAAATAGATTTTGGTGATGTGGAGCTGAAGGGCCCACTTTGCAGGTGTGATGCAACAGAGATCTAAAGTATGTTAAAAACAAAACAATGTTTATTCTATGAATCCAGTTAACATTTTATAAACACACAGTAAACATCGTATCAACTACAAACACTGATACTTTCCCAAATACAATATTATATAGGTAACCCGTAATAAATTCTCCCAAACAACATCCATAAGTTAAATCATTTTAAAAATAAAGACAGCAAGTTTAAATGCTCTACAGAAACAGGTACTACTTTGAAATCATCAATGATCTGGAGACATTCTTTAGCTTGCAGAGAGAAAGCTCATGATACAGCTGCTTGCTTTGAATGCAGCTCTCCACCTCTGAAAACAAAACTAAACACACGGCAGCTGCCAGCTCAAAAACAAAAGTAAAAGACAGACAGCTGAGCTCCACCCACACAATGACATCACTGCAGCCATTTGATAAACACCCATTTCTCAAAGGGACTCTCACGACATTTGTATCACATTTGATAAAAAACGGTCCCCAAGATCCATTTAAGAAAATCAGTCATTCCTCGTGTAGCACTAAGGCACACATTTTAGACGGTTTCCCATGTTTAATACCACCCTTCTGTATTCTCTTCACAGATATCCCAAATGTAGCTAACCCAAGCACAATCACTGAGAGAGAAATATTATTGTCCAATAAACATCATTGACTTCTACCTGAGGTACGAAAGCAACCAAGAATGTCTTCATTCTGGGGAACCTCGCTCTATCTGAATGAAAGCACATCTGCATTTATACAAGGTAATTAAAAATACGAAAAAACCCATAATTGAGTATGACGTATATGAGTAAATAATAATCAGATACTATACAAGGTTTTCTTCTATTCTCTCAGCTTTTCTGAAGGAATAAAAATATGTTCCATAGATGCTAATTATCCTTCATTGTCTTGTTCAAAACTGTACACAACAAAAATTAACAGGAGAATCAGGACTCTGGAAGCATGTTAGAGCTAGATCATGGCGCCTTTCAACATTGCACACAACCATATTTTTCGAGTAGAGATCAAGACATCGAAAGAGCAGTGATCCAGGTTCTGCCCAGCAACTTTGAGATTTCAGTGATGTAGCAGTGATCATTGAGTTTGTCCTTGTGAACCCTGCTGTGCAGCCTCATGTAAACAAAGTTAACGTCCATCGTCTAACTAATCTGCAGATATTCCAAATTGCTCACAGATTTTGGAAGGATTCATCCATCAAGCACATTGAGAACTGTAGCGAGCAGGAACTGTTGTGAGCTTCCCGACGCTCAGACTAGCGGGGCTGTCACCGACCCTGGGGCTCCCAACAGTAGGCCACAGGACGCGATAGACAGAAGGCTGCCTTCAACTCTGATGTGCATCCTGGGGACACACCTAGACGCAGCAGTACAGCATGGAAGGCTAAACAGGTTGAGGATCACTGAGAGGGCCCTGGAAAGGGGTGAAGGGGGTAAAGGGTGAAATAGTTGGGGGAGGGGTCGGCAGGGGTGGGAAGGTGGATGGCACCATCAGGGCTCGGGGAAATTGGGGACACATATGTGTGACATTATCATAAATGTAAAGAACTGTAAGGGTTAATGTTATGTCCAAATCAACCACTAGAGGGAGCTAGATGTAGAACTATATAAGGCATTGTTGCTAAGCCTTATGGGTGAGAGGTTGAGGAGAAAGCGAGAGGACAGACTGATGGAAAGATAGTGTGAGTGAGAGCAGATCATAGTTAATGTAACAGTGCAGAAATTAGTAGTAGATGAGTGCAGATTATGTTTATTATCAACTGTGTATGATATCGGAGTGTTAAATCTAATAAAGTAGTGTGAATAAATATACAGCTTTGTTCAATTTAAAAGCTACTTGTGATCTTTATGAACATTCCGCAAACCATCCTAAAATTAGCAACACAAATAACACAATATCGACAGCATTAAACAAGTTACACCCATGACATATGACACCTCTGGCACTTGGGAGTTTTGACGTGCACACCTAACTACAATTGCCAAGTTCCTATTAGCAATGGCCTTCAACGACATAGCCAGACTGCTCCACGGTCAGTGGGAGGCATGGGTGGTCAGTGAGACAGACAGGAATGGGCCTGGGGCTGTCCATGTAACAGGCACACACAATCCAAGGGGTGACATGGAGGACCCACTGGCGCTGAGACACCCACCCCTCTTCCACCCCAACGAGGGGCGATCCACCCTAATGGTGGCGGCCCACCCCAATCATAGATTCCACCCCCAGCAATGGGAAGCTACACCAGTGCCCTCAGGCTCATAGTCCAGGAGTGAAGATGTTTCCACACCACCTCGCAGCAGCCGTTCCGCCAGCTTCACATTTTTAAAAAGGTGTATTAATCAGCTCCCCCGTGACCACTTGCTGTGGAGGCGGTTAGATCACAGGGGCCGTCAGATAGGGGTCATTCCCATTTATTGCATGGAGAGTGGCCTTAAGTTTTGATTATTGGTTTCTCGCCATGCCATGGTGAGATCCTGATTTTGCCAACAGGAGCAGGCTGGCTAGAACGCAAACTGATCGGTGCCCCACGTGGTTCTCAATTTAGCCTCTCCCATGATCTAAAGACCCCATTGCACTCTTGCTCAAGCCCAACGTGGCCATTAAATCGCACACAGTACATGCAGGTTATGAAATTCAAATATGACAAAATGCAGGTCAGGAATATAAATAAAAATACAAGCAAGTTCCCAGGGATTCTAAGCAGACAAGTAACAGACATAAAATGAAACATTAACTCCAAAGTAGATTCCCGTGGGTAGGCATGCCATGTAGCTGGTGGAGGCAATTGCATGACATCCAAATCAAACCTTGATGGTTGGACACTGTGCATGAGTACTGCAGGAAGTAACATCACAGATGCAATAGCCATCATCTGATTACCCAGGGGAAACCACTGGGTCCAGGTGCTCCCTCCCGAACAGCACTGTGGGTGAACCTACATCACATGGACAGCAGCAGTCCAATAAGGGAGCACACCCCCTCCCTCACAAGAACAATTATGGATGGGCTAGCCGGTCACACCCCCTGAACCAATATTTAAAAAATGAAGGCAGTGAACGCAGAAAATATGGAGAGGTCAATTTCAGTCTGAAGGAGAAAGGCTGGTTAATGTTACGGGTGGGACCCTGCAGCTCTATATCTTTCAGATGCTGACAGGCCTGTTGAGAGAATATCGAGCAGTCTGTTTCCATTTGATATATTTGTCTTGTAAGAATTTCTGTCCACACTGAATTACCTTTTTGATGTTGTCTTTCTTTGTCTTCTTGGTATCTTCATTCTTTAAAGGTGGCTTAAAGTTTCTCATCTCTTGAAAATAATGACAATGATGTTTTAGATTTCTCTTGTCTCATATTTCAGCTTTTCACATTTGAGCAGGATGGCAATTCCAAAAATGCCATTTTGTTGCTCAAAATAAAATCAAAACATAAATGCAACTAAAAATTAGAAAAAGCCTGCATTAGTTTTATATGTCCACATATACACAAAGAATTTTCAGGACATCTGGGACCGGTGGATGCCTCGGGGGCTGGGGTGCATCATCACCTCTGGAAATTATATTTTGGTTTAGTTATTTAAGTTTCTTTTTATGTTGTTTTCCAGTTATAGTTCCCATCAGAGTATGTCACCTATTCTCATTTTATGTTTTTTTGCTGAATTTATTGATTCTTTTGTCTCAGCAAATGAATATACTCATAAGTTAGCATCAGTCATTTATCTAATGGTCCAGAGTGATGTGTTAAATGAGTTGGTTTAACATTGACTGCAACTGGATGCAGTGACACTACAAACAGGCTTCCGACACAGGAGATGGTCCAACACTGTTTTGTTGAACCTGCTGATTGCTGTACATAATCTGCTTTGGGTTAACACTCTATTAATCTAAACTGATAACCTCTGACTGGCTTGTCCAGACTAGCTCTCTGTCACATGGAGACGGTGCTCAATGCCTTGTGCACTCTACCTCTGTAGCTGTGTCCCGTGAGAAGAGCGAGAGTCTTGATGCTTGTGTGTTTTGTTGGGTTAAGTGTCCTGTCTGGTGATTGGTTGTTCTGTGTCGTGTGCGTTCATTGGTTATCCTGTGTGTCAGTCACTGCTTGTCTGCATCTCATTATATACATGAATGGATATTATGACATCTCCCCTTTTTGAAATAAAGTTTGGAATGTGGCTGTATATACAGGTATGACTATGTGCAAGTGGTGAGAGAACGAACATATGTACATGGG
The DNA here is from genome assembly GCF_902713615.1 of Scyliorhinus canicula. NCBI lineage: Eukaryota > Metazoa > Chordata > Chondrichthyes > Carcharhiniformes > Scyliorhinidae > Scyliorhinus > Scyliorhinus canicula. The sequence continues at coordinate 64,251,139 of NC_052157.1, forward strand.
AAGGTGTCTAGTGTGCAGATACAGAGCAAACTGAATAAAATTTACAGGATTAAAGTCTATAGATTCAGTCTTTGTGGTGAGCAACGAATTCTTGTTGATCGCCTCAGAGGTGATGGGGGAGGCCAGCAGCTAGCCTGGTGCATGGATGACTGAGGTGGCATTCGGCTTGAGTGATATCTTGTAGCGAAATGGGAGCTTACCCATCCCATCAAACACATTGTGATATTGTGTGAGAATGTCATCTATCTCAGCCTGTAGATTTGCATTAGGCGAGACAGTCGCAGGTGTGGAGCACATGGCATGGACTCGTGGAACCAGATTTAGGAGTTTGTATGCGCGAGCACCGAGCAGGGATGCCTTGTCAGGCTGGACGATCTCGAATCTTAACGTCGCCTTGATTGCCTTGTGAGATACACCGAGCTGACATGATCCACTAGTAGCTATGGCATTGCCATTGTAGTCAAGGAGCTGGCAGGCTGGTGGAAGAATGCTAGGTTGGTCACGGATGCTGTCGAGTATGACTGGGATATGAGGTTCGCAGACGCGCCAGTGTCCAATTTGAATCGGATGCGACACTGGTTGACCGTGATGGCAGCACACCACTCGTCGTCAGGATCCACACTCAGAATTGAAAGGCGGTTTGCAGGCACGTGGAGACAAGCTCGCGTGTGGTGATGATGCCCACCCGATATGGAGACTCCAGGCAGTGAGTATTGGGATCCATTGGGCTTTCGGGATCAGAATCCTGCATGCCTTGTTGTACGCAGCGGACATGTCTGCGATGCATCCCGGTGGAGCGGACCTGCAGAGGGCCGCATAATGTCCAGGCTCTCCACACTGTAGACATCGCCTTCCTTTGGCTGGGCATTCCCGCTTTAAATCGGCGAAGCCACAATTTTGACATGTCATGATGCTGATGTCAGCGCATTCTGTGCGCCTTCGCGCATGCGCAGTGCGGTCGGCCGATGTTTGCACATTCACAGTAGGGTCTTCGGCCTCATCGTCCTCCTGGTCGTGCATGCGTAGGGACCTGGGAAAAGCGCGCGAAGCGGCCACTCTCCTCGATGCTCAGGCCTTGCATTTTTGCGCTGGCCTGCCTCGTGGGAGGCCATTTTTGCTGTTTCTGCCGCCTGATGTGGGAGTAACGATTTCTGGCACGCTCATGGACAATGCACGCTTCGATGGCGACGGAAAGGGTCAACTGTTTGATTTTGAGGAGCTGCTCCCACAGGGAGTCGGACTGGACCCCGAAAACGATCTGATCACAGATCATGGAATCAGCCGTCGAGTCACAATTACAGGACTGCGCTAGGATGCGGAGATGGGTCAAGAAGGACTGAAAAGGTTCATCCTTACCCTGAAGCCTCTGTTGGAAGATGTACCTTTCAAAGCTCTCATTCACCTCGACTTCGCAGTGGCTGTCGAATTTCAGCAGAACTGTCTTGAACTTTGTCTTGTCTTCGCCCTCAGCAAACGTGAGCTAGTTAAAGATGTGGATGGCGTGATCCCCCCAGTCAACAGGAACAGCACGATCTTCCTGGCATCTGATGCTGCCTCGAGGTCGGAGGCCTCGATATACAGGAGAAACTTCTATTTTCCAGTTGGCGCCGAGGTTGCCGGAGATCCGAAGTTGTGCAGGGGGCTGGATCTTTTCCATGCCGCTAGATGGTTGCTTGCTGGTCGTTGCAGATTCACTCGAGGTAAGTTCATTCGAGTTAATAGTTGCCTGGTACCATGATGTGTTAAATGAGTTGGTTTAGCATTGACTGCAAATGGATCCAGTGAGACTAGAAGCAGGCTTCCAACACAGGAAATGGTCCAACACTGTGTAATTGAACCTGCTGATTGCTGTACATGATCTGCTGTGGGTTGACACACTATTAATCTAAACTGATAACCTCTGACTGGCTTGACCAGACTAGCTCTCTATCACATGGAGACGGTGCTCAATGCCTTGTGCACTCTAACTATCTCTGTAGCTGTGTCCTGTGAGAAGAGCAAGTGTCTTGATGCCTTGTGTGTTTTAAAGTGTTAGTGTCCTGTCTGGTGATTGGTTGTTCTGTGTCTGGTGATTGGTTAGCCTGTGTGTCAGTCACTGCCTGTTTGCATCTCATAATACACATGAGTGGATATTATGACACAGAGCCCCAGTCAAACTCTGGGAAATGTTGTTCAATTCACATGAAGGCAGGTCCATGTGGAGTTCACACATTCTCCCCGTGTTTGCGTGCGTTTCGCCCCCACAACCCAAAGATGTGCAGGCTAGGTGGATTGGCCACACTAAATTGCCCCTTAATTAGAAAAAATTAATTGGGTACTCAAAATTTATTATTTTTAAATCACATGAAGACACCAAGACAATCAACTAATGCTGAATGAAGGTGAGTTATAAAGAGAAGTTAAGACAAATATCATTCAATTTCCTTATCTTCCAACTCTCTAAAACACAAAAGTAATCAGGGTTATTTTTTAAAAAATAATCTTTATTGTCACAAGTCAGCATACATCAACACTGCAATGAAGTTACTGTGAAAAGCCCCAGGTTGCCACATGCCGGCTCCTGTTTGGGTGAACAGAGGGAGAAATCAGAATGCCCAAATTACCGAACAGCACATCTTTCGGGACTCCTGGGAGGAAACCAGAGCACCCGGCGAAAACACACGCAGACACAGGGAGAACATGGGGACTCCACACCAACAGTGACCCAAGCCAGGAATCGAACTTGGGATCCTGGAGCTGCAAAACAATAGTATTACCCACTGTGCTACCATGCTGCCCCTCATCAAAAAGTGCTTTAAATATTTTAATGAAGGAAAGATATTCAATTTACGTGGTGGATTTTTCACACAACGTTTCGGTGCCCAATCTTCATCCGAATCACTAGATTCATCCACATGGGGTTGATGCCTCCTGCCATGTCTTGACATGAATGCTGGCTTTGGTACATTCAATCCTGTAAAAAATAGAATATTCCAATTACCTCCAGTATTTACTTCGACTTCCTTGCTGTTAGAAGGTACCTGTTGAATTAATACAACTATTTTGGAATATTTTGGTAAGGGCAGTAGAGAGGCTTTCCTTCCATCTTTGGCACCTGAACTTAAATCTTGCCCAAACTCATCAGATGAAAATATTACATGTGATGCTAGAATGCTGGAAACCTAGCACATGAGAGTTTTATCACAGATGTTATTTCTGGTACCTCACTGATCCCTACTGCAGCAATTGTAGAGTCAAAAGAAAGAAGTTCTACATTTGTGACAGCTGGTGGTCACTCGCAGGTCCAAGGGAAAGGCAGGGTAATAATGACATCGGTTAGCTCCATTCATCTCCATTATTCCAAAACATAATTTTTATTCCTGAGTTAGTATCTAATGCGTATGGTTTAGTGGCTTAGCACGCAGCGTTGGGGAAAGCCACACTGATACAATTGGAAGTGTACAATTGGAAGTGTACTTTGGGGAAAAATGAACAAACAGAATTTGAAATAAGAACAGGAAATGCTGCAAACAACCCCCAGATTAGCCAGCATCTATCACGAGGAGGGAGGGAGGAAAGCTTCAAACACTATTTTTCATCCAATTCCACTCATCTCCACATCAAGTGAAATAGAATAGTACTGTTCACTACTTTTTTTTTTCAATCACCACTGGACATGGCCGGCTGGGCCAACATTCATTGCCCATCTCTAATTAAATTGAATGGCTCTCTAGGCCAGTGATTTTCAAAATTGGGGTCGCGACCCACGGATGGGTCACCTGCTGGTGTGGAATGGGTTAAAAAAAAAGGATCGCAAAATATCGGCTGACCACGTTTGCCATTTTCTCTCGAGGTAAATTCCCACTGCATTAGTGTATGACCACGCGAAGCTGATGAAGAAGCCGGTGCCGTGGACTTCTTTTGCCTCTATGGACCAGAGTATAGTTGGGCAGTTTGCAGGAAGAGACCTGTAAAATTCTCTTTTGAGTGGTATATCCTGCTACTGTGTTCAGCATCAGAATCTCTATTATTTCTTGAGTTCAGTGTGGTATTATTTCTTGAGTTCAGTGTGTCACTTACAAACCCCGTGCATCTATTATCGTTTTCTCAGTTAACCTGGACATACAGCCTGCTCCAGCCCTACAAGCCCCCATTTCCACTTCCGAATTGTCTCTCCACACCGGGGCTCTTGCCCTTCAAGGACGCTTCTTTTTTTCATCACGTTCCCCGCCACTATCCACTCCCACTTCCCAGGTACTCGTCCCCAAGCATCCATCTCTGCCGTGTGGCCACATGGACTGTCAGCTGAATTGGTTCCTCTACGGCAAGGACTTTTGTATCTACCTTCATCAGGGCGTGAAGTGTTCGCCAAAGCTGGTATCAGCTGACGACTAAACTACACTCGTGCAAACAGGAGCCTGTAAAATATTGCAGGTGGATGGAATGGAATGTGTCTGCACGTTTTGCATATTGGTCAGTTGAGCTGTGACCAAAATTGTTTTTTTTAAGTGTGCGTTCAGTCTGTTACATAATTACCTGGGAAACAGTACTGACAGGTGTCCAGTGACATTCTGCCTTGTTTTTCATTCAACAGTTGGGCTCCTGTTTCTGAAGTTGAAGTTTTGAGTTTAATTTCCTATGCGAGGTCGTGTTAGGTTTTGAACATGTGAACATGACATTGATAAAACTGTGCAATACTGAGCCTGTTCATCTTTCCAGCCTTTTGCACGCAATTTTACAAATGCTAACAATGGGTGTGAAGAAATAAAATAATCAAATAATCGTGAGTTAACACCCTTAGGAAAAAGTCAGGATGGCCCTGTGTTTTACAGCGAAACAGCAACTCAATTGACAAATTTACATTCAATAACACAGAAGTGCCAACAATGATTGTGACGTTTCAGCAGTAAGTATGGAGAATCTTTTGTGAATGTGACGTGGGTCGCAATAGTCGGCAATTCTGTAAACATGGGTCGCTCAAAATAAAGATTGAAAAACACTGCTCTCGGCCATTTCAGAGGACAGTTAAGAGTCAATCACATTGCTGCACGTCTGAAGTCGCAGGTAGGCAGGTGACAGATTTTGTCCCCTAAAGAACATTAGTGATCCAATCGGGGTCATTTTTAAAAAACAATGGTTTAATGATCATCATTAAATTAATTCCAGGTTTCATGCAATTTGACCGTCAGACGAGCATGCATCTTCTTCACCATCTCCCACATCACATTACTGCTAACACTCGATTTTTCACTGCAGCATTCCTGACGCACAAGAGGAAGGCACGTTGGGAACTTCAGCCGGTTATTTCACAGCCATTAATTAACATTCAGGCACTCACAGGCCGATTACGGTGAATTCCTCGATATACGTTCCTGATGTGTGTCAGCAGTGGTGAAATGGAGAACCCCAATGAAAATCTCTGATCTCTTCAGCGATTATCCACTTGGCTGTAATATTAGATGAATACCATGCCAGTGGATATTTAAGTTTTCAGGAGAAGTGAGAAATGTGAATTTTGTACAGACCTATTGCAAGCATGGCCTCATAGTTTCGTTTCATGTTCTTATAACGGATCTTTTCCCATTCACTTAATTCTGCCCATTCACCTTTGGAAAAATGGGGAGCAATGTCTTGAAACTTGTCTGTAATCTGGAAATGTAAGGTGATTCGGATTGTTAATACATCCAGGCACTGAATCAGTAATGTTCACAAACACAAGTTCCATAAATGTAAGATTAGCCAATCCGCCAGCTCTGCCATCGGTGGATTTCTAGAATACCCTCCACTAGAATGGGCTGGTACTATAATCAGTGGTAGAGGACTCATAAAGAACAGCCTCTCTACCAAACAATTCAAGGGGCGATTCACCGGAAAGATTTCTAAGTGTGGTAGCGAGCTGGAACCAGGCCCAGAGAGGCCAACAACACTATTCAACGTTAATATGTTCACTTAATGAGGCCTCACACCGCAAATCAAGGCTTGCCGGCTGATTCGCCAGGACCGTGTTTGCCAGCCCCCCGCTTACAAGATCGAGCAGCACTTGCTCAACCAACCTCTCAGCTTGCAACAATGGTGCCTAGGAGACCGGCCCCATGATTAGACGATGCAGGCCTAGGGTGGCTTTGAGTCACAGTAGAGGCCAGGAGAGATGTCCTGTCCCCCCCGAGAATCCCGGAGGGTGAATCACAGGGCCTGGGATGAGGCAGTTGTAAGCTCCAGGAGTGTGACCAGGACTGGCTTCCAGTGCTGAAAAAGGTCAACAACCGAGACCGAGTGAGTGAGTAGACAACCTCACCCCGACAACTCTCCATGCGGCTTCCAACCCTCCCTTCACTCCGCTCTCCACTCAGCCCCCCTCCCAACCCTCCCTACACATACTGTGTACCCCACTGTGAACGACATGTGTGGCTAATGATGCCCTCTCTGTGTCTCGCACAACCGCTGGGAGAGGGCCAGACTGGCAGCAGGGTGCCAAACTTAAGAATCCTCACCACCTTCGAGGAACCGACCCTGGAGATGACAGGGGTGGCTGTGTACAGGGCGGTCACCAACCCGGAGGTTGGCAGAAGCTGTAGAGGTGAGGAACCATCAGGCCCCACCTGGAAGACCTGTCACATGTGAGTTGTTATTGCCTTACTGACTGACCCATCCCTCCCACTGACTACATGTCTATTCTCCTGCAGGTCCTACAGCCGACGGCGCCAGCCCATCCCAGGTGGCTCCCTCTCCAACCTCCCAGAACACAACCTCAGAGAGCTTCGAGGATGCCATGATCGAACACCACAGCTGCCATCCAAACACTCCACCACCACAGATACACACACCTCTGTGGAAAATATTAGTGGTCAGGCTTTTGGGGCACAATCTGGTGAGCACCACACAGCTGCTGCTGCACATCAAGTGGAGGCAGGAACCCTCAGGCGAGGCAGCAGTCTGACGTCAGCTGGATCTCAGGCCACAGCTGGGTCCCAGCCTAAAGCGGGTGGGTATGAGGGCTTCCATGCCCCTCCGGGCTTGCTAGACCCTCGTCGCTGCCGCTTGTCATTGGCTGGTCCTCCAATTGGTTCCTGGGCTCAGCCTCCAGTCCCTGTTGGTCCGGCATCGCCTCATCACCTCGTACTCGGAGGTGGCCACATGTTCCTCACCACCAACCTCCATCTCGTCTCCCTGCTGCTGCCCGAGGTTCTGAAGGACGCAGAAGCCCACCACAAAGAGAGCGACCCTCCGGGGGGGATGCATTGGAGTGCACCATCGGAGCAGTCAAGGCTTTGCAACCGCATCTCGAGGAGCCCGATGCACAGCTCAATCACAGTCCGGGTGACCACAAGTGAGCCGAAAATCGCGGCCAGTGCCAGGCACCCAACGGAATGCCACATCTCGACAGCGGCATCAATGTATTCCACATCGCACATAAACGCCATTGGCATATAATTGATGGGTTCGTTCCAGTATTCTTCAGGACCTCCGTGATGCTATGCCACCAACAGGGGGAATTACCGACGACGGGTTTCACTTGTGGTTTCAAAAATCGAGAACAGAGACTTCCGGTGGCGGCCATGGAGTGAGTGGTCGCACATTTGGTGGCTCCCTCTCAAGCCAGATTTATTTTGCCTTTTCGCTGCCCGAAGGGCAAGGTATTAGAGGGCAAAAGGTACAAGAGTGCCTGGGGAAGGTAATAATCCTCTGCTGTGGGTGGTGAATGGATACACAGATGAAGAGCGCCACGAGAAAGAAAGTGCTGTTGGAGCAGGAGAGATTTTGTGGTGCACCACAAGGAAATATGGCGAGGGCAAGGAAGGCCGCGCTGCCTACTAAGTGGTTGACGGAGCAGTTGGTGGAGTTCTGGAATGATATGTTTCGGCAGCAGAGAAAAGAGGCCCTGGAAGACCTAGCCACGGTGGTGGAACCGCTGAGGTCTGCGATTCAGCAGGTGGAGCAGAGACTGCAGTACCAGGGTTTGGTGATCAGGAAGTGGAGGAGGCAGTGGGGGACACAAGGAGCAGATGGCCTCATTGGTGGCTGTGATGGGAGTGATGCGGGAGTGCCAGAAAAACTTGAGGGAGAAGGTGGAAGATTTGGAGAATCGCTCTGGAAGGAAAAACCAAAGAATTGTCAGGATGACTGAAGGCATTGAAGGTGCGGTGGCCGCAGTAGATGTGGCAAAGATGTTGGAGAAGTTTATGGAGGATGGGGCCCTTGATTGGCCTTTGGAGGTGGACCAAGCACATAGGGCGCTGAGGAGATGGCCACACACAGGTGAGCAGTCAAGGGTCATGGTGGTGCGGTTGCACCGCTTTCTGGACAAGAGGATCCTTCGATGCAAGAGGTAGACCAGGAAATGAACATGGGAAGGAAACGAGTTGCGGGTGTACCAGGACTTAGGTGCAGATGTGATGAAGAGAAGGACTGGATTTGACCTGATTAAGGCTGCCTTCTTTAAAAAGGGGGTGAAGTTTGGGGTACTGTACCCAATCTGCCTGTGGGCGACTTTCCAGAAGCAAGAGTGGTATTTCGACACACCAGAGGAGGCGATGGAATTTATGAGGGGCAATGAACTAGGGGCAGTTTGAGGACATGGAACTTTGTAGGAGTATTTGGTTGCTTGTTAAAGTGTTTAGTGGTGGGTGTTTTGGGGCAAGTTTTCATGGGGGAGCAACGATGGCGAGTGTGCCTTTTGTTTCTCTTTAGATATGGATGGTTGGTCTGGTTGGGTGGGGAGGAGAATTGGAGGGAGGTAGGATGATTGAAGGCCTTGGGCGAGGGCCACCGTGCTAGCTGGACAGACTAGTTAATGGGAGGGGAGTGAAGGGGTTGCCAGGAGGAAGGCGTGGGGGAGGGAGTTGGTTTTTGTTTGAGGGTGGGGGGAGGAGTGCTGACATGGGTATGGTTGGTATATCGCACTTTCAAAGAGATCGATGACGGTGGACATCCGAGGGTGGGCCTGGTGGATCGCGTGACGTGGACCAGTGGCGCAAGAAAGGGCATTGCTAATCGGCAGGGGAATACGGCGGAGAGCCCCTACCAGGCTGGTCACCTGGAACATGAGGGGGTTGAATGGGCCGATTAAATGGTCACGTGTGTTCACGCATTTGAGGACTTTGAAGGCGGACCTGGCTTCTTTGCAGGAGACGCACCTGAAGACAGGGGACCAGATTAGGCCGAGAAAGGGATGGGTGGGGCAGGTGTTCCAGTTGGGGATGTATATGAAGACTGGGGGAACAATGTTGGTTCACAAGCGGGTAGCGTTCGAGGTGGGAAGTATTGTGGCCAATCCGGGGCCAGCAAGGTGAGGGGGGGGGGGGGGGGGGTAGTTGGAGGGATTGCCGGTGGTTCTGGTAAATGTCTATGCCCCAAATTGCGATGATATGAAGTAAGGGAGAGGGGGGGGCGGGGGAGGGGGGGGGGGGGCCTTCAACACCATCATTCCTACGAAACTCATCTCCAAACTCCGTGGCCTTGGCCTCGGTTCCTCTCTCTGCAACTGGATCCTGAACCTTCTAACCCACAGGCCACAATCAGTAAAGATAGGCAAACACCTCCTCCACGATCATTCTCAACACCGGTGCCCCACAAGGCTCTGTCCTCAGCCCCCTACTATACTCTTTATACACCTATGACTGTGTGGCCACATTCCCCTCCAACTCGATTTTCAAATTTGCTGAGAACATGCCCCTGTCTACATCAATGGGAACTAAGTCGAAAGGGTCAAGAGCTTCAAGTTTTTAGATGTACAGATCACCAACAGACTGTCCTGCCAACACTATAGTTAAGAAAGCCCACTAACGACTCTACTTTCTCAGAAAACTAAAGAAATTTGTAATGTCAGCTGCTACCCTCACCAACTTCTACAGGTGCACCAGAGAAAGCATTCTTTCTGGTTGTATCAGAGCTTGGTATGGAACCTGCTCTGCCCAAGACCACAGGAAACTACAAAAGGTTGTGAATGTAGCCCAGTCCATCACGCAAACCAGCCTCCCATCCATTGACCCGATCTATAATTCCCGCTGCCTCAAAAGGCAGCCAGCATAATTAAGGACCCCACACACCCTGGACATACTGTCTTTCACCTTCTTCCGTCAGGAAAAAGATATCAAAGTTTGAGATAACATAACTCACGGGGCCTCACGGTAGCATGGTGGTTAGCATCAATGCTTCACAGCTCCAGGGTCCCAGGTTCGATTCCCGGCTGGGTCACTGTCTGTGCGGAGTCTGCACGTCCTCCCCGTGTGTGCGTGGGTTTCCTCCGGGTGCTCCGGTTTCCTCCCACAGTCCAAAGATGTGCGGGTTAGGTGGATTGGCCATGCTAAATTGCCCGTAGTGTAAGGTTAATGGGGGGATTGTTGGGTTACAGGTATACGGGTTACGTGGGTTTAAGTAGGGTGATCATTGCTCGGCACAACATCGAGGGCCGAAGGGCCTGTTCTGTGCTGTACTGTTCTATACCAACTCAAGAACAGCTTCTTCCCTGCTGCCACCAGACTTTTGAATGGACCTACCTCGTATTAAGTTGATCTTTTCTCTACACCTTGCTATAACTGAAACATTATATTCTAGTTTCTCCTTCCTTCCCTATGCATTGTTTGTACAGCATGCAAGAAACAATACATTTCATTGCATACTAATACATGTGACGATAATAAATTAACTCAAATCAAGAGATCCTGCAAAACACAAGACATGAAACATGGAGTGGTGTTGGGGGGGGGGGGGGGGGGGGTTATGCACGGAAAACTGTAACCCAGGGGGCCCAACATTGTTGCCCGATGCTGTCCTCCTGGGTCTACGTCGGGGACTGCCATCTCCTCTGGGCCCATCAGCCCCGTCCTGTGCCCACCACTCTACGGCCCTGAGGGGCCACAGGTCTGGCAGTCCCCCTCTGGTCCCTCCCTACAGCTATGTGCCACCTTCTCCTGGGGAGAGGGGCAGAAAGCTCAGTGTTAGGCAGTTGGACACAGGCAGCACAAGGGGTGAGCAGCTGGTTGTCAGGGCATCCGGCCATGGCAGCCGGTACGGGTGCTGGCATGTGGTGCAGGGCTGGGAGCATGCACACTGCCGGCTGTTAGGTTACAGTCACCCTCCGGGTGAGGGGGTTACAGCTGTGTGGGACGGAGGTTGGTGACAGGGGCACAGTGCTGCCTACTCACCCTGGTCACATTGAGAAGGTCGTGCAGCTTTTTTCACACTGCTGGCCAGTCTGGCAAATAGCGCTCACGGCTCTACCACCTGCACCCAGGCCTGGTGTGCGGAGTGGATGGTAGCCTCCTTCCTACCCCAGGGAACAGGGTGGCCCACCTTTCCTTCACGACATCCAGCAGAATCTCCAGCTTGACGTCTGCAAACCGGGTGCCGCTCTTCATGCTGCCATCTTGTTGGCTAGGATGAGTGTGTGTGGGGAGGGAAGAGCTGATAAGCAGCTGCAGCTTGTCAGCCTCGCAAGTGGCAATCCCAAGTACGGTGAATCGGACACCATTTTTCATTGGAATCAATCTTGTTCCACATGGCATTGGTGCTAGCCCATGAATGGATCATGAATTGCTCAGGGACCGACGCCAATTTACTTGTCGTTGAAGTCTGCCAATTCAATCCCTCTGAAACGGAGTATCCCACCTGTGATCTTTGTGCTATGATGCACTAAAAAAAAAGCTGGACAAGCCTAAGAGGCACCACCTCGATCACATCACCCCCATATCCAGGCAAGTTCACTCAGCTTCCGATCAGAGAAAAACTAACAAGTGGAATAGAACAAAGAACAAAGAAAAGTACAGCACAGGAACAGGTCCTTCGGCCCTCCAAGCCTGCGCCGACCATTCTGCCCATCTAAACTAAAATCTTCAACACTTGCAGGTCCATATCCCTCTATTCCCATCCTATTCATGTATTTGTCAAGATGCCCCTGAAACTTCACTATTGTCCCTGCTTCCACCACCTCCTCCAACAGAGTTCCAGGCACCCACTACCTTCTGTGTCAAAACTTGCCTCGTACATCTCCTCTAAACCTTGCACCTTACACCTTAAACGTATGCCCCCTAGTAATTGACCCCTCTACCCTGGGAAAAATAGAAGACAAATTCATGGCAATGCATTTAATCAAATTCTAATGAAATAAAAATGAAAATCGCTTATTGTCACGAGTAGGCTTCAATGAAGTTACTGTGAAAAGCCCCTAGTCGCCACATTCCGGCGCATGTCCGAGGAGGCTGGTACGGTCATCGAACCGTGCTGCTGGCCTGCTTTAAAAGCCAGCGATTTAGCCTGGTGAGCTAAACCAGCCCCAGACAAGACTGGGATAAACAGAAATTCAGAATTAAGGACACAGAAAGAATGATCAGGAACTGAACGAGTTGCTTGGGTCAGACAACAGAAAGAAAATGAATCAAATAATTTATGACATTTAGATAAGGACTTTGTACAATTCCACAGAGAGGATCAGCTAGATGGACCAAATGGTCTCTCTGACATTATTATTTGTCATCCCGTTGACAATTTGGGGAGCTCACCCACTCCGTACTGACAGTATTAATGTGACTGACCAGCTGAACCTTCCCCATCTGAAGCTGCAATAAATACCCGGACCCAGCATTTTCTATCTGGTTTCCATTTCAAATCTCCCCATGATCTTACCTCAGATTTCCCCTGTTCAGACACGGTCTTCCCCTCTCCACTATCTGTCCCGTCACTCTTAGCTTTACCCATCTCCTTCCTCAGGTCGGGCACCTTATTCACTCGACCTCTCGCTCAAATTTCTGTGTCCTGGTCTATCCCTCAGTCTTTTCAATGGCTGTGTGCCGGGTCTATTGTTTCTCCCTTTTCTTGTTCCCTCACAGTCTGAAATGAAGGGCAATCTCAGTTAAATACTCTCCTACCAGCAGCAGTTTATAATGTTTCTGGTACTAATATCTGAAGCTGTCTTTTCTTCTGACTTTCCCTCAGACTATCACCACCTCAGTCTCTTTCTCAGTAAAAGTAAAGGTGGCAGCTCCTGTTGTCCGTCAGGAAATTTTAGTTCCTTTTCTTGACTGAAATGCTGAAATATGAAAATTTTTTCTCTGAATTCTATCAGTTTCAATTCTAACTGAAGCTGTCCTCAGTTCTGTCTTTCAGTTCCAATTCCTCACTATCTCCCATGAATTGAGAATGATCTTCTCCCTCTGCCACACTCTGTTCAATATCTCTGCCCAATCTCACACCTCCAGCCTCCCCCTTTCTGACAATCGTCCGTCGGCTCCGCCTCTATTTATACCCCCGGCCCCTCCCTGAAGGACAGCTCCAGCCTCGCGCTTCCCTCTTCTTGGCGCCTTTTTATGAAGCCCTCGCGCTCCGCCTCTGGGCACGTGCTGCGCGCGCACTCTCCTCCTGGAGGGGAGGGGGAGAGGACGGGGGGAGGAGGAGTGGGGTTGGGAGGAGGAGGGGGGAGGGGGGAGGAGGAGAGAGGGAGGGAGAGGGGGAGGGAGGGGGTGAGGGGGAGGGAGGAGGAGAGGGGGAGGGAGGGGAGGGAGGGGGGAGGAGGAGGGGGAGGGAGGGGGGAGGAGGAGGGGGACAGGGGGAGGAGGGGACAGGAGGAGGGGGGGAGGAGGAGGGGGGAGGGGGACAGGAGGAGGGGGAAGTGGGGGAGGGGGGAAGAGGTGGGGAGGGGGAAGGGGGAAGAAGGGGAGGAGTGGGAGAAGAAGGGAGGGGGAAGGGAAGAGGAGGGGGAGAGGAGGGGAGGGGGAAGAAGTGGGGAAGGGGGAAGAAGGGGAGGAGGGGGGAAGAAGGCAGGGGAAGGGAGGTGGGGGGAGGGGAGTGAGGGAGGAGGAGGGGAGAGGGGGGAGAGATAGGGGGAGGGGAGGAGGGGTGGGGAGGGAGGAGGGGGGATAAGGGGGAGGGAGATGGGTAGGAAACGGGGAAGAAGGGGGAGGGAGAGGAGGGGGGGGAAGGGGAGGGTGCACTGAGGTGGGTGTGTGCAAGGGAGAGATCATTGTCAATAATGGCCAACTTTTAGCTCAAATTCTCAGGGATTAGAACTCAAAGTAAAAAGCTAGAATAATTAAAGCCAGATTCAACCTGAAATCATTCACAGGAACAGTTTAAATATGATAAACAAATACCAAGAGCAGGAAATAATAATTTATAGAAAATAAAACACATTAACAAATAATTTACAATAACATTTTAAAATTGTATTGAAAAATGTAAATTGCTAAATTAGAAGAAAATCTATTTCAGAATTGATCTTCCTCTTCTCCAAATACAGTAGGAACATTACTTTGCAATAATTTTCTGTTGTGAGGATTATAACTAATCATTTGATTGTATTTTGAATTGTAAAAGGATAAATTTGGTGCATAAATTACATTTCTGTTTTGAATAATTTGAGGTTTTTTTATCAATGAGGGAGAGATATTTTCTGCTCACATTCTGACCTCTACAATAATAATGTGTCTTGCAATGTCATCTAAATATCTTCATCTGCTCCTGAACCTAGAACGTACCTTTCAAGGAATAAAACTCTTTTTCTGATTTATTCCACAGTTGCTTTCACTGGAAAGATTTTGGGGTCAGCAAATGACGCCACCAACAAAGAGACTGAAAGTAGAAAATACAGTTTTGCAAATCAGATTTAAATATTTACTCTGAAGAAAGAGAACATTGTGCTAATGATGAGCTGCGCATGTGCAAAGAAATCAATCCAGTTCCTCAGGACAGGAAGAATTTATTGGGAGGGTGGATTTGGTGAGATGGCACAATGTCTGGGTGGGGAGGGCATTTACGGAGCAATAAAGAATTTGACAGGGGAGAAGTCCAGACCTGTGTTTACCCACAAACTGGTGCTGCTGTGCTTCTTGAAGGAAAACACACTTGATCCCTGTTGAAGTCAGATTTAGAAAGAAGGATTTTAGACAAAAGGTACCCATAGGCTTAGATGCCTGTATAAGAAGCAATTTTTAGGAATAGATAGTGTATAAAAAAATGGATTTGATATTATATCCTAAGAATTACTAATATCAGAAAGGACACAAAATGGCTGTTAGCCGAGGTAGCAGTACTAAAGACACAAAATGGCTTTTAGCTGAACTACTGTAGCCACCTAAGATGGACACTGGGCTAACAAAATGGAGAACTGCTAAGGCTGTAGGGAGAAAACAGTCTTAGCCAGGACAAGCAGTCTGCAAAGGCTAATTAGCATTCTACACGTATCGAAACTAGTTTATGGCCAGGTGAAAGATCTCAACCAAAGGTGTAAATAGCAAAATGCTTTGCATAGTAATGAGGCGATCCAGATCTGGGCCCACACAATAGCAACATTTGGGTTTGAATGGATACTTTGAGTGGACGCCCAGACGAAACGGCACCAGAAGTATCCATCACAAAAGACCCTAGAGACCGCCCCACCCATTGAGAAGAGACCCTCAGATTGGGGGATTTGTAAGACATCGATTGGGAAATGGCCCAATCGATACATGGCAGGTAAAGGCCCGCCCCGAAAAGGCACGGACATTGGGGGGACCTATAAAGGTAGACCCCGCACATGGTTCTGTCTGTTTTGCTCCGGCCTCGCTGTCTGTTTTGCTCCGGCCTCGCTGTCTGTTTTGCTCCGGCCTCGCTGTCTGTTGTTGCTCCGGCTTGCTGTTCTGACTCCGACTCCAGCCTCCAGATCCTGTCTCCCATCACCAGCCGTTGAGCACCAGCCATCGTTCAGTAAGTGCCAAAACGACGCTCGCTACGTGAACCTGGCATTGCTTATACATTATTCGACTAGTAGAGAACAGAAGGTGCAGCCCAGAAAGGAACAAAGGCCTTGTCCCCTGACCTTGCTGGTTCCTACTTAGATAAGTATTTAGTCGTTTAATAGTAGAAATAAGTATTAGTCTTTAGCGTATGCATGCGTATTTATTATATTTGTATAATAAATATCAATTGTTTGAACTTACTAATCGGTGTATAGTTTTATTACTTTGAACCTGACCTTGAAATACTTGTGAGGTGTCTAAATACGGCACCTGGCGACTCCGAGCTGAAAATACATACACAGAGCTGTAGTAGTGTTAAGCACACGGCCTTTAAATGGAGGCGTGTTAATACACTCCAATAAACGCGTAATACACTCAAGTAAAACGTGCAACATTTAGTGGCGACAACCTGACGGGACGCGGTTACAAGTGGCACCCCCACTCCGTCGAGGACCCTGAAATTTGAATTAGAAATCTGGTAAAGAAAAAGGAAAGAAATCACAAGTATTCAAGGTGTTCAAACGAATAAACGTAATTCGGAAGTGTGTTTAGTGCATGCGTACTAACAGGGTTGTAAGAAAAACCTGAAAGCATTTTTGTTGCGACAAACTTTCGGGAGTTTTGTGAACGGAACATAGCGTAAGCCTTACCCGTTTCCTGAGACATAACCTCAACACCCCCTGTTCCAAATTTAAGTGAGTCAGAGAAAATGGCCATGCAGGCAATGGAACGCCTCATGAATCCAGAACGGTTTGTGGTCGCAGCGACCAGCAGTAGCCGAGTAGGTCAGTGTCCCGTGTGGGAGCTGGAACTCCGCAAGTATCTGCAAGGAAAGGGATATCCCCTTTGGAAAGTGTTCTGTATGAATGAGGAGACAGGTCCCGGAAGTATAGGACATACTTGGTGGAAGAACCTCTCTCAAATTCATAAGAAAACCCTTAGTAAAGCACGCAAGCCGATGGCAATCGTGTCCTGTTTGGCACAATTGCGAAGCACAGAGGAGGTCGTTCAGACGCTCCGGGCAGAATTAGAAGAGAGAAATCGGATGAGCAAAGTGGATGTCAGGGACATCGAGAAAGAAAATATGGATCTTAGAGGGAAGTTGGCAGAGACAGGTAGAGAGGTGGATGATGCCAAGAGGGCACATCAGTCTTGTCTAGCCCATCTCAGCAGTTCCCAGACCCAGTACGAAAAGGCCTATCAGGACGTGCAACGTGCCGTCCTGATAAGAGAAGAATCAGAGAAGCAGGTAGAGGCTTTGCAGAGGCAATGCTCTGACCTAAAGGCAGCTTTAAGAGCACTCCATGCTGCCACCACAGAACAAAGACAGAGTACAGTAGACCATGCAAAATGCAGGAAGCAGATTGCGGAGCTGCAATCGCTGCTTTCAGTGCAGAATGGGTTCCAAAGCACCTTTGGAACGCAGTTAGATGAGGAGAATGCCCCAGACTGGAAGGAATTAAGCGAAACAGCGCAGCGTTATGTTCAGGGAACATGTGCGCCAGCAGCGCAGCAGAAAAGACAAGCACCCCAACCCCCCACAGATCAGATAGTTACCGCACCAATGAACCCAGTCACCACCCAAAGAAAGGCGACCACAGAAGGCGCACCCGATATTACTTACACCACCCCCTTAACTGTAACCCAACTAACTGGGGGACCCTCCACAAGTTGAACTTTTCCAGGCTGGTGGAACAGATGGAGGAGGAATTTAAGAGGTGGGACATGGTACCGTTGTCGCTGGCGGGGAGGGTGCAGTCAATCAAAATGACGGTCCTCCCAAGGTTCTTGTTTTTATTTCAGTGCTTGCCCATCTTCCTCCCTAGGGCCTTCTTCAAAAAGGTGACGAGTAGCATCATGAGCTACGTGTGGGCGCATGGCACCCCAAGGGTGAGGAGGGTCTTTTTGGAGCGGAGTAGGGACAGTGGAGGGCTGGCACTACCCAATCTCTCGGGGTACTACTGGGCGGCAAATGTGTCAATGGTGCGCAAGTGGATGATGGAAGGGGAGGGGGCAGCTTGGAAACGAATGGAGAGGGCGTCCTGTGGCAACACAAGCCTGGGGGCCCTAGTAACGGCACCATGGCCGCTCCCCCCCACGAGGTACACCACGAGCCCGGTGGTGGCGGCCACCCTCAAGATATGGGGGCAGTGGAGGCGACACAGGGGGGAAATGGGAGGTCTGTTGGCGGCGCCAATAAGAGGGAACCATAGATTTATCCCGGGGAACATCGACGGGGGATTTCAGAGCTGGTACAGGGTGGGCATACGGCAGCTGAAGGACCTGTTTAATAGAGGGGAGGTTTGCGAGCCTGGGAGGGCTGGAGGAGAAGTTTGAGCTCCCCCCGGGAAACATGTTCAGATATTTACAAGTGAAGGCATTTGCTAGGCGGCAGGTGGAGGGGTTTCCCCTGCTCCCCAGTAAGGGGGCGAGTGATAGGGTGCTCTCGGGGGTCTGGGTCGGAGGGGGGAAGATATCAGACATCTACAAGATAATGCAGGAGGCGGAAGAAGCATCAGGGGAGGAGCTGAAAGCCAAGTGGGAAGGGGAGCTGGGAGAGCAGATAGAAGACGGGACGTGGGCGGATGCACTGGAGAAGGTCAATTCTTCCTCCTCGTGTGCGAGGCTGAGCCTCATTCAATTTAAGGTGCTGCATAGAGCTCACATGACGGGGACAAGGATGAGCCGGTTCTTTGGGGGTGAGGACAGGTGTGTCAGATGTCTGGGAAGCCCAGCGAACCATGTGCATATGTTCTGGGCATGTCCGGTGCTGGAAGGGTTCTGGAAGGGGGTGGCAAGGACGGTGTCGAAGGTGGTGGGGTCCAGGGTCAAACCAGGATGGGGGCTTGCGATTTTTGGGGTCGGGGTAGAACCGGGGGTACAGGAGGCTAGGGAGGCCGGAATACTGGCCTTTGCGTCCCTAGTGGCTCGACGAAGGATATTAATTCAATGGAAAGACGCGAGGCCTCCAAGCGTTGAAACTTGGATTAACGATATGGCTAGCTATATTCAGCTAGAAAGGATCAAATTTGCCCTGAGAGGGTTGGTACAGGGATTCTCCAGGCGGTGGCAACCTTTCCTTGACTATTTAGATCAGAGATAGACGTTCGGGGTCGTGGCAGCAGCAACCCGGGGGGGGGGGGGGGGGGGGGGGGGAGGGGAGGGGGGGGGGGGGGCAGGGGAGGGGGGGGAGGGGGGGCAGCAAGGGTCGTGGGGGGACATGCACGACTGTAACGCGGGCAAGTCTGCTCGCTGCTCATGTCTGAAACTGTAGGCTGCCTTGTTTGTTAAGTTGTTGCCTGGGGGGGGGGGGGGGGAGGACTGGTGCGCGCGAGAGGGCGGGCGAGGGAGGGATATTTGCCTAGAGGGATTGTGTTGTAAATAATTTAAAAAATTTGTAGGGGTAAATGTTTGTATGGAAAAACTCTTTCAATAAAAATTATTTAAAAAAAAAAAAAACTGTAACCCAACTCAGGGACGCGTGTGAAAAGATCACTCCGTTTCTCCCCACCGCAGACCCCCACCAATGTTTCGCAAAAGTAAAGCAACAGGCAACCATGTACGGCCTGGACGAGAGAGAGCAGGTTAAGCTCACGGTTCTGAGTTTAGACCAATCGGTTGTAGCAGCCCTCCCCGACCCACAGAACGTTGGCGGAGGCACCCTAGAGGAAATGCACACCTCCATTTTAGATGCCATAGGGTATAACCGAGGTGACCCAGTAGAAGGACTTAACAAGTGCCGACAAAAGAAAACCGAGCACCCCACAGCATTTGCAGGAAGGCTGTGGATCCATTTTAACGCAGTTTTTGGCGATTTAAATAGAGCCCATTTGAACCGTGAAAACATGGTTAAATGGACGCGCACCATAATTTCCCATGCCACAGATGCAGGACAGAGTGCTTGCAATAGTTATGACCCCTCAGAAGAGGCCCATAATGAGAAGTGGGTCCTGAAAAGATTGTCCCGCGCTTGGGAGCAATCAGTTCAGGGCAGAGGCAAGGTAAAGTCCCCAGAAGAAGCTCAGGCTGCAGCGGACATTCAGGCAGTGAGAGCGCACCAAAACCCCGCGTGGGTAAATGAAGGAAAGAACAGCCCGCCACAGAAGTCGCAGGAATGCTACAACTGTGGCCAGTTAGGACATTGGGCTAAGGAATGTAATGCACCCCAAAGATCACAGAGAGGCCAGCAGACAGGCACTCTGAATAGGAATAAAGCCAAACCGATCCATAGTATAGGGATCCAGTCAGGACAGACCAATGTGGACGGGACGGACTGACGGTGTTCGGGCTCCCCCACTTGGGTCTGTGACACTCTTTGGGATCAATCCGGAAGACCGGTAGTCACAGCTAAGGTTAGAGGGAAGCCCATAGAGTTACTTTGGGACACAGGAGGGTCCCGCACCACGATTAATTCCACCACCACGGCACAGGCAGACACGTGGCCGACCACCTCCACATCACACTTAGCGGTTTCACAGGACACTCGCAGCAGGGACACATTACAGCACCCGTAGCAATCCAGCTAGGGAACATTTCCACCAAACACCCCGTCGTTCTAGTAAATCTTCCCCGGACAGCAGAACACATCCTGGGGATAGATTTTATGAATGCCCATAGCCTGTCGTTCGACCCAGTTAACCAGTGTGTCTGGCGAATGGCGAGATCAGACAGAGCACCCGCTACTCTCACAGTAGGAGATTACGCTAACCGGATTAGCGCAGTAGGAGACTATTCATTTGACCTGACTACACTAAACACGGACAGACAAGTAAAGGCAGTATTACACAAACACAGGACAGCATTTGCCAGTCACCGGCATGACTGTGGCAGAATGACTGGACAAATTCACGTTACCGGACCTGACCCCCGACCACAGAAACAATATAGATTTCCCCTAGAAGCAGAGGGAGAAATAGAGAAGGTAATAGGTAGCTTATTGGAGCAAGGTGTGCTTAGAACAGTAGCCTCGACCAATAATGCCCCTATTTGGCCAGTGAGAAAGCCCGACGGATCATGGCGTCTGACCATCGATTATCGGGAGCTCAATAAAGTAACCCCAGCAGTAGCCCCCACGGTAGCAACAAGTCCCGAGACCATGCTCAAACAGGGACTCAACTCCAAATATTTCACGGTATTGGACATTAGCAACGGCTTCTGGTCAATCCCATTGGCAAAGGCGTGCCAGTACAAATTTGCCTTCACATTCAAAGCACAACAGTATACGTGGACATGCCTTCCACAAGGATTCCACAATTCCCCCTCCATTTTCCACCGACAGCTGGCGAATGGTTTAGAAAAATTTTCCCGCCCCGAATGTCTGGTACAGTATGTGGACGACCTACTACTGCAGACAGACACAAAGGCAGAGCACATTACGCTTCTGGCCGAGCTCCTGGAACTTTTAACCTCAATTGGCTGTAAAGTTAACCCAAGAAAGGCCCAGATTTTGGAAAACAAAGTGATGTATTTGGGTACAGTCATCACACACGGCAAACGCGAGATCGAATTCAAAAGAATTGATTCAATTGTCAAATTGCCCCTTCCCCAGAATGTTCCAGCCCTCCGGTCGTTCTTAGGACTGGTTGGTTATTGTCGGAACCACATTGATGGATTCGCGACAAAGGCAGCCCCACTCTCAGACCTCCTTAAGAAAGGAGCCCCCTGGGAATGGCTTCCGCAGCATACAGAGGCTGTGGAGGAGTTAAAGAGAGCCCTTAGCGCAGCACCCGCGCTACAAGTCCCAGACCACCTTTCCCCCTATGCAATAGAGGTAGCGAGCATAGATCTGACCCTCTCGGCTGTGTTACTTCAGGAACGGCACGAGCAGCTAAGACCAGTGGCTTATGCCTCCCGACTCTTAGACCCAGTGGAACAAGGATTTTCAGCCTGCGAGAGGCACCTCCTTGCAGTTTTCTGGGCAGTTCAGTACTTCTCGTACATTACCGGACTCAACCCCATCACCATTTTGACCGAGCACACCCCCACACAGTTACTCCTAGACGGTCGACTGAAGGACGGTTCAGTTAGCCAGATTAGGGCAGCTAGGTGGACACTACTCTTACAAGGACGGGACATTACGGTAAAACGGACCCGGACACACACATTTTTCGCCGACAACCTCCAATATCCAGGACAGCCCCATGATTGTGAAATTGTAGCACCCCTACACAACACAGGACCCTTCATAGCGAAGACACCCCCCAGGAAGATAGGGAACCCAAGACAAAGCCCCCAACACACAGACACGTGTGGACCACTACGGATATACGTCGACGGTTCATCCACGGTTTTAGAGGGTGAGCGTATCACGGGATGCAGCATCTATGTCGAGGACGCGCAGGGTCGCGCTCTCGAAGAAATAGCGTTAAAATTGCCAGGTCACTTAGGCGCGCAGGCAGCAGAGCTCGCGGCCATAGCTTATATAGTGGACCACCCCGATTCTTTCCCCAGCCCGGCGGACATATATTCGGACAGTCTATATGTCTGCAATAGTTTGACAGATTTTCTACCCCTGTGGAGGACACGAGGTTTTGTCTCCGCAGACGGGAAACCCCTTCCATCAGCCCCTTTACTCCGCCACATTTTAGATAAAGCGAAGGACAGGACCTTTGGCATCATAAAAGTTAGAAGCCACCATAGGTCATCCCCCCCTGGGAATGTAAAAGCCGACGCACTGGCTAAGGCAGGTTCCAGGCGAGGACACTTGTGGACACCCCCAGCTAGCGCCCCTGTGAGCGCAGTTCAAGTCTCACAGACCGATATCAAGGATTTAGCTGAAGCACAGAAGCAGGATGAGGATCTCAGGGAGATTTTTAAAGGTAACTTTGTGCCTCAGTTTGACAAATTTAGACACGCACTGACCACACATGAGGGTGTGATCATCAAGGACCAGCTTTATGTGGTCCCGCAGCAGGACAGGAATCAAATGATTGCCTTGTTCCATGACGGGCATGGACATCAAGGAATCGACACGACCACGAGGCACCTCAGGCAGCTCTGTTGGTGGCCTAACCTAAGGACAGATGTAACCCACTACATCGAGAATTGCCTTATTTGCGCCCAGAATAACCCGGAGAGGTATTCTAAAAAGGCACAGCTTCGGCACACTCGACCAGTTAATGGCCCCTGGACGAACCTCCAGATCGACTTTATAGGACCATTGCCCCCTTGTAGGAATGGCTAGAAATATGTTCTGATGGTAATTGATACCTTTACCAAATGGGTAGAGGCATTCCCCTCAAGAACAAATACAGCTAAGACAGCTGCAAAGATCCTGACCCACCACATCTTCACGAGATGGGGTTTACCCAGAAGTATAGATTCGGACCAGGGATCTCACTTCACAGGACGTGTCATGAAGAACGTCCTGACCATATTCGGCATCAAACAAAACTTTCATATTGCGTATCACCCACAGTCCAGCGGGATTGTAGAGCGCATGAATCGGACCCTAAAATCCACACTTAGAAAAATGGTTTAAGAGAACAACTCAACATGGGATTCAGTGCTCCCATTTGCACTCATGTTTATCAGAAATACAGTTTCAACTTCCACAGGATACACACCACACACACTCATGACCGGACGCCCTATGAAAGGTACAGAATTCCTTTTAGGACTGGACATGACTAGCCCCGAAGTGACGGCCCTCACACATGAAAAGGCAGTTAAAGACCTGGTTGAGACTGTGAGGTCTGCACAGATCGCAGCCGCAGTTCAACTAGGGAAACGGCGTAGACAAAGCACAGCATGCTTTAATAAGACTGTACACCCCACAGAATTCCAGGTTGGGCAACAGGTAATGCTATCTGTATATAACCCCAGCAGTTTTTTGGTACCAAAATATTCCGGCCCATATTCAATTTCGGATAAAATTAGCCCCTCAGTTTACAGGATAAAATACCCCAATGGAAAGACAGCGTGGTTCCATATTAACCAGCTAAAGGCATATGGAACACAGTCTAACCATGCACACCATGTCCTGCTAGACGCAGCAGAACACCTCACCCCGCCCACTAGAGACACGTTTCCACCATCCCCCTCACAGACCAGTTCTTCATCGGACTCGCCCACGACTCCGTCCACTGACCACAACAGACCACGCCCCGGAACGCCCACAAGCTGCCGCAGCAGAGACAGCGATACAGACACTGACTCTGAGGACAGCCACAGCACACAACACTACAGACCACACTGCAGCGACTATGACCCCGACTCCAGTGACCCCATGGAAGTCACCTATATCAAATATCCAGACCCACCACCCGACCCCGACTACCCCGACAATGCCCATTCAAGTTTAGACCCAACACTTTGGCACAGGGACAATTCGTACAGACTTGTCCGCAACGACGAAAGTGACCCCCGGTCACACAATTACAAAATTACATGCCTGATCCACACAAGGGTGTGGGATCCGGGAGAGCAGGACGACACGGTGTCTGAATCCCGATACGGCAACCCCTTTGTGACCCTGTTCACAGAGGCAGAGAAAAAGTGAGGTGTCCAGATGATGTAAAATAGGAACCGCTTGAGGGAAGCGATTTCCTTTCTGATGGAACCTGCACGTATGTTTTGTTTGTGAGTTTATGTTTGTTTGTTTAATGTTATTGGTTCAGTTGGAGGCTGGACACCTCCTTTTCAGCTGAAAAGATTGTGACCACCTCGCACGCACTTTAGCTTGTCCGCCGATACCTTTGAGAACTTCGGTTCCCAACCCAATGGTTTGATTGGAAATCTTTTCAGCTGTAAGGCTTGTGATCGCCTTACACGCACACTAAGTTTGTCCGCAGATACCTCTGAGAACTTCAGTTCACTGTTTTCAGATGTTGGAGCATCTTGGCTCCTCCCTTGTTTTTAGGTGCCCCTCTATTCGGTGAATAGAGGCTGCAAATCCACGGTAAACACATTCTTGCCCGTTTAATCCAGGTTACTCAGGCAGTGGACAAACGGCACTGAGGACCCGCCCTGTCTGAGAACCCACTTTGGTCAGCCAAGCTCGGGTACGGCCCCATTCAATTCTTACCCGTAGCGGCCCATACGCAACCCATTCGACCTTTTGTTTCAAATTTGTTTTCATTTTTCGTTAGGTAGCCCTTAGGCCGCCATCCCACATGCTATTTACATCCAGGAACATTCGGATGGTAAATTAGCAAAGCCTGCGAGACGGCTTGCAGGAGGAAAGTTGTTAGGTGTATTCTGTTCCTAAAATTCGCTTTTGAAAAAAAAATGAGGGGAGTCACAGGGTGTGACTTGGCCAGTCATTTTAATGGGTCAATTGGAATAAGAGGACAGATACACTAACAAGTATGGATATTAAACTGTGTATTGACAGATACTGTGCTTGATCCCATAGCTTTCGAAGGACGAAAGAGGGTTCACAGCAAGGATCGGCCATACAGGAGGAAGAGAAAGAGAACGAAGAGAAGACCATGATGGAAGCCTACCTATTACTGTTAAATGTTATATTTGTATGTGTGGAAGCGAGTCACGTTTCCCCCACAACCCCCGCCGTCAATGTTTCCCTCACACCAACTTCCCCGTGCTCAGCTCTGATCAGTGAAGTTCAGACCTGGTGCACAAAATTTATGACATGGTACTCCATGTCATACGTGATTGAATCACTGCTAGTGATCGCAATCCTCTGCATAATCGTACAGACCCTCAGGTTGAGGAAGTGGAAAAGGAGAGCCTCCCGTTCCTGCCCCTCAACCATCTATGGAGTTCAATCCCCTAGTTTCGGTTTCCACCAATCCCCCCAGCCCCTCAATGAATAAAGCACTATGTGTATAAAAGATACCCATGTATTATATTGTTCTGAACTCGACTGCCGAGTCAGGAAATGTTATGTAATGTGGTATGAATGAATAAGGTTTAGACTGTAATAAAATGTTTACGGTAAGATAAGGATAGTTGTGATAGGTAGAGGTTCCCGGTTTTGGCAATGCATGTCCCCTTTGACATAGCGCCAAGTAGAGATGTCAGGTAAAAAAAAATTTCTTCCCATAGTCAAGGACAGAGTAGACGCCCAGGAACTTGCCGAGGTCAGGGAACACAAAGAAGGCACCCAGAAGCACTCGAAGCAACGTGCATAGGTGATCCTTCACAATTTCATTGTGAGGATCACAAGGAGGGAATGTAGCCACCTAAGATGGACACTGGGCTAACAAAATGGAGAACTGCTAAGGCTGTAGGGAGAAAACAGTCTTAGCCAGGACAAGCAGTCTGCAGCAGGGTAGCATGGTGGTTAGCATAAATGCTTCACAGCTCCAGGGTCCCAGGTTCGATTCCCGGCTGGGTCACTGTCTGTGTGGAGTCTGCACGTCCTCCCCCTGTGTGCGTGGGTTTCCTCCGGGTGCTCCGGTTTCCTCCCACAGTCCAAAGATGTGCAGGTTAGGTGGATTGGCCATGCTAAATTGCCCGTAGTGTTCTAATAAAAGTAAGGTTAAGGGGGGGGTTGTTGGGTTACGGGTATAGGGTGGATACGTGGGTTTGAGTAGGGTGATCATGGCTCGGCACAACATTGAGGGCCAAAGGGCCTGTTCTGTGCTGTACTGTTCTATAATTCTATAAAGGCTAATTAGCATTCTGCACGTATCGAAACTAGTTTATGGCCAGGTGAAAGATCTCAACCAAAGGTGTAAATAGCAAAACGCTTTGCATAGTAATGAGGCGATCCAGATCTGGGCCCACACAATAGCAACATTTGGGTTTGAATGGATACTTTGAGTGGACGCCCAGACGAAACGGCACCAGAAGTATCCATCACAAAAGACCCTAGAGACCGCCCCACCCATCGAGAAGAGACCCTCAGATTGGGGGATTTGTAAGACATCGATTGGGAAATGGCCCAATCGATACATGGCAGGTAAAGGCCCGCCCCGAAAAGGCACGGACATTGGGGGGACCTATAAAGGTAGACCCCGCACATGGTTCTGTCTGTTTTGCTCCGGCCTCGCTGTCTGTTTTGCTCCGGCCTCGCTGTCTGTTTTGCTCCGGCCTCGCTGTCTGTTGTTGCTCCGGCTTGCTGTTCTGACTCCGACTCCAGCCTCTAGATCCTGTCTCCCATCACCGGCCGTTGAGCACCAGCCATCGTTCAGTAAGTGCCAAAACGATGCTCGCTACGTGAACCTGGCATTGCTTATACATTATTCGACTAGTAGAGAACAGAAGGTGCAGCCCAGAAAGGAACAAAGGCCTTGTCCCCTGACCTTGCTGGTTCCTACTTAGATAAGTATTTAGTCGTTTAATAGTAGAAATAAGTATTAGTCTTTAGCGTATGCATGCGTATTTATTATATTTGTATAATAAATATCAATTGTTTGAACTTACTAATCGGTGTATAGTTTTATTACTTTGAACCTGACCTAGAAATACTTGTGAGGTGTCTAAATACGGCACCTGGCGACTCCGAGCTGAAAATACATACACAGAGCTGTAGTAGTGTTAAGCACACGGCCTTTAAACGGAGGCGTGTTAATACACTCCAATAAACGCGTAATACACTCAAGTAAAACGTGCAACACTACCACATTCCTGATCAACCATTAGCTGGGTTAAGTTGCAAACTCGTATAAATAACATAATTTAATTACAGACAGCAGAGTTTGTCGGGGACAAGAATGATGTAAACAGACATGGGAGTTTCTAGGAAGTACTTCACCAGCGAGTGACAACAGCTCCATGGGACAAAGAGATGGTTTAGCTCAGTGGGCTAGACAGCTGGGATGTGATGCAGAACAAGGCCAACAGCGCTGGCTCAATTTCCGTCTCAGCTGAGAATTCTGAATTCTTCTTCCGTGTACCCGAACAGGTGCCAGAATGTGACGAGTAGGTGGTTTTCACAGTAACTTCATTGTAGTGTTAATGTAAGCCGACTTGAAACAATAAAAGATTATTATTATGTATCCACGCCTGCCCAAGCTCCAGGTGCAGGCTGAAGACATAACTTTACCAGGAAGTATGAGTGACTTCTCCATGTAGTCAGAGGCTGATATGGGGCCATCCCACTTTCCGTAATGTCAAATTTAATTGGAATATAACTAATGTATGTAATGTACAGCCAATATTATTCTACAAGGTCCAGCCGAAATGGGCTATGTAGCTGTTTTGAAAATTGTACCAGAATGGATATTTTCCATTGTTCGGTGGAGAGACGGTCTGGGACTTTAACAGATGCCATCTCCCCGCCGGCGAAATAAACCATTTGATACGAGGACCAGTAGCCCTGGGCATTGAGTGATTTTTTTTTTAGATCCTCTCCCGCTCACAATCCCGAAACTTTTAATAAATTTGAAATCATACTACAAAATAGAATGCAGCTTTCAATAATTGTAAACAAATGATCCCCATTATGGAGAAGAACAGTGCCTTGTTTAATTCAGACAAACCTTTTAATAATATTCATTCAATTGCTGCAAGCCTATGGTACTGCTGATGTGAGACTAGCATGTTACTGAACTGTGTATTTATCTGTTATCACCCTGAAAATAATAACCATCAGATGGTGGAAGTGTTTACAGTGAATCAATGTGATTTATCAGTCAGGATTTGGGGGTATTTAGTCTTCCTGTGTGGATGACTAAAGTTTCACCAAATTGACTTTATGCTCCACAAATATCTGAATTTTGCAACATGCAATGTTCTAAATGAAGCTCTTTGCCAGAAACAATTTCATTGGGTGTGGACGGGAGTTGCTGTGCAAGCTCAACCTCAAAATGCATCTCACAGTGAGATCAACCTCACTATAGTTTACCAACTGGGTACATTGGAGGCAGGGGGCTGAACAATGGGTAGCACAGTAGCACAGTAATTAGTACTGTTGCTTCAGAGCGCCAAGGACCCGAGTGTGATTCCCGGCTTGGGTCACTGTCTGTGCCGAGACTGCATGTTCTTCCCGAGTCTGCATGGGTTTCCTCCGGGTGCTCCGATTTCCTCCCACAAGTTCCAAAAGACGTGCTTGTTAGGTGAATTGAACATTCAGAATTTTCCCTCAGTGTACACGAACAGGTGCTGGAGGGTGGCAACTGGGGGACTTTCAAAGTAACTTCAGTACAGTGTTAATGTATGCCTACTTGTGACAATAATAAAGATTATTATTAATCAGTTTCAGTGAAGGAAATGGACCTGTTCAGAGTGCACATTTGGACATGGGAACCTGTTTCTCCTTTTTTAAAAATTAATTTTCAGGATGTGGGCATCGCTGGTTAGGCCAGCAATCATTACCCATCCCTAGATGCCCTTCAGCAGGTGGTGGTGAGTTGCCTTCTTGAACCACTGCACCAGTACACCCACTGTGCTGTTCGGGAGTGAGTTCCAGAATGTTGTCCCAGGGACAGTAAAGGAATGGCGATATATTTCCAAGTCAGGGCGATGAGTGACTTGTAGGGGAACCTCCAGGTGGTGGTGGTTGTGGGTTTGAAAGGTGCTAACTAAGGAACCTTGGTGAGTTACTGCAGTGCATCTTGTAGATGGTACACAAGGGTGCCACTGTTCGTCGATGGTGGAGGGTTTGAATGTTTGTGGAAGGAGGAGCAATCAAACACACTGCTTTGTCCTAGATTCTAGCTTCGAGTGTTGTTGGAGCTGCGCTCATCCATGCAAGTGGAGAGTATTCCATTACACACCTGAATTGTGCCTTGTTGATGGTTGATAGGCTTTGGAGGGGTCAGGAGGTGAGTTACTCGCGATAGGATTCCTAGCCTTTGGCCTGGCCAGCTAGCCACAGTATTAATGTGACTAGTCTAGTTCAGTTTCTGATCAATGGTAACCCCAGGATGTTAATTGTGGGGCATTCAGCAATGATAATGCCATTGAATGTCAAGGGGAGATGATTAGATCCTCTCTTGTAGGAGATGGTCATTGCCTGACACTTGTGTGGCGCAAATGTAACTTGCCACTTGTCAGCCCATGCCAGGATATTGTCCAGGTCTTGCTGCATTTGGACACGGACTGCTTCATTATCTGAGGAGTGCAGATCATTGTGCAGTCATCCACAAACATCCCCACTTCTGACCTTATGATGGAAGGTAGGTTATTAATGAAGCAGCTGAAGTTAGTCGGGCTTAAGACACGACCCTCAGGAACACCTGCAGTGATGTCCTGGAGCTGAGATGATTGACCTTTAACCACCACAACCATCTTCCTTTGAGCCAGGTATGACTCCAACCAGTGGAGAGTTTTCTCCCTCATTCCCATTGACTCCAGTTTAGCTGGTGCTCCTTGATGCTATACCCAGTCAAATGCTGCCTTGATGTCAAGGGCAGTCACTCTCACCTCCCCTCTGGCATTCACCACTTTGTCCATGTATGAACCAAGGGTGTAATGAGGTTGGGGGCTGAGTGACCCTGGCAAAACCCAGACCGAGCGTCTGTGAGCAGGTTATTGCCGAGTAAGTGCTGCTTGATAGCACTGCTGATGACTCCTTCCATCACTTTGCTGATGATGGAGAGTAGACTGATCGGACGGTAATTGGCTGGGTTGGATTTGTCCTGTTTCTTGTGTACAGGACACACCTGGGCAATTTTCCACATTGCCGGGTAGATGCCAGTGTTGTAGATGTACTGGAACAGCTTGGCTCGGGGTGCGGCAAGTTCTGGAGCACAAGTCTTCAGTATTATTGCCGGAATATTATCCAGACCCACAGCTTTTGTGGCATCCAGTGTCTTCAGCTGTTTCTTAATATCATGTGGAGTGAATCGTATTCCTCATTTTTGGTATGCCTGGTGTTGTTCCTGGCATGCTCTCCTGCTCTCTTCATTGACCAGGTGTGACGGCACGCCGGGGGGTCTCACAGGCCATTAGAGACCTCTGGGTGGTCGGGGACAGGACAGGATACTAGGCTGACACTGCCAGCCTGGCACCCTGGCAGTACCAGACAGGCAACCTGGCAGTGCCACCCAGGGTGCATGGATGGCACTGATAGGGTCTTTGCCAGCCTGCCAGGATGGCAGTGCCAGAGCTCAGGCCAGGGGCACAGAAATTGCATCCCACCTCCACAACCCCTCACCCCCAGCCACCCCCATGCCTGCGACCCCATCCGTGATACATAACTGCCACACGATGGGGGTGTGGGCTCTAGGTTGACAATAACAGCGGGTTTGGCCCATGGGATGGAGGATGATCACAACCCATTGTGCGATGAGCTGCGGTGCTCCGCATCATTTTACAATGTCTGACTCCTGCCCACGATAGCACTTCACACTGTCCACCTGGGTGATCCTTCCTGCCATTGGATCCCTGAGGGAGTGGAGGTGGGGTCGATCGGGGGCAGGGTAGGGCACGAGCCCATCCATGATGTTCACCCATTCCCCCCTCCACACCCCCTCTCTGGTCAGCCAGCCCACCCCATACATCCATCTGACAGAGCACCGAGGCAGGTTGTAACAGCGTGATCACTTGTTTAATGGGCACAAATATATACATGTATGCACCATCGCTCCTATAACTAAACTGTGCCCTGCACCCATAGCAACTTCAATGATGTCTAACATTCTGGCCTTGAGGCCCTAACGATCCACCTTGGTGGTTCCCCAGGTGGTACATCAGGAGTGGAGGCGGCCTGCTGAGATTCCGCCCTGCTACCTGGGTCCCCGTTGGCGGGCGTCTTCTGGGGCAACTGGGCTGCTGCTTGGGTGTCCCAGGTGGTGTGGCACCGCACTGTTCTGCCCGCTGCCCACCAGATTCACCAGGGACAGGAGGTGCGAATCCAAGATGCTGCAGAGAGGGTGAGAGAGGGGCTGGGGGTGAGGGTGGTGTGGGGGTGAGGGTGGGGTTGAGGGTGGTGGGGTTGGTTTTAGGGGGTGTTGACACATGTGTCTCAGGGAGCCACAACTAAGCGGGGTCTCACTTCCTCAGCCGCGGCCGACCTCCACCCTGGCGACTTCCCTTTCTCCTGATGGCCCACCGACCACGTCCAGGGCCCACTGCGCAGCCATGGTGGGGGCCTCAGGTCTGTCTGTCCCCCTCCATATTTCTCCCGCTCCTGCCGTTTATTGGCGGCCTTCTCCTGGGTGGGGGGGGGGGGGGACAGAAAACAAGTGTGAGACAGTCGTCGGACTGTCAGGACAGTGTTACTCATGGTACTGACCCCCTCTGCCACCTACCCCCATGCACAGTGGACAGCGGCAGCTGGCAGCTTCCTTCCCAGGCCGGGGCACAGGGTGGCCCACCTCTCCACCACCACGTCCAGGAGGGTATCGAGCTCGGCTTTGGTGAAGTATGGTGCCACCCTCCTTGCTGCCATCTTGGTGGCTGGGATGGTGTGTGTGTGTGTGGGGGGGGGGGGGGGGGGGGGTGCAGTGTGTATCTGCGGCTGCAGCTTGTCAGCCTCCTGAGTGTCAATCGCAAATCTGGCACCGTTTCTCATTGGAATTAATTGAGTTCCGCATGGCGCCGGTTCTAGCCCCTCAATAGTCGCTGAATGGATCCAGTTTTGCTGTCATGGATCTCCACCAATCCTGCCCCAGCGTCAACACTTAGTCTCAGGAATGGAGAATCCAGCCACAAATCTGTAACAGAGCCAACTGGAAAACATCACTTCCAGTTTTCAGCTGGACCCATAAATGGAGGTCCGAGGTGTGGACGGGGCGGGGGAGGGGGGAATGGATGTAGAGGGAGGGAAAGGGAGGAAACAGGGTAAGGGCGGAAAAGTGGGGAGATTGGGGAAGTAATGGTGGAGGAAGGAGGGTGAGGGACATGAAGGGACGGATGAGGGAGAGGGAGGGAGGACAAGGAGGGATGATGACCATGAAGGAGGGGAAATGAGGGATGGAGGGATCACAGGATTGAGTGAGGGAAGCATGAGGGTGGGATGGAGGGGGGTAATAAGAAGGAGGGAGCTGGGACAGAGAGAGTAGGGTGTGAGAGACGTTGGGGAGGGAAGGAGAGAATGCCTGCAGTATATGTTGTAGGAAATGGGTGTTTCCTCTGGTTTGGATTTTTAAACTTATCTGGAAGACCTCCCTGCTGGGGATTTCCCAGTCCCACCACTGGCGAGGCCCTTTGCTGGCCTGACCAGAAAATCCTGCTCTTAATTTCAGACACATGTGAGGAGTTTTCCCATAAGCGTCAGGATCCCAGTGTCAGCTTTAAATGAGAATCAGAACCCGGCATTGTGGTCTGGGATTTTCTCTCAATCTGCAAAACCAATCAGTCGGTGGAATTCTCCATTCCTGAGAATAATTGTTGATGCCGGGGCAGGATTTGTGGACTTCGCCCACAACAAAACTGATGCTGCATCTGAACCGATTCAGCGACTGTTGAGGGGCGAGCACCGGCACTACGTGGAACACAATCAATTCCAACGAGAAAGGGAGTGGGGTTGGCCGGGTTTGGGATTGACACTCAGGACAAGCTGCATCCACATATACACATTGCACTCACCCCCCGCCCACCATCCCAGCCAACACAATGGCAGCAAGGAGAGCGGCCCCGAGATTCACGGACGCCGAGCTTGAGAAGCTGCAGGATGCCTTGGAGGAAAGCCGGGTGACCCTGTAGCCTGGCCCAGGAATGAGGCTGTCAGCTGCTGCCATTCTCCGGGCCTGGGCACAGGTGGCAGAGTGGCAACACCACAGGAAACACCGTCCGGACCGGCCAGCAGGGCCGGGAAAAACTACACCATCTCCTCAGGGCGGCCAGGGTGAGTAGGCAGCACTGTGCCCCTGTCACCAACCCCTGTCTCGCACACCCGTAACCTCCCCCCCCCCAACCCGGAGGGCTGCTAAACCCCCACCCTGCACCACATGCCAGGTGCCCACCCCCTGGGCTGCATGAGTCGGACTGTCTAACACTGTGGTTTTATGTTTCCCCCCCCCTTCCCCATATCCTGGAGAAGGCAACCCATCATTGCCGGGTGAGTAGAGGGGGACCGCGGGTCTCGCTGCACAGCGGAGGGCCCTGGACATGGTCAGTGGGCCTGAGGAAAGGCCAGACCCCAGGGTGGAGATCTGCTTTTGGAGAGGAAGTGAGGCCCCGCTGAGGTCTGTGTCAAACCCTCCAACACCAACCCACACCATCCTCACCCCCACTCTCACCCCCACACAATCCTCACACTACCCTCACCCCCTCACACTACCGTCAACCCCACACCACGCTCATCCCCTCACACCACCCTCACCCTCACGCAACCCACACACTAATCAAAGTAGCGTAATTCACACTGTTATTACATATGATGTACTATGTCTGTGTAAGCTCGGCACACGAGCAGTTGCACGGCTCTGCCCCTAGAGGGAGATGTACTGGGAGTGTACGGGAGTTTGTACTGGGCTCCACCCTTGGCTCCGCCCATGGCTCCTCCCACCAATTGGTTGTATAAAGCTTGGCAGTCTAAGCCTGCCTGCCAGTTCATCTCATCGCAGGCAGGCTCCGTTGTAAGATTATTAAAACCACTGTTCACTTCCAACCACGTGTCGTGTGAATTGATGGTCACATCAATTTAATAATCTTAGGAAACATGATGAAATCGATAAGAAGAAATCGAAGAAACAACCCAAAGAAACAACTATGGAATCAGCCCTCAAACCTGACCGACTAGAACTCGACCCGCAGGCTGCAGAGGCAAGAGAAATCTTCCAGCACTGGCTCAGATGTTTTAAAGCCTACCTGGCTGAATCAAGTACTGCTGAAACTACAGAGGAGCAGAAACTCAGCCTGCTGCACACAAGGGTGAGCCACCGTATATCTACTCAACTAAATGGTACCAACTTGTAAAGGGGGCCCTAGCTATGCTAGATCGAATGTACGTGAGGCCCATCAACGAGGTCTACGCGCGCCATATTTTTACGACCCGCTGCCAGCACCCCGTGGAGTCGTTAGAAGAATTCCTGTGGGAGTTAAAAATAAATAGCCGCTCGTGAGGGGTCTGGTTGGTGGCCGTACATAGGAGGGACCTAATAGCGTGGAGCGCATCAGGGAGGACTACCTGCCAATGGGAGGTCGGGAGATTCCTGGACCGGAGGGTCAGTAGGACGGTCTTCCAGACCGTCGCGTTCTCCCTCTCCACCTGCCCGTTCCCCCTGGGGGTGTAGCTGGTAGTCCTGCTCGAGGCAATGCCCTTGCCGAGCAGGTACTGGCGCAGCTTGTCGCTCATGAAGGATGAACCCCGGTTGCTGTGTACGTAGCTGGGGAAACCGAACAGGATGAAGATACTATGCAGGGCCCTGATGACTGTGTGGGAGGTCATGTCGGGGCACGGGATAGCAAAGGGGAAGCGAGAAAACTCGTCGATGACGATCAGGAAGTACACATTCCTATTGGTCGAGGGGAGTGGCCCTTTGAAATCGATTGCAAGGTGTTCAAAGGGCCGGGAGGCCTTGACCAGGTGGACCCTGTCTGGTCTATAGAAGTGCGATTTGCACTCCGCGCAGATCGGGCAGTCCCTGGTGACCGCTTTTACCTCCTCAGTGGAGAAAGGCAGGTTTCGGGCTTTAACATAGTGGGCGAGACGGGTGACTCCCGGGTGGCAGAGGTCATTGTGGATAGCTTTCAGGCGGTTGTCTTGCGCGCTGGTGCACGTACCGCGGGACAGGGCATCTGGGGACTCGTTGAGCTTCCCCAGTCGGGACATGATATCGTAATTGTAGGTGGAGAGTTCGATCCTCCACCTACAATGGCATCGCCTCGAGCAGGACTACCAGCTACAACCCTAGGGGGAATGGGAAGGTGGAGAGGGAGAACGCGACGGTCTGGAAGACCGTCCTACTGACCCTCCGGTCTAGAAAGCTCCCGACCTCCCATTGGCTGGAAGTCCTCCCTGACGCGCTCCACGCTATTAGGTCCCTCCTATGTACGGCCACCAACCAGACCCCTCACAACCCGCTATTTGTTTTTTCCAGGGGCACTACCACGGGGGTTTCGCTCCCAGCATGGTTAAAGACACAGGGCCCGGTTCTCCTCCGGAAGCACGTCCGGACTCACAAGACTGATTCACTCGTAGAGAGAGTGCTCCTGCTCCATTCAAACCCACACTACGCATTTATAGAGTACCCTGACGGCCGTCAGGACACTGTTTCTCTCCGGGTCCTGGCACCTGCAGGATCCTACTCCGACACTACCTCCACTTAGATACCTCTCGCACTATACCGCTCCCAACCCCCTACGCTCGGCGCCCCTACCCCTGCAGTTGCGCTGCCCGTGCTTCGCACCTCACGCCATTGGGTTTCCGGCGCTCCCCGTCGCCAGCCGAAACAGTTGGATACAAAGCTCTGGACGAATCACCCCGGGAGTCCGCTATGGTTCCCTCGCTGACCACCACCGCCCAGCCACCAGAAGAGGCTGCAAACCCGGTGTTTCGTCGATCCCAGAGGACGACTCGGCCTCCGGATCGGCTTAACCTGTAAATTGTAACTTGTAACTGTAACCCACAATCGGAAAATTGTAGACACATCACCCCCCGCTGGACTCAATTTTTTACAGGGGTGAATGTGGTGAATCACAGTAGCGTAATTCACACTGTTATTACATATGATGTACGCAAGGCTAAATCGCTGGCTTTTAAAGCAGACAAAGCAGGCTAGCAGCACGGTTCGATTCCCGTACCAGCCTCCCCGGACAGGTGCCGGAATGTGGCGACTAGGGGCTTTTCACAGTAACTTCATTGAAGCCTACTCGTGACAATAAGTGATTTTCATTTCATTTCATTCATGTCTGTGTAAGCTCGGCACATGAGCAGTTGCGCAGCTCTGCCCCTAGGGGGAGATGTACTGGGAGTGTACGGGAGTTTGTACTGGGCTCCACCCTTGGCTCCGCCCATGGCTCCTCCCACCAACTGGTTGTATAAAGCTTGGCAGTCTAAGCCTGCCTGCCAGTTCGTCTCGTCGCAGGCAGGCTCCATTGTAAGATTATTAAAACCACTGTTCACTTCCAACCACTTGTCGTGTGAATTGATGGTCACATCAGTTTCCCCTCCCCTTCCCCATATCCAGGAAAAGGCAACCCATCATTGCCGGGTGAGTAGAGGGGGACCGCCAGTCTCGCTGCAGAGCGGAGAGCCCTGGACATGGTCGGTGGGCCTGAGGAAAGGCCAGACCCCAGGGTGGAGATCTGAGGTCTGTGTCAAACCCTCCACCACCAACCCACACCATCCTCACCCCCACTCTCACCCCACACAATCCTCACACTACCCTCACACTACTCTCAAACCCACACCACCCTCACCCCCTCACCATCCTCAACCCCACACCACCCTCACACTACCCTCACCCCCTTACACTACCCTCAACCCCACACCACGCTCATCCCCTCACACCACCCTCACGCAACCCACACACTACCCACAACCCCACACCACCCTCACTCCCTCACCACCCTCACACTACCATCAAACCCACCTCACCCTCACACCACACTCACCCCCACTCCGCCATCACCCCCCACACAAACCTCACACCAACCCCACACCCATTCCACCCCCCTCCACGCACCCCCACCACCCCCACTCCCACCCGGCCCATGGTCCAATCATGCACCTTGTCTTGTGTCTTGCAGGAGCTGCTGGGGATGGGGTGGGTCCTTCTGGTGCCCCCGTCCCAGCCAGAGCCAGGGTCCCGGGTGCTGAACAGCGATGAGGACACCGACACGGACAGGAGCCATCAACCTGAGACCCAGGACAACCCTCAGCTCGAGTCCGATGCTGAACACCCTCCACCACCCCAGAGACAATCACCTCGGTTGGGCACTTTAGTGAAGAAGCTCCTGGGAGACTATCTGGTGCGGACCACACAGCTGCTCCGGTACAGCAGGTGGAGGTAGGAACTCCCGAGGGGGTGGATAGTCGGAGGGCTGCCCAAACCCAGGGTCTAGCTGACGTCCAGACAGGTTTCAGGTTTCTGGGACGTTTGTGGAGATGCAGTCACAGAGCCAGGGACAACGTGAGGGTTTGTCGGCGAGCATCCAGCATCTGCAGACGCAGGTGGAGGAGTCCAACCATATGCAGCAGTAGGAGGTGGTGTCATCCATATACACCACCCACACCAACACTGCACGGGTGGCATCCTCGGAGGAGGCCTTGGCGGCAAGTATCGGCTCTGGATCAGCATGTCCAGCACATGGGCAATCTGTGCAGGCGAGGTCCAGGGCAGAGCTGCCCTATCACAGGCAGCAATGTGCCAGAGCAACCTGGGCCTGAGCATGGCCCTGTCACAGTGGGGCCGTAGCTGAAAGCGTCACCGGCATTGCCCAGTCGCTGACCGACGAGGCACAGATGCAGAGGGAGGTGGCCCAGTCCCAGAGGGAGATGGCGCAGTCACTGGCTGATGTGGCACAGACCCAGAAGGTGATGGCACAGTCAGTGCGTGATGTGGCGGTGTCCCAGATGGAGGTGGTCCACACCCTGTGCTCCGTGGCCGCAAGCATGCAGACCCTGACTGAGACAAGAGCCAGGACTGGCAGCACCAGGTGGCGGAGTAGCCTCAGGGGATCGCTCCACTCACACCCCTTCTCATGGTGCCCCCCCCCCCCCCCCCCCTCCGAGGGAGGAGGAGGTGATGACCTGTGCCAGGGTCTCACGCAAGGGAGGTGCCAGAACACTGCAGCACCTCGGACTCCACCATCTTGTCCCTGGCGCATCTGGTCGGCAGCGGGAAGAATAGAGCCACACCATACCACCTGGGACACCCAAGCAGCAGCCCACAGTGCGGGCAGGTATGTATGACGAAGCGGGTTGCAGATGGCAGGGCGGTGGGTGGTGGGGGCTGGGGGGGAGGGGGGGGGGTGTCTGTGCCATGGTCATTTGTAAAACTATTAATAATCTTTAATAGTGTCACAAGTAGCACTGTAGTGAAAAGCCCTTAGTCGTCACACTCCGGTGCCTGTTTGGGTACACAGAGGCAGAATTTAGAATATCCAATTCACCTAACCACGCCTTTCGGACATGTGGGAGGAAACCGGAGCATCCGGAGGAAACCCACGCAGACATGGGGAGAACATGCAGACTCTGCACAGACAGTGACCCAATCTGTGAAGCAACCGTGCTAACCACTCTGCTACCACGTGAGCGGTCTGTCATCTGCAGTGCTCGTGGGGTGACATGCATCCCGTCAATCATCCCCTGGAACGGGGGCATCTTGGAGATGGTGGCGAACTCAGCTGCGGGGCATCCTGGTGGGCTCGGTCCATATTGAAGTGGATATATTGTGCCAACTGGACATATAGGGCCCCTATTACAGTGCGGATACACCTGTGCACCGAGCTTTGTGAGATCCTGGATAGGTTGCTACTTGTTGCTGGAAGGAGGCCATTTTGTAGAAGTTGAGGGGGCCATCACCTTGACAACCATCGGGATTGGGTGTTCTCTCCCATTACGCCTCAGTATCAGTTGCACCATGATCTGGCAGATGTGTCGCCCTGTCCCCTACTGTCTCCCTACTCAGCCGTAGTCATTGACGACATGCATGGTCTGGTAGGACCTTGATGACAGGCGCTACTGGTATACGTGAGGCCTCATGCAGCGCCTTCTTTGCACATCCTCCTCCTCCTACTCCTCAGCTTGTTTGGCCGGCCGGCTCTCCCTCCTCAACAGCTGCCTCCTGTTCCTCTGGGGATGCTCTGTTGCTGCAGCTTCTTCCTCCTCAAGCAGTTCCAGCACGTACAGCTGCAGTGCACCTCCCAGGACTAGGAGAAAGGTCACCATTGCTGGTTGCATTCTGTAGCCATCTGAGATGGCCACCTGCAAAGGACCATGGGAATTATGTCCAACCCAGGACTCAGGCAGATACAGAGCTTCTGTGTATTTGAAACACAGGTAGCTAGACCCGATCGAAACCCTGCTCATTTGCATTCTAATGTCCCATTTCCCCAGAATAATAGGACTCCAATCAAGAAACCGGTACAGCCACAGACTGATCGGTGCCACTCCCTTTAATCAGAGAGTCCAATTGCCAAGGTCAATGACCGCTAAGGACCCGCCCAGCCACCAAGGCATCCGCCCCTTTATTGGCCGAAATCGAAGGCAGTGATCAGAGCCCTGTCAAACTATTGGGTCCAAGGTTAAGGACCGCCCCAAAGAGCGCAAAATCCTAGAGGGATAACAGGGGACACAGCCATGTGTGCTTCCTCTTTTGGATCCAGCTTGTGCCAGCCAACTGTAGCAGGAACAGCCAGCCAAGTTCAAGACCAACGATCGCTACCTGATGGATGAGCCCAGCAGAGTCAGAGCCACTTCTTCAAATCAGCCACATGAGATCAAGATAAAGGCCTTATCCACTTGCACAGTGCCGGTCATCCTGAAGTTAAATATAGGTTGTTATAGCTGATAGGTGTAGATAGGTGTGGTTCAGTAAGAGAAATAGAAACACCCACAGTATTGGCGACACTGTTGGGACATAACATCACATCATAAACAGAGCCTCATTATTAAAAGAGCAACAATTCCAATATCCATTGTCTGCAGAGGGTGAAAGGCCTCCCCTGCAGTGCCCAGTGACCCCCAGGCTACTCTATGGGTCAGGGATGGGAGCGGAGCTAACCTCTGAGGCCCCTCATCACTTGGCCCTGCCAGTCCTGGAGACCCACTCTGGTCTCGACCTGAGTTTGCATGCACCTGGGGAGGTGGTTGTAGTAGGGGTCAGGGACACCAGAAGGTTAGCCTCATCACGCAAAGCTCCTGCAAGATACAAGACAAGACGTACAATTGCATCGCGGGCTGGGGGTGGGGGGGGGGGGGGGGGTGATGTGTGGGGTGGGTGTTGGTGGTGGAGAGGGGTATGGTGGTGTAGTGGTGGGTGTGGGGTAGTGTGGGGGTGGGGCTGGTGGTGGTGGGGGGTGTGACACAAGTTCCATGGTGAACCGCAATTTAGTGGAGTCTCATTTCCTCGCCCGATGCCAACATCTGCCCGATGCCAACATCTGCCCGATGCCAACATCTGCCCTGGCAACTGCCCTTTCTGTGGCTCTCTCACCACGGGCAGTGCCCTCTGTTCTGCTGCGGTGAGAGGCCAGTATGTGGTACAGAGTGAGAGATCAGTCACCCTCCTGGTGGGAAGGGATAGGGGCGTTTGGGTTACGGCTGTGCGCAGCGGGAGTTGGTGCTCGGGGCACAGCGGTGCCTCCTCACCCTGGCCGCACTGGGGAGGTTGTGAAGTTTCTTTCGGCTCTGCTGGCCAGTCCTCATGATGTTGCCCATGGTGTTGGTGACCTTTGCCACCCACATCCAGGCCCAGTGAATAGTTGGCAGCCTCCTTCCCACCTCCGGGGTACAGGGTGGTCCGCCTCTCCTCCATGGCGTTCAGTAAGGTCTCCAATTCGACATCTGTAAACTTGGTGCTGCTCGTCTCACTGTCATCTTGTTGGCTGGAATGAGTGTGCGTGGGGAGTGCAGTGTGAACTGTCATCTTGTTGGCTGGAATGAGTGTGTGGGGAGTGCAGTGTGAACTGTCACCTTGTTGGCTGGAATGAGTGTGAGTGGGGAGTGCAGTGTGAACTGTCACCTTGTTGGCTGGAATGAGTGTGAGTGGGGAGTGCAGTGTGAACTGTCACCTTGTTGGCTGGAATGAGTGTGAGTGGGGAGTGCAGTGTGAACTGTCATCTTGTTGGCTGGAATGAGTGTGAGTGGGGAGTGCAGTGTGAACTGTCATCTTGTTGGCTGGAATGAGTGTGTGGGGAGTGCAGTGTGAACTGTCATCTTGTTGGCTGGAATGAGTGTGAGTGGGGAGTGCAGTGTGAACTGTCATCTTGTTGGCTGGAATGAGTGTGAGTGGGGAGTGCAGTGTGACCTGTCATCTTGTTGGCTGGAATGAGTGTGAGTGGGGAGTGCAGTGTGAACTGTCATCTTGTTGGCTGGAATGAGTGTGAGTGGGGAGTGCAGTGTGAACTGTCATCTTGTTGGCTGGAATGAGTGTGAGTGGGGAGTGCAGTGTGAACTGTCATCTTGTTGGCTGGAATGAGTGTGAGTGGGGAGTGCAGTGTGACCTGTCATCTTGTTGGCTGGAATGAGTGTGAGTGGGGAGTGCAGTGTGAACTGTCATCTTGTTGGCTGGAATGAGTGTGCGTGGGGAGTGCAGTGTGAACTGTCATCTTGTTGGCTGGAATGAGTGTGAGTGGGGAGTGCAGTGTGAACTGTCACCTTGTTGGCTGGAATGAGTGTGAGTGGGGAGTGCAGTGTGAACTGTCACCTTGTTGGCTGGAATGAGTGTGTGTGGGAAGTGCAGTGTGAACTGTCACCTTGTTGGCTGGAATGAGTGTGAGTGGGGAGTGCAGTGTGAACTGTCACCTTGTTGGCTGGAATGAGTGTGAGTGGGGAGTGCAGTGTGAACTGTCATCTTGTTGGCTGGAATGAGTGTGAGTGGGGAGTGCAGTGTGAACTGTCATCTTGTTGGCTGGAATGAGTGTGTGGGGAGTGCAGTGTGAACTGTCATCTTGTTGGCTGGAATGAGTGTGAGTGGGGAGTGCAGTGTGAACTGTCATCTTGTTGGCTGGAATGAGTGTGAGTGGGGAGTGCAGTGTGACCTGTCATCTTGTTGGCTGGAATGAGTGTGAGTGGGGAGTGCAGTGTGAACTGTCATCTTGTTGGCTGGAATGAGTGTGAGTGGGGAGTGCAGTGTGAACTGTCATCTTGTTGGCTGGAATGAGTGTGAGTGGGGAGTGCAGTGTGAACTGTCATCTTGTTGGCTGGAATGAGTGTGAGTGGGGAGTGCAGTGTGACCTGTCATCTTGTTGGCTGGAATGAGTGTGAGTGGGGAGTGCAGTGTGAACTGTCATCTTGTTGGCTGGAATGAGTGTGCGTGGGGAGTGCAGTGTGAACTGTCACCTTGTTGGCTGGAATGAGTGTGAGTGGGGAGTGCAGTGTGAACTGTCACCTTGTTGGCTGGAATGAGTGTGTGTGGGAAGTGCAGTGTGAACTGTCATGTTGTTCGCTGGAATGAGTGTGCGTGGGGAGTGCAGTGTGAACTGTCATGTTGTTGGCTGGAATGAGTGTGAGTGGAGAGTGCAGTGTGAATTTGCGGATGCAGCTTGCCAGCTTCCTCAGTGCCAATCCCGAATCCGGCGAATCACTCACCAGTTTTCATCGGAATCGGTGGTTGTGGGGAAATATTAAAACTCAATGTAAAATATTGAGTCGGTGGGAAAATATACAGTGGACCTTTTTGGAATCCAGACCACAAATGTGACAATATATTAATGTAAACACAGGCAGTAAGTTAGATACAAGTGTGAGTGCTGGTATGGAGCGACAATCAGATGTCACAATTCAGAACATGTAGGGTGCAGAGAAAGGGCGGCTCAAAAATGTGCAGCTATAAAACCCTTGGTGCACATGCTGCTTTCTTTCCTCTTTATTCTCTTTTAATTGTTCTCTTTCTTTAGCCCTTCTGAGCTTTTTGTTTCTTTTGTTTATATTGGAAACTGACCGAGTTTTGCAATAAACTCAATCCCAAACTACCCCCGGACCCTGAATTTTATTAGAAAATAAGAGATCCCACAATTTGGCGCTGTGAGCAGGGTCACTGGAGAACAGGGACACGGAGATCTGGACATTGGACCTGTGAATTGTGCTTTCACATAACCGTTCGTCAGTCCAGAAGTAAAACACTCGAACACGTCAGTAGCAAATATTCGTTTATTCACGGCCGGGACAAATCTCTAAGCAGTGGGGGAACCACCTTCGAGAAGTGCCAAAATCCGAGAGGGCGGGCTGTCCCTATATACAATTACAACTTAGAGGTGGTCCCCTTGAATCCCTGAATACACCAATGATTTGGCAAAGATACAGAACATGTACTTATATGGAGTGGTTTTTCCTCGAGGTATGGCAGTTATTCTTAGTAATCTTTAACACAGTTTGCTGCTACTCCTGCTGCTGAGGGTTCCCCTATCCCTATTCGGCCATCTGGTCCAATTTCCTTATCTCCTTCTCTCCCATGCTCCTGAGTCAGCTTTTTCACCTTCCAATGCCCATTGTCTCGGTTGACAAGGTTTTACACACTCATCTTTGCTGTCTCTGCACTAACAGATACAGAGATCTGTTCTCATTCTATTCCCTTAACCCTTTAACATCCTTTTACTTGACTATCACAGATATATTTCAGAACCTTAATATTAAGTACAGACAGCAAGGTTAAAACAAGACAATAAATGTAATCCACTTCCACAGACCTATGTCGGGCCCTGGAAGTAAGGACACCTCGTTATTAAAAAATGTTCTCGGCCGTTGTTTAGACTCGGTAACCCTCTTAGGTGACCTCAAACATCTCCAGTATGGTAGTTGGCTGAAGTCCCAAAACAGATGTCTGGATTTCGGAGGTATACAGGATAGATATACCAGCCTGGCTGAAAAGCCCTATGGCTTGAGTCCCCGAAAATAATTGGTATTATGGCAAAGGAAAAGAACAAACAATTGCCGACAATAGTCAAAGGCGGGCAAGCCCCGCCGGACGTCTCCAAAGACGAGACACTTATCCAAAACCCGTACCGATATTGAGGAAATGTATGGTACCTTCACAGGACAATGGCCCTCAGAAAATATTAAAAGGATGTGGTGAAAAATGACCCGCATTTAAGAAAAGGAATGAACCAAATGCTCCCTAGTCATCATGGGCCAGGTTCGACAGCAAAACAAAATTATGAGTCAATCCCAACATGATTGAACACTGACCAATGTGAAAGACCAGCTGAGGGCAGTCCGTGAACAGTTAAAAAGGAAAAATTAAAATCGAAAAGTTAGAAGCCGAAATCAAAGAACTTATGTCCGAAGACAAAGAACTTAAACACAACTAAAAAAGCCAGGGATACCCCTTTGGATCACCCACAAGTAAATCGTCCCATTTGTGGCCTTGCCTGAAGAAATACAAGCGGAACGTCGAGAAATGCAGTTTTCTTAATATTAACCTTAATATTAAGTACAGACAGCAAGGTTAAAACAAGACAATAAATGTAATCCACTTCCACATTCCCCCCTTTGATCATTCCATGATCATACAACACTCAAGATACGTTAGGTGGAAATGTGAGCGAGGCGGAGGAATTCCTTCTCTACTGGGTTCTGGCGGGATGCCATCTCCTCATGTAGGTCGGAGGCAGGTTGAACCAATTTTTCCTTTTCGTCTGGGGCGGATTTCTGAAGCATTTGTGGTAATGCAAC
Source organism: Scyliorhinus canicula (assembly GCF_902713615.1). Taxonomy (NCBI): domain Eukaryota; kingdom Metazoa; phylum Chordata; class Chondrichthyes; order Carcharhiniformes; family Scyliorhinidae; genus Scyliorhinus; species Scyliorhinus canicula. The sequence goes on from NC_052157.1 coordinate 64,295,902, forward strand.
AGCACCTAAACGGTTGCACAGGCATTTCACACCGGTAGCTATGATACAGAGCAACAAACAGAGGGCAACGAAAATAATAAGCCCGTGGAATAGGTAAGTGGCCCAAGAACTGGACCACATCCAGTTCCACCAGTCATCATTACTGGTGGGTCACAGGCGCTGCACTCCATCTCTGATATGGGTCACCAACTGCGTGATATTCTCTGAACTGTCAGGAATGTAAGTGCAGCATTCGGTCCCTATGACAGCACAGGTGCCCCCTTCCTTGGCCAGTAAGTAATCCAAGGCCATGCGATTCTGTAGGGCTACCGTTCGTACGGCTACTAACTCTGCACTGAGTTCACTAAGTCCCTCCGCGGTGTCATTTGCAACCTGTTCCAATATGTCGCGGAGGAGCACGTACTTCTTGAGGGACCAGATGGCGCCTATCTGGAGCTAGAAGAAGGAAGTCACCACCTCCCATGGTGGTACTGACCTCTGGGCCCGATGGTGGGGATGATGTCCGAGTTGTGGATAGTGCGTAATGCCCGGAACAACGAAACCCAGGTAGCAAGACCCTGCCCAATTAGTGGGGAGCCAGGGGTCGGCCTTATGGCCACAAATAAAGTAGGTGCCATTATAGGGTGTGAGGCTAGTTACCATCGAGGAGGTCCATATTTGAGTCCAATCAGGACCCCCTGTGTGGTTGGCAATGTTATTAATGAGGGCGAAGCCTTTCCAATTGGAAAAACCAAGAGTGTAGTTACATGAACTAGATCCTAACACGTGGGTTCCGGGGGTTTTTACTTCCCGGAGTAAGCAGACTGATCCGGTCTGGGGGTTCTGAATATGAAAGAACGGGGGGGTGTGATCTGATGAGTAGGGTGGCTGTCGCCAACCAGTAAAAGCACATAACTGGTAACCGGCGCTTTGCCAGTCCTGGGCTGCTTTCCTGTGGTTAACAGAGGAGGACTTGGAGAACCTGGTTGGTAAGGCAAAGTGATTAGATACTGTCCTGTTCTGGAATATAACCCATTCAGCCGTCTGCTCTAATGAAAAAGGAACAGGCACCAAGGGAACGCCTCCATGGGCATGGGTGGGGACATGTGTACATACCCAACAAGAGGAGACATTCACTTTCTTAGCATAGACATAAGACATAAACAGAAATGAATTTGCAATTATATGGTGCGTTGCCCGCTTCCTCCTGGAAGGCGGGTGGGTGAGAATGGTCCTTCGGTCAGGACCTTGTAGCCTGATTTTCTTGGTGCACCGGTAGTTCCACCGGCAAGTGTGGCGATCGTAGATCAGAGACATTTGCGTAGTCAGGAATCGAGGCTGCTGGTCGTCGGGAGGAATGATGGTCGTGCAGGTGCGGCCAGGGGTGGTGATCCATCGGAGATCTGGCGTTGTTCCATATCGTGAGGTCTCTTCTTGGCACAGAGGTAGACGTCGGCCCCCAGGTAGATATCTCCCCCCTCTGGATGCAGTGAAAGAGAGTGGAGTGGCGAGTATTGTGGCGACGAGGAGGAACTTCATCCTGGTGTCCGTGTCCCTAAGACTTAAAGGAAAAGTTTAAAACATCATGGATACTTAATTAACTTACAATGGTGCATATGTACCCATGCGTTTCGTCCCTCCACTTTTACTGCAGTGGGGGTAGTGAGTAGAACCTGTAGGGGACCCTCCCATCGAGGTTCCAAACCTTTACGTGTCCAATTTCGAATTAGGACATAATCCCCAGGGTTGATAGAGATGTCATGGGTAATGGATGGGACCCCTTCCTGGGTGGCACGAACCCGGGAATGTAATCCTTTCAAAATTCTAGTTAGTGCTAATATGTAATTAGCCATCTCGCTAGTCATGTAATGAAATTGAACATTCCGTGGAACACTGCTGTCCCAGGGCGTTCGAAAGGGTCTTCCATATAGTATTTCCGCTGGGCTTAGGCGAGTTTTTCCTGCGGGAGTGGTACGTAGTTGGAAGAGTGCTAAAGGCAGGAGTTTGAGCCAAGTGGCCCCAGTGTCTGCTTGTAGTTTAGCGAGTTTAGTCTTTAGAGTCTGATTAGCCCTTTCCACCACTCCAGCGGCTTGTGGTCTGTAGGCACAATGAAACTGTTGCTTTATTCCTAGCAGAGCACAGAATTCTTTATTGATTTGACCTATGAAGTGGGGACCATTGTCAGAGCTCAGCCGGGCTGGAATTCCAAATCGCGGAACAATTTCTCGCATCAACACCTTAACTACTGTCGAGGTCTTGTTATCCGTAGTCGGGTAGGCCTCGATCCATTTGCTAAAAGTATCCACAATGACTAACACATATTTATAACATTGACATCTTTCCAACTCAATGTAATCCATTTGTAGGGTCTCAAATGGACCCTCAGGTAAGGGGGTTATGCCAGGATCACAGGGGACGGCCTTACCGGGGTTGTGCTGTTGACAGATTAGGCACCGACTGCTAATTTGTTGGGCTATCTCTTGCAGTCGTGGGTGCCACCAGCTTTTTAACAATATGTCCCCTGTGGCACGAGCGCCACAGTGAGTTGCAAAGTGTACACATTCGGTCACCCAGGCTGCCAATGCATCGGGCATACATGTTTGTCCTACCGGGGTGACCCACAGCTTATTTTCGTTATCATATATACATCCTAAGTTCTTCCACATATTTACAGCAGTTGCAGGAGCGTCCTCCTGCATTTGGATTATGTCAGCAATGGTTGGCATTGGTTTTTCAGAGGGAGACTTTTCCGAGGGGGTTTTAGTCTGCCTCATCATTCTAGGCACCATTGTTTTGCCAGATTTAGAAATTTCCTTTGCCTTCTCGTCCGCTCGCCTGTTGCCCGTTTCCACCAGTCCCGTGCCTTTTGTATGGGCTGCGCATTTTATCACCGCTATCTTGTCTGGGAGCATAAGGGCCTGTAATAACTGGGTTACTAACTGCTGGTGTGAGATAGGTGTCCCAGCAGAGGTTAGAAATCCTCTGTTTTTCCATAATTGCCCGAAATCATGTACTACCCCGAAGGCGTATCTGGAATCTGTATAAATATTAACCTTCCTTCCCTTCGCCAATATGCATGCTCGTATTAATGCAAACAATTCTGCTTGTTGGGCAGAAAAGGGAACTTCAAATGCTGCTGCTTCCACTACGTCACCGTCTTCAAATGCTGCTGCTTCCACTACGTCACCGTCTTGATCGATGATTGCATAGCCAGATTGTCTATCCCCCCTTTCACCAATGTAAGAACTACCATCGGTGAAAAAGGAACAATCTGAACCCGGGAGGGGTATGTCGGAGAGGTCGTCTCGGACCGAGGAGACTTCTCGCATCAGTTGTAGGCAGTCATGAGTTGGGGCGAGCATGTCCGTGGGAGGATACGTCAAGAAGTTAGCAGGGTTGATAGTGGTGCAGTGGGCAAACTGGACTTTCGGATTATTAAGGAGGGCAATTTCATATTTATTCTGATGAGCTATCGTGAGATGTTGAGTTTGTAGCTGTCCCAAAAGAGCTGTAACAGAATGGGAACTATAGACAGTGATATCTTGTTGGAGGGTAATATTAGCAGCCGATTGCAGGCTGTTGTAGATAGCTGCAAGAATTTGGGTACAGATAGGATAGCCAAGGGCTACCGGATCGAGTTTAGAGGAGTAGTATGCGACCGGGCGACAGCGGTCGCCGTGGCGTTGGGTCAGGACAGCTGTGGCGCAGTCGGCAAGGACTGTGCAATAGAGCTGAAAAGGGCGATCGTATAAGGGTCGACCAAGGGCAGGGGCCTGGAGGAGGGCCGCCTTGAGACGGTCAAAGGCCAGTACGGCCTCCGGGGAAAGGGTAAAAGTATCGGGTTCATTGGTGTAAGGGATAAGGAGGCTGGAATCCAAAGTGATATTCGGGATCCACTGACGGCAATAATTGACCATGCCCAGCCACTGACGGAGTTGCTTGGCAGTCGTCGGAGGTGGGAAATCGCAGATAGGGCGGATCCAATCTGGGTCTAAGGAACGAGAGGTGGCAGATATCCTAACACCAAGGAACTTAACAGTAGGTTGAGCAATCATAACTTTCGAGGGAGAGACAACGTAACCAAGGGAGGCCAGAAAATTGAGTAAAAGTTGAGTATCGGCCCGACATCCCTCCTCAGTAGGGTTAGCGATCAAGAGATCGTCGACGTACTGAACAAGAGTGGAGCCTTGGGAGAAGGAGAGGGATTGTAGTTGGTGTTGGAGACAGCGGGAGAAAAGAGTGGGAGAGTGAATAAACCCTTGAGGCAAACGTGTCCAAGTATACTGTTGGCCATTATAAGTGAATGCAAAAAGATATTGGCATGATTGATCGAGTGGCAGAGCGAAAAAGGCATGTTGGAGGTCTACAAGGGAGAAAATAGTGCATCTGCAGGGACCTGGGCTAGGATATGCGCAGGGTTAGGAACAAGGGCGTGGAGAGGCTGAACAATAGAATTGATAGCACGTAAGTCCTGTACGAGGCGATATTGATCCGGCTTTCCGGGTTTGGGCACCGCTAGGATGAGGGTATTGCACGGAGACTGGCAAGGAACCAGGATGCCTTGGTCAAGTAGTTTAGCTATGAGTGCATCGATAGAGCGGCGAGCTTGGGCCTTAATGGGATATTGTCGGATCGAGGGGAGCTGACCATCGGGGAGGAGAGGAATAGTGATAGGCTGGGTGGAGACGAGACCAACATCAAATTTATCGGCGGCCCATATGTGGGGAGATACAGTCGCATCGGTTTGGGCGCGATGGTGTAAAAGAATGGACCGGGGTGTAGCTGGTGGTGACATGTATGTAATGGTAAGACCGCCAGGGAGAAGTTGGGGTTCTAGAAGTGAGGGGTCAGACTGGTCCAAGGCCTGTCGGACCATTGGCCCTAGATCCTTGGCATGGTGGGGGTAGTGGACATGGCGGGTGACGTGCGGGGCGGTGAACCCGTCTTGGCGCCATAGCTAGGTAGGCACTTGTGCCGCATCCGCAGTCCCTTGAGGGCTGCTCACAGTAGCAAAAAGGGTGACTGAGAATTCTTGCTCAAGATGAGGGCTGTAAGAGTCGACCAGGCCCTGGTCGGCTCCGGTCGAATCGTAGGCCAGCGTGATGTGGAACAACCGCTCAGGCATCAAATGAAGTGCCCACCATTGCGGGTGCACATGAGCGATCAACTGGCGTGGTATGCTGGGCGAATGGACAGTGATCCCGTTATCCCCACATTCAAGATGTATTCCAAAGGCACAGAGAAGGTCTCGGGCCAGTAGATTACAATCTAGTCCGGTTGTAACAATAAATTGGTGCTGGAGGGTATAGCCTTGGTAGGAAACGGGTACAGGGAAAAAGATGGGGTAGCTAGCTGCCTGTCCCTGGAAACCAGATAGTTGTTGGGTCTCAGATGAAATGAAATGAAAATGAAATGAAAATCGCTTATTGTCACGAGTAGGCTTCAATGAAGTTACTGTGAAAAGCCCCTAGTCGCCACATTCCGGCGCCTGTCCGGGGAGGCTGGTACGGGAATCGAACCGTGCTGCTGGCCTGCTTGGTCTGCTTTAAAAGCCAGCGATTTAGCTGAGTGAGCTAAACCAGCCCCTGAAAGGGGAAGGTTGAGGTGAGACTGTACAGAAGACATGGTAGCCCCCGTGTCTATGAGAAACGGATAGGAGTGACCATAAATGGTTAAAGAGAGAACAGGCTCAGAGTCCGGGAAGGTTAAACGAGAAGGCAACATTGACAATTAGTATTGTTGGAAGGGGTTATTTTGAGTGAACGGAGTAGTGACTGGAGCGGCCACCGCGGGCGCTCCTCTACCCCGTCCTCCCCCTCCACGGCCCCCTCTGCCGCGATTATTAGGGTTTGAGTAACAGTTACGAGCGTAATGTCCTGGCTTACCGCAACTATAACAGAGCCTTGCTTGTGGTGATGGCTGTGTGGGGGTAGGTGCTGCTTGGGGAGGCATCGGTGGACAATATGGTGGTGGCTGGGAGGGGTGTTGGTAGGGTGTGGCATAAGAGTATGGTGGGGGCAGTGCATAGGCCGACGCTGCTCCTGGAGGGGCATACGGAGGGCCATAGAGCAGTGCTTGGGGCCCGTTTGGATGGGAGGTGTATCCTTCACCTTGTGGGGTCACCCAACCAGGGGCGCAGAATTGGGGTTCCATCTGGTAGCCTGTGTTATCAGGCGCCCGAGAGGGTATTAGTACCTCCTGGACGTCTTTTCTAAGGACATATTCAGTCTTAATTTTAGGGGTTGTTTTAGACGGACCCTCAGATGAGCCGTTTTTCCAGTAGTACCTCACAGCGTGTGCCATTTGGGTGGGGCTATTATCGGACCAATCCATGTTGTTAGTCTTGATTGCATCCGATAAAGAGGTTGGCAAGCAGCTTAAGAGCAGAGCAAAATACTGTGGGCTGTTAAGGCCAGCACGGTAGCCAGTGTCTCCAGCCTGATTACCTTGAAACGCTCTAAAAAGGTGTCGGCTTCCTCATCCTTGCGGGGTTTGGTTTCAAGTATTTTGGTAATATCCACAGGCTTTTGAAGGGTAGTATTTAATGCAGCAAAAATTGCATCTTGGCGTTGCTGGTCCGTCTGGTGGAGCACGTTAAGGGACGCTAAAGACACAGGGAGGGTAATAGTAGGATTCTGCTGTAGTAAGACATTGCAGAAGCGAACGTGTTCTTCTGGGCGCAGGACCTGTTGGACCAAGGCCCATAAATCCCGTGCTTCGGCCTCATACACACGAATTGTACATTGGAGTTGGTCAACAAAGGCAGCAGGGGACTCTTTTCGATTTGGTATTCCAGCTAGTATGGACATAATCTCATTGGGTTTCCACGGGACATAAATATTCATGGTACGTTCAGCATTAGGGTTGCCCACGGGAGCAACAGGGTCATAGGTAGGATTTGGCACCTGGCGCATTGGCATCTGTCGTGGTGGGGCTAGGGGATGGTCGAGGGCTGGTGGAGGAGGAGGAGGGAAATCCCCGTCCTCATCCAGATTTTGGAAAAGAGTGTCTAATTGTTCTCCCACTTGTTCCTTTAACTGGACCAATTGCATGAATGGTCCCCCTCCTCCCCTTGTTCTCGACCTTGTACTCATGGCCGGGGGTTTATATGCTGGTTGGGACGGCGGTGGTGCATAAGGTGGTGGATTCTGACTTGGGAGGGGTATAATAAATTGGATAGGTGCATTAGGGAGGGGTGGTAGAGGCGGTGGCTGTGGTGGCTGTGGAGGCTTCCGACGTCCCCCGCAATTGAACAGATGTTCCTCGTCCCCATCGTCCCCGTCCTCCCAACCTTGCTTCGCATTGCTGACCGGCGCCGGGGTAGGAGTAACATTCTTTCGTTCTTTACATTCCTTTTTTAAGACCTCTACTGTTTTAACAATTCCCCCTTCGGTGAGGCCAATGCCCAATTTCGAGGCATTAGCCTGCCAGCTAGCCAGTGTAGATGCATCTTTCACTGACTGACAGTATTCCCTCCATAAAGCAATTAATTTCTTTGCGGTGGAACCGCGAATGTTTTTCCAGATCACCTGTTGGGCCTCTAGGACAGGACCCAAGTCTTTAGGTCCCCCCAGAGGCCATTTATCCTTTCCTAGGTTCTTATGGAGGGCCCCCGACAATTGTCAGAGTTGCTTTGAGTGTTTGGGGTATTGGGCACAGAGAGTCCGGAGAGCACTGCCCGGGTCATCACAAATATCTACGGTATTACCCATGGTGGAATTCTAATTCCACTCTCGTTTCCTAGTAGTCCGGAGAGCACTGCCCGGAAATTACCTAGTAGTCCAGAGAACACTGCCCGGAATTACGGCGGCAGTCCCAGACCGCCCCAGTGACGATTACTGTAGGGGTCACTCACCCTCCCTTAAACGGGTTCGCTGGACTGACCTGGATCTCGCAGAGGCTTCTCGACAACCCAACGGCAAGGCCGAGCAACGATCAAACTAGTAGTAGGCGGATACCAAGGTGGAAAAATTTTTTTTTACTCACGTTGGGGGACAAATTCGTCCTCTACTTTGAAAGAGCTCAGTCGATTACGCCAGTTGGGTAGCGCAGACACCTCTGGAGATCCCACCGCTGCCACCAAATGTGAATTGCGCTTTCACATAGCCGTACGTCAGTCCAGAAGTAAAACACTCAAACACGTCAGTAGCGAATATTCGTTTATTCACGGCCGGGACAAATCTCTAAGCAGTGGGGGAACCACCTTCGAGAAGTGCCAAAATCCGAGAGGGCGGGCTGTCCCTATATACAATTACAACTTAGAGGTGGTCCCCTTGAATCCCTGAATACACCAATGATTTGGCAAAGATACAGAACATGTACTTATATGGAGTGGTTTTTCCTCGAGGTATGGCAGTTATTCTTAGTAATCTTTAACACAGTTTGCTGCTACTCCTGCTGCTGAGGGTTCCCCTATCCCTATTCGGCCATCTGGTCCAATTTCCTTATCTCCTTCTCTCCCATGCTCCTGAGTCAGCTTTTTCACCTTCCAATGCCCATTGTCTCGGTTGACAAGGTTTTACACACTCATCTTTGCTGTCTCTGCACTAACAGATACAGAGATCTGTTCTCATTCTATTCCCTTAACCCTTTAACATCCTTTTACTTGACTATCACAGATATATTTCAGAACCTTAATATTAAGTACAGACAGCAAGGTTAAAATAAGACAATAAATGTAATCCACTTCCACAGACCTATGTCGGGCCCTGGAAGTAAGGACACCTCGTTATTAAAAAATGTTCTCGGCCGTTGTTTAGACTCGGTAACCCTCTTAGGTGACCTCAAACATCTCCAGTATGGTAGTTGGCTGAAGTCCCAAAACAGATGTCTGGATTTCGGAGGTATACAGGATAGATACCAGCCTGGCTGAAAAGCCCTATGGCTTGAGTCCCCGAAAATAATTGGTATTATGGCAAAGGAAAAGAACAAACAATTGCCGACAATAGTCAAAGGCGGGCAAGCCCCGCCGGACGTCTCCAAAGACGAGACACTTATCCAAAACCCGTACCGATATTGAGGAAATGTATGGTACCTTCACAGGACAATGGCCCTCAGAAAATATTAAAAGGATGTGGTGAAAAATGACCCGCATTTAAGAAAAGGAATGAACCAAATGCTCCCTCGTCATCATGGGCCAGGTTCGACAGCAAAACAAAATTATGAGTCAATCCCAACATGATTGAACACTGACCAATGTGAAAGACCAGCTGAGGGCAGTCCGTGAACAGTTAAAAAGGAAAAATTAAAATCGAAAAGTTAGAAGCCGAAATCAAAGAACTTAAGTCCGAAGACAAAGAACTTAAACACAAATAAAAAAGCCAGGGATACCCCTTTGGATCACCCACAAGTAAATCGTCCCATTTGTGCCCTTGCCTGAAGAAATACAAGCGGAACGGCGAGAAATGCAGTTACGCGAAGCCGGTCTAGAAACCGATTCTGAGTCCTCGAGCGACTCTGCCAGGGAAAATAGTTCAGAGGAGGCATCCTCCTCTGCACGGCTAAATCCTCTGAAGAAACTACTGATTAATGTGGCAAGAAAACAATTACTTCCTGTTCCACATGCCAGTGAGACTCGAAATAGGAGGACAGTGCAGCTAAACACGTGGTTAAACCAGTGGTGTAGGAGGGAGGGTTTCAGATTTACGGACCATTGGGATCTCTTCCGGGGCAAGTGTGACCTGTACAAGAAGGACGGGTTGCATCTAAACGCGAGTGGCACAGATATTCTGGCTGGGAGGTTTGCTCGTGTCACTCGGGGGGGTGAGAACTGGAGCATTACCTTAGAAGGTGTCATAATTGATGGGGAAAAAAAGAACAAAAATAAGAGAACATCACCCTCAGCCAGAGCAAAAAAGGTGACAAGTGTGAGAAGGGAAGTGGTCAATGCAGGACTGAGGGTACTGTACCTTAAGGCGCACAGTATACGGAACAAGGTAAATGAGCTTGTTGCGCACATTGAAATTGGCCAGTACAGAGATGTGGCTGCAAGGGGACCAGGGCTGGGATCTAAATATACAAGGATATGTGTCCTATCGAAAGGACAGGCAGATGGGAAAAGGGGGCGGGGTTGCATTGTTAGAAAGGAATGAAGTTAAATTGATAGCAAGGAGCAATATAGAATCAGAAGGCATAGAATCTCTGCGGGTAGAGTTGAGGAATCGCAAAGGTAAAAAGACCCTGATGGGAGTTATGTACAGGCCCACTAGCAGTAGTCAGGATGTGGGGCAGAAAATAAATCAGGAAATAGAGAAGGCATGTAAAAAAGGCAATATTACAATAATCATGGGCGACTTCAATATGCAGGTGGACTGGGAAAATTAGGTTGGTTGTGGATCCCAAGAAAAGGAATTTGTGGAATGTTTGAGAGGTGGTTTTTTGGAGCAGCTTGTGACAGAGCCTACTAAGGAACAGGCAGTTCAGGATTTGGTGATGTGTAATGAGGCAGACTTGGTTAAGGATCTTAAGGTGAAGGAACCCTTAGGGAGCAGTGACCACAATATAATAGAATTTATCCTGCAGATTGAGAGGGAGAAGCTGCAATCAGATGGAACGGTATTACAATTCAATAAGGGTAACTACAAAGACATGAGGGAGGAGCTGGCCAGAGTTGATTGGACAAGGAGACTAGCAGGGAAGACAGTGGGACAGCAATGGCAGGGATTTTTGGGGCTTATTCGGGAGGCACAGCAGAAATTCATCCCAAGGATGAGGAAACATGCTAAGGGCAGGACAAGGCATCCATGGTTGACAAGGGAAGCCAAGGACAGCATAAAAGCAAAAGAAAAAATCATAAAAGCAAAGTGGCAAGGATTAGAGGGAAGGCAGAGGATTGGGAATCATTTAAAAGCGAGCAGAGGACAACTAAAAAAACAATAAGGGGAGAGAAGATGAAGTATGAGTGCAAGCTAGCTAGTAATATAAAAGAAGATAGTAAGAGTTTCTTTCAGTATATAAAGATGTGCGGGTTAGGTGGATTGGCCGGGCTAAAATTGCCCTTAGTGTCCTAAAAAATAAGGTTAATGGGGGTTGTTGGGTTACTGGTATAGGATGGATATGTGGGCTTAGGTAGGGTGATCATTGCTCGGCACAACATCGAGGGCCGAAGGGCCTGTTCTGTGCTGTACTGTTCTATCTATCATTCTAAAAGATAAGAGAGAGGCAAAAATAGACATTGGTCCACTGGAAAACGTGGGTGGAGAAGTAATAAAAGGAAACAAAGAAATGGCAGATGAACTGCCTAGTTATTTTGCATCAGCCTTCACGGTGGAAGACACCAGTGGGATGCCAGAGCTGCAGGAGAACCAGGGGGCAGAGGTGAGTGCAGTGGCCATCACTAAAGAGAAGGTTCTGGGGAAACTGAAAGGTCTGACGGTGGATAACTCACCTGGACCAGATGGACTACACCCCAGGGTCCTAAAAGAGATAGCTGAGGAGATTGTGGAGGCATTGGTGGTGATCTTTCAGGGATCACTGGAGGCAGGAAGGGTCCCAGAGGACTGGAAAGTGGCTAATGTAACACTACTGTTTAAGAAGGGAGGGAGGCAGAAAATGCGAATTATAGGCAGGTTAGCCTGACTTTGGTCATTGGTAAGATTTTATAGTCTGTTTATTAAAGATGAGATCGCGGAGTACTTGGAAGTGCATGGTAGAATAGGACTGAGTCAGCAAGGCTTTGTCAAAGGGAGGTCATGTCTGACAAATCTGTTAGAGTTATTTGAGGAGGTAACAAGGAAGTTAGACAAAGGAGAACCAGTGGACGTGATTTATTTCCAGGAGACTGTTAAATAAGTTAAGAGCCCATGGTGTTAAGAGTAAGATCCTGGCATGGATAGATGATTGGCTGACTGACAGAAGGCAGAGAGTGGGGATAAAGGGGTCCTTTTCAGGATGACAGTCTGTGACTAGTGGTGTGCCTCAGGAGTCTGTGCTGGGACCACAACTTTTCACAATATTCATTAATGATCTGGAAGAAGGAACTGAAGGCACTGTTGCTACGTTTACAGATGATACAAAGATCTGTAGAGGGACAGGTAGTATTTGGACAAGCTGGGAGAGTGGGCAATGAAGTGGCAAATGAAATACAATGTGGAAAAGTGTGAGGTTCTCTACTTTGGATGGAGGAATTTAGGCATAGACTATTTTCTAAATGGGGACATGCTTAGGAAATCAGGAGCACAAAGGTACTTGGGAGTCTTTGTTCACGGTTCTCTTAAGGTCAACGTGCAGGTTCAGTCAGCAGTTAAGAAGGCAAATGCAATGTTAGCATTCATGTCAAGAGGGCGAGAATACAAGACCAGGGATGTACTTCTGAGGCTGTAGAAGGCTCTGGTCAGACCTTATTTGGAATATTGTGAACAGGTTTGTACCCCGTATCTCAGGACAGATGTGATGGCCTTGGAAAGGGTCCAGAGGAGGTTCACAAGAATGACCCCTGAAATGAAGAACTTGTCGTATGAGGAACGGTTGAGGACTCTGGGTCTGTGCTCATTGGAGTTTAGAAGGATGAGGGGGGATCTTATTGAAACTTACAGGATACTGCGAGGCCCGGATAGAATGGACATAGAGAGGATGTTACCACTTGTAGGAAAAACTAGAACCAGAGGACACAATCTCAGACTAAAGTGACGATCCTTTAAAACAGAGATGGGGAGGAATTTCTTCAGCCAGAGGGTGGTGAATCTGTGGAACTCTTTGATGCCGAGGGCCGTGGGGGCCAATTCACTGAGTGTCTTTAAGACAGAGATAGATACGTTCTTGGTTAATAAAGGGATGTTATGGGGAGGGTAGAAGGCAGGGGAATGGGGATGAGAAAATATCAGCCATGATTGAATGGCGGATCAGACCCGATGGGCTGAGTGGCCTAATTCTGCTGCTATGTCTTATGGTCTAGTGTCCTAAATATTTCCCTCCCCCCGGGTTGCTGCTGCTGTTGGCCTTTTTCTACCGCTCTGCCAGGAAATCTAGGAATGGCTGCCACCTCCTAAAGAACCCCTGCACCGATCCCCTTAGGGCAAATTTCACCCTGTCCAATTTAATGAACCCCGCCATATCGTTGATCCAGGCCTCCCCGCTTGGGGGCCGCGCATCCTTCCATTGAAGAAGAATCGTCCGCCGGGCTACAGGGACACAAAGGCCAGAATGCCGACCTCTTTCGCCTCCTGCACTCCCGGCTCCTCTGCAACCCCAAATACTGCGAGCCCCCAGCCCGGTTTCACCCTGGATCCTACCACCCACGACACCATCTTCGCTACGCCCTTCCAAAATTCCCCCAGCGCTAGGCATGCCCAGAACATATGGGCATGGTTTGCTAGCCTCCCTGAGCACCTAACACACCTGTCCTCACTCCCAAAAAACCGGCTCATCCATGTCCCGGTCATATGAGCCCTGTGCAGCACCTTAAACTGTATGAGGCTGAGCCTTGCGCAAGAAGAGGAGGAGTTCACCCTCCCCAGGGCGTCCGCCCACGTCCCCTCCTCAATCTCCTCACCCAGCTCCTCCTCCCATTTACCCTTCAACTCCTCAACCGAGGCCTCGTCCAACTCCTGCATCACTTGGTACGTTGCTGAGAATCTCCCCTCACCAACCCACACCCCCGAGAGCACCCTGTCCTGGACCCCGCGCGGTGGCAACATTTGGAACTCCGCCATTTGCCGCCTGACAAACGCCCTTACCTGCATGTACCTAAAGGTGTTCCCCAGGGGGAGCCCAAACTTCTCCTCCAACTCACCCAGGCTTGCGAACTTCCCGTCCACAAACAGGTCCCCCATCTTCCTAATACCTGCCCTGTGCCAACTCAGGAACCCGCCATCAATTCTCCCTGGGACAAACCGGTGGTTCCCCCGTATCGGGGATCCCATCGAGGCCACCACCTCCCCCCTGTGCCGTCTCCGAAATTGCCCCGAAATATTGAGGGTAGCCGCCACCACCGGGCTCGTGATATACCTCGTTGGAGGGAGCAGCAGCGGCGGCGTCATCAGCGCCCCCAGGCTCGTGCCCACACAGGACGCCACCTCCATCTTCTTCCAAGCTGCCCCCTCCCCCTCCATCACCCACCTACGCACCATCGCTGCATTGGCAGCCCAATAGTACCCACAGAGGTTGGGCAGCGCCAGCCCTCCCCATCCCTACCCCGCTCCAGGAACACCCTTCTCACCCTCGGGGTCCCCTGCGCCCACACAAACCCCGTAATGCTCCTATTAACCCGCCTGAAAAAGGCCTTCGGGATAAGGATGGGGAGGCACTGGAACAGGAACAGAAATCCTGGGAGCACCGTTATCTTGACTGACTGCACCCTACCCGCCAAAGACAGCGGCAGCATGTCCCACCTCAAACTCCTCCTCCATTTGCTCCACTAGCCTCGTGAGGTTAAGCTTATGCAAGGCCCTCCACTCCTGGCCACCTGGACCCCCAAGTACCTGAAGCTCTTCTCTGCCCTTTTTAATGGGTGCTTACCAATCCCCCCTCCTGGTCCCCTGGGTGAACAACGAATAGCTCGCTCTTCCCCATGTTGAGCTTGTACCCTGAGAAATTCCCAAACTCCCTGAGAATCCTCATTACCTCCGGCATCCCCCCCACCGGGTCCGCCACATACAAGAACAAGTCATCCGCATAGAGCGACACTCGGTGTTCTTGCCCACCTCGCACCAGCCCCCTCCAGTCCCTCGACTCCCTCAACGCCATGGTCAGGGGTTCAATTGCCAGTGCAAAAAGCAGGGGGGACAAGGGACACCCCTGCCTCGTTCCTTGGTATAGCCGAAAATACTCCGACCTCCACCTATTCATGGCCACACTCGTCACCGGGGCCTCATATGACAACCTCATCCACCTGACAAACCCCTCCTCAAACCCGAACCTTTCCAGCACCTCCCACAAATACCCCCACTCTACCCTATCGAAGGCCTTCTCCGCGTCCATCGCCACCACTATCTCCGCCTCCCCTTCTACCGCCGGCATCATTATAACATTCAATAGCCTCTGTATGTTAGTATACAACTGCCTCCCTTTCACGAACCCCGTTTGATCCTCGTGAATAACCTGTGGCACACAATCCTCTATCCTCGGGGCTAAAATTTTCACCAACAACTTGGCGTCTACATTTAAGAGTGAGATCGGCCTGTATGACCCACACTGCAGGGGATCCTTATCCCGCTTAAGGATCAAGGAAATCAGCGCCCGAGACATTGTCGGAGGCAAAGCCCCTCCTTCCCTTGCCTCGCTGAAGGTCCTAACCAACAGAGGGCCCAGCGGGTCTGCATCCGTCTTATAAAATTCGACCGGGAACCCATCCGGCCCCGGCGCCTTCCCCGGCTGCATGCTCCCTATCCCTTTGCCCAACTGCTCCAGCCCAACCGGCGCCCCCACTCCCTCCACCTGCCCCTCCTCCAGCCTCGGGAATCTCAGCCGGTCCAGAAAATGCCCCCCCCCCCCCTCCAGTGGGGGTTCGGACCGATACAGTTCCTCAAAGAAGTCCCTGAAGACCCCATTGATGCCTACCCCACTTCGCACCACATTCCCTCCCCTGTCCTTAACTCCACCGATCTCCCTAGCCGCATCCCGCTTCCGAAGCTGGTGCGCCAGCATCCGGCTCGCCTTTTCCCCATATTCATACACCGCCCCCTGTGCCTTCCTCCACTGAACTTCCACCTTCCTGGTGGTCAACAGGTCGAATTCGGCCTGGAGACTACGCCGCTCCCTAAGCAATCCCTCCTCCGGTGCCTCCATGTACCTTCTGTCCACCCTCACCATCTCCCCCACCAACCTCTCCCTCTCTCTCTGATCTCTCCTCTCCCTGTGGGCCCGAATGGAGATCAACTCTCCCCTAACCACCACTTCAGTGCCTCCCAGACCATCCCCACTCGGACCTCCCCATTGTCATTGGCCTCCAGGTACCTCTCAATACATCCTCGGACCCGCCCGCCCACCTCCTCGTCCGCCAGCAGCCCCACCTCCAAGCGCCAAAGCAGGCGCTGGTCTCTCTCCTCCCCCAGCTCGAGGTCCACCCAATGCGAGGCATGGTCAGAAATGGCTATCGCCGAATACTCAGCATCCTCCACCCTCGCAATCAGCGCCCTACTCATAATGAAAAAATCAAGCCGGGAATAGGCCTTATGCACATGGGAGAAGAATGAAAATTCCCAGACCTCGGTCTCGCAAACCTCCATGGGTCAACCCCTCCCATCTGGTCCATAAACTTCCTCAACACCTTAGCCGCCACTGGCCTCCTACCCGTCCTGGATCTGGATCGATCCAGTGCCGGATCCAGCACCGTGTTGAAATCCCCCCCCATTATCAGGCCCCCCGCCTCCAAATCTGGAATCCGGCCCAACATGCGCCGCATGAAACCCGCCTCACCCCAATTTGGGGCGTACACGTTGACCAGCACCACCCGCTCCCCCTGCAGCTTGCCACTCACCATCATATACCTCCCGCAACTGTCTGCTACAACGTTCGACGCCTCCAACGACACCCACTTTCCCACCAAGGCCGCCGCTCCCCGATTTTTTGCATCCAGCCCCGAATGAAACACCTGGCCCACCCATCCCTTCCGCAATCTAACCTGATCCGCCACCTTTAGGTGCGTCTCCTGAAGCATGACCACATCCGCCTTCAGCCCCTTCAGGTACGCAAACATGCGGGCCCGTTTGACCGGCCCATTCAGTCTCCTTACATTCCAGGTCATCAACCGGATCAGGGGGCTATCTACCTCCCTCCCCCGCCGACTAGCCAGTACCCTTCCTCAGCCCACCACGTGCCCGGGCCCCTGACTCGGCCCGTTCCCCACGGCGGCAGACCCCCATCCCGACCCCCTCTACCTGCTCCAGCTCCCTCTTGGCCATTACAGCAGCAACCCGGTATCCCCCCCCCCCCCCCCCCCCCCGCCCCAGCTAGGACCCCGTGCAGCTGCAGTGCTCCCTCCATTGCACTCCCGTAAGTCAGCTGACCCCGGCCACTCCCGCCGCTCCTTCGGCCCCTCCCAGCGTGGGGCTTCCCCTCGACCCCATTGCCCACCAGCAGGCTTTCCTCCTCCCCCTACCGCTCTCAGTGCGGGAAAAAGCCCGCGCTTCCCAGCTATGGCCCCGCCCCCTTCAGCCCTCAGCGCGGGAAGAAGCCTGCGCTTCCCACCTGCCCGACCCCGCCTCCTCTGACGCCGCTCCCTTTACCGGCCCGGTCCCCTCGCGGGGCCCCAACACCCCTTCCCGCCATCAGCCTCCTACACTGCAGGTCTGCCCCCCTCCCTGAGCCCCCCTGACAGACCCAAGCAAAAACAGTGCCCCACCCACCCTAAAAGCAACAAAGAACCAAAGAACCAACAATAAACAGAGAACCCCCCCCCCCCTCAAAATGTAACACAGCTACACGCAAATCCCCGTACTCTACCCTCAGTTTGAGTCCAATTTTTCGGCCTGTATGAAGGCCCACGCCTCCTCCGGGGACTCAAAGTAAAAGTGTCGGTCCTTGTAGGTGACCCACAGACGCGCCGGCTGCAGCATGCCGAACTTCACTCCCTTCCTGTGTAGCACCGCCTTAATCCGGTTGTATCCGGCCCTCTTCTTTGCCAGCACCGCACTCCAGTCCTGGTAGATCCGCACTACCGTGTTCTCCCACTTGCTGCTCTGCTCCTTCTTGGCCCACCTGAGCACACACTCCCGGACAGCAAACTGGTGGAATCGCACCAGCACCACCCGTGGTGGCTCATTAGTCTTGGGCCTTCTCGCCAATACTCTGTGGGCCCCCTCCAGCTCCAGGGGCCCCTGGAAGGACCCAGCTCCCATCAGCGAATTTAGCATGGTGACCACATAGGCCCCCACGTCCGACCCCTCCAGCCCCTCCGGAAGGCCCAGGATCCGCAGATTTTTCCGCCTCGAACGGTTCTCCATCTCCTCAAACCTCTCCTGCCATTTTTTATGGAGCACCTCGTGCACCTCCACCTTCAGGCCTAAGGTCTCGTCCTCTCTTTCGGAGGCCTTTTGTCGGACCTCTCGGATCGCCACCCCCTGGGCCGTCTGGGTCTCCAGCAGCTTATCAATTGAAGCCTTCATCGGCTCCAGCAGCTCCGTTTTAAGCTCCCTGAAGCAGTGCTGAAGAGCCTCCTGCTGCTCCTGCGGCCACTGCATCCATACCGCCTGGTCTCTGCCCGCCGCCATCTTGTGCTTCTTCCCTCGCACCTGCTTTGGCTTCGCTATCACTTTGTTACTCGCCTGGTCCAGGCCAGACACTGCTGGGGAAATGTTGCTGACTCCTTCCCACGTCAGGAAATGTCGAAAAAGTACCACTGGGGGCCCTAAAAAGAGCCCAAAAGTCCATTCCTAGCGGGAGCTGCCGAACGTGTGACTTAGCTCCGCATAGCTGCAACCAGAAGTCCTAATGGAATAATTAAAGCTAAATACACCCAGTACGTCCCAGTGGACCCGGAAAAAATTGATAAATGGTCCAAAGAATTACTACACCCCATGAAAGGGAGAATGAAAACATAGGAATTGCTTGAACATTTAAAGAGCATTAATCATCTCCACCCCTAGGTCAGGGTACAGATCCTGACGATAATGATACCCAGATGAGAAGGGAAGAAATTAAATAAAGAGGTTCAAGTTGTCTTTGAGGACGAGGAGCAGCTATTAGGGGCAGGAAGGTCTACAATGAAGCACTGGCTACAGGTTTTCAGCCGAGTAAAAACGGAGTGGGAAAGATCGCGGCTTGCAAGCAAAAAGGGGCGGAGGAGGTGTTAGAGTGTGATGAGCGATTCCGATCTGTCTGGTTGGAACTCTCGGAACTGAACGGAGAGGGACCCGAGGATATAGACGACAACACTTTTGGACACATGAAAGCTGCCTTTGTCGCAGGATTAAAGCCAGAATTGCTAAAGATGCTGAAGTCACCCTGCCCAGGTGGGAAGGCTGAGGCACATCCTTCGCAATATTAGTGGATTGATTTAACCAACTAGAGCGGGATATGGGAGCTAAACTCCGAAACATGCAGGCAGGATGGAAACCCAAGGATCCTATGTAGCCACCTGGGTTGGCCACTTCCCCACACAAAATGGAAGAACGCAAAGGTTACAGGGAAAAATGGACAATTATAAAGAGACAAGCAGTTTGCAGAAGTTCATGTGTATTCTGCCTGCAAAGAAAGCCGACAGCACCGAAACCAGCAGTTTGCATATTAATGAAGCAATCCCCGGGAACAATGGATACAACGATTAGCTACAATTGGGACATTCTATGGCAGGTCAGACTTCCCGGCGCCAACGGGGTCTGAAACAAAAGGAAACAAACCAGTTAGGAAGAACCTCCCCGCGATCGAGGGACAGCCTCAGTATTGGGGGATTCATACCAATCGATTGGGATGAGACTCAATCGATGGACAGTAGGATCGGGGTCCACCCAAAAGGGCACGAAGCCCCTGGGACCTATAAAAGTCAGGTCCCAAGTTTAGCTCCCTCTCTTAGCCGGCCCTCCCAGCAGAACACCTTTACAGCAGCTCTCTAAGAACTTGAACGTGAGAAGGAGAGGCCTGGCCATCAGCTACACCGACAAGTAAGTGTCATACAACGCACGCTACGAGAATAGACACTCCTGACCCCTTTAGTCCACACCAACTGAAAGTTTGTGGATCCAGTACAGAGCAAGAGGCCATTGTTTCCTGATCCGGCAGTTCCCTTATTCCAGATAAGTATTGGCCTAGTAGTGGTAGGAATAGTTTAGTCTTAGTATTATATGCATGAGTAGTAAATAACTGTGTAATAATAAACGTGTCTTGTTTTGAACTTACTAACTGGTGTATTGAGTCATTGATATGAACTTGAACTTGAACCTCGTGGCGGTATCATAAGGATACCTGGCGACTCTAGAGCTAAGGAATAAAACAGAGCCAATTGAGTGTAAAGCACACTCATCCAGAACGAGCAACACCTAACAACACACAAGGTAAACGGCCTGGAAAATGTTACTACTGCGGGAAGGAAGACCACTTGGCCAGGAGGTGCAAAGAAAAAGGACGAGGAAGAGGACATCAGGGAAACAGCCCAATACACAAACCAGGCACACCCTCTGATGGTGACGACCTCTGGGAAAGATTCAAGTAGCTTACACCACAGCAGCAGAAGGAGTTACTGGAGGCTGCAAAAAGCTAGAGGAGCCCACCCAAGATTCGGTAATACTACCCGCAAAAATGGCTTGATTGAACTGTGGGTCCGATTCTTGAGTCACTCTGGCCCACGTGCCACGATGGGCACTCAGTGGGGTGCGCAGCAAAGGTGACTGCCTTGCAGGCTGAGAGAATGGCGGTCTTTGCCTCAACGTCCCGGTCTGTGGGGGATCGCTCCGACCCCATGGCCCATCCCCTTCCCACTGCCCTCCCCCACACCCCCAGCCAGCCCTGCCAGCGGCAGGATCGGCAGCCCACGGTCGCATCTCTGGGAAAATGTCACACCTGCTCTCTCCCCCCTCAACAATCATGACGCCTGTTTCCCGATTTTTAAAACGATAAGTGAATCACGGTGTCAGTAATTCCTGAACACACTTGACTATCAGACAGATCTTGTTTCTCATCCAGCACTTCCCGCTGTGCCAGTGTGGCTTTTCCCAGCAAACCCAAAAATTGCCTTTCACTGCAGTCAAAATGTAACACTCCTTCCACTGGACGCGACGTTGGGTCCAATCTTGTTCAGTGATACAGTGGTGAAGAAAACGTCGTCGAACAGGCTCTTTGAGGGCATTGGTTTGTACTCCTGCTCTACGCCCAATCCCGCAGCATCTCATCAAAACCCCTTTAACTCTGATCAGTCTGGGCTGGATGTAAATCGAGCTGCCAATAATGAAGAAAAAACACTTTTTACATGATCATCTAAAATGGTCACATTCGACAGATACTTTAACCGATGTCAAGTTTTTAAAAATAAATTTAGAGAACCGAATTCATTTTTTCCAATTAAGGGGCAATTTAGTGTGGCCAATCCACCTACCCTGCACATCTTTGGCTTGTGGGAGTGTAAACCACGCAAACACAGGAAGAATGTGCAAACTCCACATGGACAGTGGCCCAGAGCCGGGGTCAAACCTGGAACCTCGGTGCCATGAGGCAGCAGGTTTAACCACTGCGCCACCGTGCTGCCCGACTAATGCCAAGATAAATGCAGGCAATCCTCAAGGGAGGTGATTGAAATATTTTAATTTTCACAGGATTAAATGTACTAAAGCCAGCATCAAAGCTGAGAAAGAGGGTGTCGATTCCAAGTGTATGTTTCCAGTGACTCAGATGAGCATTGAACTCCAAAACGTGGTGCAAAAAACACACCATATCAATTGGACGTGTTTCCTTTTTTGATGATGGGATGGTTCAAAGTCCTGGGTTCTTTCTACTGCTGGAGATTGGGGGGTGAGGAGGCTCACGATTGGGCCATGATGTTCAAATGGAATTTGGCCAGCTTGATGGACAGGGTCAGAGGGGACCTGAAAAGTTGAGATGCTCTCCTTGGCGGGTTGAGTGCAAACCACAAAAATGAACATTCTCTCAAAGTTTTTGTTCATGTCTCAGTCCCTCCAGAACTTCCACCCAAAGCATTTTTTGTGAGGATGGGTAGGTTAATTTTGGCCTTCGTACAGACGGGTTAGACACCCAGGAACCAGAGAGCTGTCCTACAGAGGAGGCAGCACGCGGTGGGAGGAGCTGGTGTTACCAAATTTGTTAGATTATTGCTGGGTGGCGAATGTGGAAAAGGTGTAGCGGTGGTGAGGAGGTGGGCGGCTGTGCGTCAGAATGGGAACAAATGAAAGAGGCTTCCTGCGAGGGGGCATGTTTGAAGGCGCAGGTTGAGGACCTGCTGTCGGTCTCCTAGGCCAGATATACAGCGAGCCCAGTGATGTTTGAATTCCTGGAGATTTGGAACCAGCTTAGGCGGCATTTTCAGTTGGTGAGCAAGTACAGTCGCCAATCTGTGCAAAGGAGTTTCTTTAGTTCTCTCAGCTGCTAAACCGTACACGGTTGGACAGACTGTTATCAAACGATGAGCTAGGATAGTGTGGGATCTCTGTGTCTATCTGTAACGCCGTATCATATACCAAATAACAGAAATTCAGGACTGAGCTTCTTGGGTTAAAAGCAAGTTGCAACTTTTATTTTGTAAGCTAGTAGTGTCTACTGGTAAGTTTCAGTTTTCAGACAAGTACAAAATTTAGGAAGGTCCGACTAGTCCTGCAGGTTGTCAGATGTATCGATTGTTAGTCCTTAGCAAATACAGACAAGTTGAATTGAATTTAAAATACAATTATAGTTCGTGGTAACACAGCTCCAAATCAAAACGTACAATACAAAAATGAAATAAAAGAAAATGGTGGTTTGCAAAGTGAGCAATAGGTTTCAAGAAATTAAGTAAAAATAGAAAAAGAGGTGAGGACTCATCCCGACAACTGAACTCTTTACAGCTTTAAAGTTCTGTCCCCTTTTCGGCTGTGATTGGATTTAAATAATTTATAATTCATTCAATTTGAGCAAATGTCTGTCTGTCAAATTAAGAGATAAAGGCCTGTTGTAATTTCTGTATTTTTCCACTCGAAGAAAACCTTTCCCACCAATATTAGCACTATGTGCTGACTGGTTGTTACCATCGAAACAAACCTTTCCCACCAATGTGCTGACTGGTCGTTACCACCGAAACAAAACTAGGATTTCATCCCAGTTCTTTGTGAGGCAAAGGGTCTTTTTGCAGCCTGACCTTGCACAGACTCTAACAGTCTGCAAAAACAACTTACAAATGTGCTTATCTGATCTATTCCCAAGCACTCAGCTTTCCTTGCTGTCATGGTTAATATATGACTTTACATTTTAGTTAATATGATTTCTTTAAATAATTTCTTCCTCAAAACCTTTTTACTTCTGATAAAAGGTTGATTTTGAACAGTCCCCCCATTTGATTCTTCGAAAGATTAATAAGATGAATAAAAATAACATATAGAAATTAAGGAAGAAATGCGGTAGGAGAGAAGTAAGCGCAGAGAGGAACTCATTCCCCTTGTCTTTAATGGTTCACTTGTTTGAGAACAACCTTCAACAATGGAGTGGGCAAAGCTATGCGTTACAAACATCCTAGGAGTATTCTTATTCAATAATAAAAATTATTATATCGTACAATAACAATTCATTAATAATTGAAGGTGATTATATGATTCAGTAATAATTGGTTAACATTGCAATAATAATGCAGTAAATAACAGTTCAATAGTAACAGCCTAGTTCAATGTCATGGGCTGATGGTGCGGTTGGATTACTATGAACCACTTGGATTGGTGGGGCACTGTGGGTAGCCATACATTGGCCAACGCATTTGATCAGCAAGATCACTACGTAAATGATAAGTGATGTAGGTGCAACACTCTGCACCAATCAGGGCACAGGTGCCACCTTTTTCGGCTAGCAAATAGTCAAGTGCCATCCGATTCTGTAAAGCCATAGTTCGAGTAGCTAACATTTCGCCAGAAACTTTAATTAGGACAGTAGGGGTATAATTTGCTCCCTTTTCTATGATGGTTGTTATTTTATCCAATTCGTTGGCTACTTGTGCATCCCAATAAAAAGGAATAAGTTTGGCAAGGAATCTAAATTACTTTCTTGTTCTTTAAACTGATTTAAATTTCCAATGTTTGCTACTTAACCAGTGTTTGAAAGAAATATTCTGTGAAATGAGTTGTGAACTGACTCTCAACATTTTTTTTTATCACCCAAATGGACTGAGGAGTTAAAATTGGATTGCTGCCAAACTCGTCTTATTTTTGTTTTGGAACAGACTGACCTAAACACGGGTTGCTTACTTTCAAACCTCTCTCTTGAATCCTAGAGGTTTGAAATGTTTTTTTAAAATTAGAGTTTCACATTGCATGAAGTTTAATTTCCTATCCAAACTAATTTTAAACTTTTTTTTAGAACTAAACACAATAACAAAGCTCCTACTAGTATTCCAAAGGGAACAGTAAATTCATTTGTTACATTTTTAACTATAACTGTTGCTAGCTCCACAGTATAAGGGAAGGGAGAATATATGACTGAATGTTTAGGGCAGCTTCTCCCTTCGTAATCGCAAAAGGAGCTGCACTTATCCTTATCAACTTGCTCTTAATGGCCTTGGTTTAAAGTTTGTAAAAATGCTTTTTCACAGACAGTTTTCCTTTGAGACACAAGCCTGTATTTCATTTCCATTAAATTTTATGGTTTGTTGTGTCTATCGAAACTTTTGCTGGTTTGCGCAATCTGTACTGACGCTATCTTTTCTCGCTTTATTTCTATTCTTAAAATGATTTGGTGTGAATGTGGGAAAGTGAAAGCTCCTAATTCCTTTGAAATAACTCTCTCTAATAGTGTTGGAGAACATTTAATAATGAGTACAATTACTATATCCCATCTTCATCTCTTTAAGATGATAACTTACTAAGCATATTGATCCTTCCTAATTAATAGTAGTTGGGCGGTTGATATGGGGAGGATTTTGGTTTCGGTCATGGTTGTATTGCTACCATCCTGGAAAAGTGTATTCCCAAGCACTCAGCTTTCCTTGCTGTCATGGTTAATATGTGACTTTACATTTTAGTTCATATGATTTCTTTAAATAATTTCCTCCTGTAAACCTTTTTATATATGTTTTGTGAGAGCCACGAAGAATCCAGCACGAGTTTTCAGGTTACAACAAAATAACATTTATTTACAATAACATATATATACAACAGCAGCAGCAACTTCACTTGCTGCTCACTCCTCTCTCTCCCTAGTTCCAAAGTGGCCAGCTCTATTTATGCAGGGAGTCTGCTAATGGTTTCTCCGCCCCCCTCATTGGGGAAGCTCATACTCCCATAGGATTGTGGGATTGCCATTAGTCCCCAGCCGGTGGTAAGCAGGCAGGTTATAACATCCCTCCCCCCCCAAAGTCCAAGGAACCCACCGAAGACCCTGGCGAAGGAGGGCGTTGGACTCGTTTTGCCGAGGCCGGACACCATTTGCACGAGGCGTTGGATCGCGCGGCGTGTAACGAGATGGAGACCGGAGCTTCCATGATGAATGGCGTAACGGTTGTACATCCCCGGCCCGTGGGCCCGAAGATTCCCCCTCTGAGGTGTCTTATGTCTCCATCTTGGAGTCAGAGTCTGCTGCCTCCGTCATCTCGGCATCTTTATCTCCACACGGTTCTGTCACGACCTGCGCAGGCTTTGAGTGAGGCACCAGAGGAAGATTGTGAGGAATACTTTCCATTGTGTCTGGTCTCTGCGGCTGTAGAAATGAGCTTCTGGGCAGGGAATCTTTGGAAGGGATGGTCTTCTGGACCGAACCTGGTCTACATGTTTGCGCTGGAGACGACCCTGGGCTTGCACTTGGTAAGAGATATGGCCCGTTTGGCAAAAGATTATGCCAGGCACCCACTGGGCACCACCAGCAAAATTCCGAACGAACACAGGGTCACCGGGCGTAAACTGCCGAATTGGCCGATGCCAAGAAAAACCATGTCCCTGCCGCTCTTGTGTGCGGCGTACGTTTGCGCCAATGTCCGGGAAAACCATGCTAAGGTGGGTGCGAAGTCTCCGGCCCATTAGGAGTTCTGCGGGAGCTACCCCAGTCACCGCATGGGGGGTGGTCCTATATGAAAGCAAAACCCGAGCCAGTCTCGTGTCCATCGACCCGGAAGGCTGCTTCTTTAGGCCTTGTTTGAATGTCTGCACTGCGCGCTCTGCCAACCCATTTGAAGCCGGGTGGTAAGGGGCAGTGCGGATATGGCGTATGCTGTTCATCTTCATGAACCTCGCAAACTCCTCACTTGTGAATGGAGTGCCGTTGTCCGTGACAAGCACCTCCGGGAAGCCATGCGTACGGAAAGACAAACGCATCTTCTCGATTGTTGCACAGGACGTTGTGCCTCCCATCTTATGCACCTCTAGCCATTTAGACTGGGCGTCGATTAATAACAGGAACATGGATCCTTGAAAAGGGCCGGCGAAATCCGCATGCAAGCGCGCCCAAGGCCGCCCTGGCCATTCCCAGTGATGTAGGGGCGCGGCCGGCGGATGCTTCTGATGTTCCTGGCAAATGGAGCAGTTTTGGGCCACCTTCTCAATGTCGGTGTCGAGGCCTGACTACCAGACATAACTCCGGGCCAACATTTTCATTTTGGTCACACCCGGATGCCTATTGTGCAAGTCTCTCAGTATCAGCTCCTGCCCTTTTTCCGGGACAATCACACGTGTCCCCCACAAAAGGATGCCGTCTTCCACGCTGAATTGTGACAGCTTAGAGGAAAATGCCCGCAACTCGCCTGGGAGCTGTCTATGCTGCCCACCATACAGGACTATGTGCCGAACCTTTGACAGGACTGGCTCCGTCTGGGTCCACTCACGGATCTGTGATGCCGTGACAGGCAAGGTGTCCATAAAATTTAGGGTTGCAACCACCTCACCGGTCGTGGGGGTCGACATGGGGCCGGTTGATAAAGGCAGTCGGCTCAGTGCATCGGCATTCCCCATCTGGGTTCCTGGTTTGTGTTCCAGAGAATACTCGTAGGCAGTGAGCAACAAAGCCCAGCGCTGGATCCGTGCGGAAGCAATGGGTGGTATTGGCTTATCCTCTCTGAAAAGTCCCAGCAGAGGCTTATGATTAGTCATGATAGTGAAGTGGTGGCCATATACGTACTGGTGAAAACGTTTCACTGCAAAGACCACTGCCAGGCCTTCCTTCTCGATCTGCGCGTACTTTTTTTCCGTTGCTGTCAATGTGAGGGAGGCGAAAGCTATCGGCCGCTCGGCCCCGTTCTCCATCTTGTGGGACAGGATGGCCCCAATACCATATGGGGATGCATCACATGTGACGAGCAAAGGCTTTCCAGGATCATAGTGGGTTAGTAACCCAGACGACGACAATTGTTGTTTAACCTGCCGGAAAGCGGTTTCTTGCGGCTGACCCCAAACCCAGATGTGATTCTTCTTTAGCAGAAGGTGCAACAGGGCCAGCGTAGTTGCCAGATTGGGGAGGAACTTCCCGTAATAGTTTACGAGGCCGAGAAACGAACGAAGATGCGAATTGTCAGTTGGGGTGGGGGCCTGTTCAATCGTGCGCACCTTCTCTGTGACGGGGTGCAAACCTTCACCGTCCACCCGATAACCCAGGTAGACTATTTCCTTCGGCTGCAAGACGCATTTTATGCGACGTAAACGGACTCCTGCCTCCAAAAAGCGTCTAAGGACAGCCTCCAAATTTTCCAAATGTTCCTACTCCGACTTCCCTGTGATCAAAACGTCATCCAAGTAGACAGCAACACGTGGTAAACCTCTCAAAATGCCCTCCATAACGCGTTGAAAAATAGCGCAGGCAGAGGATACTCCAAAAGGCAAACGTGTATATTCATACAGGCCCCGGTGTGTATTAATCGTTATATATGGCCGGGAGGCAGGGTCCAGCTCCAACTGTAGGTAGGCGTAACTCATATCTAATTTTGTGAACGAGATTCCACCTGCAAGCTTCGCGTAGCGATCCTCTATGCGAGGCATTGGGTATCGGTCGAGTTGGGACGCTGTATTCACTGCAAGTATATAGTCGCCGCACAAGCAAGCTGTGGCATCTGGCTTCATTACAGGTACAATTGGTGCTGCCCAGTCAGCGGAACGGACGGGCCTGGTAATACCCAAAGTCTCCAAACGAGTGAGCTCCCCTTCTACCTTCTTGAGCAAGGCGTAAGGCACCGGGTACGCCCGGAAATAGCGCGGTGTGGCTCCTGGCTCGACATGGATATGGGCTACAGCCCCTTTTATTTTCCCCAAACTGGGCTGGAATACATCTGGGTATCGTCCTAGCCCCTCAGTCAACCCTCCAGAAACTGTTTGGAGGATGTGCTGCCACTGCAGCCGCAAATGGCGCAACCAGTCCCGACCCAACAGGCTGGGCCCATGGCCGTGCACCACGATAAGTGGGAAACGCCCCTCCTGGCGTCCATAAACAACAGGGGTCATCGTAGTTCCTGCAATGTCCAATGGTTCCCCAATATAGGTGGCAAATCTGGCCTGTGTGTCGGTTAATGTAAGGGTCTGCATACCCTGCCTGATGCATCGAATGTCCTCTGGGCGATCACTTGAGACTGCTGCGCTAGGGTCCAACTCCATCTCAAGTGGGTGACCATTGACCCGTACTGTCACTTTAATGGGGGCCACACGGGGAGCTGCCACACAATGCAGCTGCAGGCAGTCATCCTCCGTCTCTACGTTCTCCGGAGCAGTCGCCACAGGTTCATCCAAATGAAAGGTACGGCCCCTGGGCTGGCCCCAGTTTCAGTCGGAATGACGGCGCCTCTGGTGCCCCCAGGACCGGCGTCCGCGACGGGGTCGGCGCCTACAAGTCTGACACGGACATGGCTCCTTATCCATTGGTTCTGGAGAAGACTCCCTATGGGGAGGAATGTCCGACGGCCACTTGCGTCGATCCGAACGTCGCCTCGCCCAAGGTACCGCAGGGGTGCAGGAGGCGCTTTTGGACGGAAGGGGTTGCGCCCCAAGGCATGCACCTCCATTCCCTGTAGCTCCTGCACTCCTCGTTCTGTGCTCTCCCGGGACAATACTATTTGAATGGCCTGTTGCCCCACTAAGTTCACAAGTTCATCAAACGTTTTGGTGTCCGGCGCAGCTGGGTGCGTAAGGCTCCTAATCACCCCAAACGTATGCGGGCCGCAACAGCCCCTGGAAAACTCAAGTAGTGGTTGTAAAGACTGGGGAGAAACATAGGAAGGTCATAGACTACAGTCAGACCATCAACAGGTATACGCAGCTTGACGCGTACCCTCTCCCCCGCATATCTGAAATGGTCAACCATTTTCTCCACTGGCGCAAGTGCCGTGGGACAGGGCACCAGGAGGCTCATTGAGCTTCCCGGGATGATGCAAGATCCCGGGACGGTTTTCTCCACAGTAGACCTTAAATCAGCCTACCACCAGCTCCCCATTCATCCGGACGACCGCAAGTACACTGCATTCGAAGCAGATGGGTGGCTCTACCACTTTCTAAGGGTTCCCTTTGGTGTCACAAATGGGGTCTCGGTCTTCCAACAGGAGATGGACCGAATGGTGGACTGGTACGGTCTGCAGGCCACGTTCCCGTAGCTCGACAATATCACTATCTGCGGCCACGACCAGCTGGACCACGACACCAACCTCCGCAAATTCCTCCATGCCGCAAAAATTCTTAACTGAACCTATAACAAGGACAAATGCGTGTTTAGCACTGATCGCCTAGCCATCCTCGGCTACGTAGTGCATGATGGAGTCATAGGCCCAGACCCTGAACTCATGCGCCCCCTTATGGAGTTTCCCCTCCCCCAATGCCCCAAGGCACTGAAACGTTGCCTGGGCTTCTTTTTCTATTACGCCCAGTGGGTCCCCAATTATGCAGACAAGGCCCGTCCACTAATCCAGTCCACAGTTTTTCCCCCAGCGGCAGAGGCCGGCCAGGCTTTCAGTCGATCAAAGTAGTCATCACCAGGGCGACGATACATGCAATCGATGAGTCCCTCCTCTTCCTGGTCGAGAGCGACGCATCAGATGTAGCTCTGGCTGCCACCCTCAATCAGGTGGGCAGACCCATGGCCTTCTTTTCACCCACCCTCCACGCCTCAGAAATCCGCCATTCCTCCGTCGAGAAGGAGGCCCAAGTCATCATCGAAGCTGTGCGGCAATGGAGGCATTACCTAGCCGGCAGGAGATTCACTCTCCTCACTGACCAACGGTCAGTAGCCTTCATGGTTGACAATGCACAGCGGGGCAAAATTAAGAATGATAAGATCCTACGGGGGAGGATCGAGCTCTCCACCTATAATTACGAGATCTTGAATCATCCCGGGAAGCTCAATGAGCCTCCTGATGCCCTGTCCCACGGTACTTGCGCCAGTGTACAAGTAGACCGACTCCGGACCCTCCACGACAACCTCTGCCACTCGGGGGTCACCCGGTTCTTCCACTTTGTTAAAACCCGCAATCTGCCCTACTCCATCGCTGAGGTCAGGGATGTAACCAGAAACTGCCAATTCTGCACGGAGTGCAAGCCACACTTCTACCGGCCAGAGAAAGCGCACCTGGTGAAGGCTTCCCGCCCCTTTGAACACCTCAGAGTGGATTTCAAAGGGTCCCATCCCTCCACCGACCGCAGCACGTATTTCTTAAACGTGATTGATGAGTACTCCCGGTTCCCTTTCGCCATCCCCTGTCCCGACATGATGGCTGCCACCGTCATTAAAGCCCTCCACAGCATCTTTACCCTGTTCGGTTTCCCCGCCTACATCCATAGCGATAGGGGGTCCTCCTTCATGAGTGATGAGCTGCGTCAATTCCTGCGCAGCAAGGGCATTGCCTCCAGCAGGACGACCAGTTACAACCCCCAGGGAAACGGGCAGGTAGAGAGGGAGAACGGGACCGTCTGGAAGGCCGCCCTACTGGCCCTACGGTCCAAGAATCTCCCAGTGTCCTGATGGCAGGAGGTCCTTCCCGATGCACTTCACTCCATCCGATCACTATTGTGCACTACTACCAATGAAACACCTCATGAACGTCTCCTTGCTTTCCCTCTGAAGTCCTCCTCGGGGACCTCGCTCCCAACATGGCTGGCAGCCTCCGGACCCGCCCTACTCCGCAAACACGTACGGGCCCACAAGTCGGACCCACTGGTCAAGAGGGTACATCTCCTCCATGCTAACCCCCAGTACGCCGATGTGGCGCACCCCGACGGCCGACAAGACACGGTCTCCCTCGGGATCTGGCCCCCACCGGACCCTCACCCTCATCCCCCCCACCAACTCCAACCATTTTTTCACCGGCGCACACCACCGCAGCCCCCTTCCCAGGAGGATTCGTCCTCCCACTGGTCCCATCCGGATGCGATGAAGCTGAAGACAACACGCTCCCACAGCAACAGATGCCGAGCCGACGCCAGCATCACCGCCAGGACTGCGACGATCGCAGAGGACGACCAGGGCCCCCGACTGGCTGATAGTAAATAATTGTCTGTAAATATGTGTATTGCATGTGAAGGCACCGAAGGGTAAGGCTATAACCTCTACCACTGTAAAAGCAAGGCCACCACCCCCGCTGGACACTTTTTATAAACAGAGGGTGACTGTGGTCAGCTATATTAGTGGTATAACAGTACCAAGGTGGAATGTATCTTGTACTGTTGTATGAGTGGTCGAACCTGCGGGGGGGGGGGGGGCTCGGTGCTGCGGTGGGGGGGGGTCAGTGCTGTGTGGGGGGGGGTCAGTGCTGTGTGGGGGGGGGTCAGTGCTGTGTGGGGGGGGGGTCAGTGCTGTGTGGGGGGGGGGTCAGTGCTGTGTGGGGGGGGTCAGTGCTGTGTGGGGGGGGTCAGTGCTGTGTGGGGGGGGTCAGTGCTGTGTGGGGGGGGTCAGTGCTGTGTGGGGGGGGTCAGAGCTGGGGAGGGGCAGTGCTGTGGGGGGGGGGCGGTGCTGTGCGGGGCGGGTTTGTGTGGGCAGGGGAGGAGCTAGTAGGGGCTGTGTGGGGGGGGGCAGGGCTAGAAGAACAAATAAAAATTACAGCACAGGAACAGGCTCTTCGGCCCTCTCAGCCTGCGCTGGTCCACATCCTTTTATCTAAAAGTGTCACCTATTTTCTGAGGATCTGTATCCCTCTGCTCCCTGCCCATTCATGTATCTGTCTAAATACATCTTAAATGATTCTATGGTACCCGCCTCTGCTGGCAATGCGTTCCAGGCACCCACCACCCTCTGCGTAAAGAACTTTCCACGCACATCTCCCTTAAACTTTTTCCCTCTCACCTTGAACTCATGACACCGTGATGGCTATGGGTAGTCCCTGATTCCTTTTTTTTCCCTTTGTCATTTGTTTATGTTAACATGCAGGCCGATGTCTGGGAATAGTGGGAGGATGGGATCGTTGTTACTGTTGTGGGGTTTGAGATATTTGTTGTTGGGTGTAAATTCGGGAGAAAAATTGTGAAAAGGGAGAATAAAAATATTTTTAAAAATAAATAAATTATTGTTCACTTATTGTTCTGCTCAGTATTATTTTAATGTTATCAAGGACGAAAATGGTGCTGGGATTGCCAATGTGATATTAATCCAACAGTTAGCTATAAATAGGATACGAAGCAGAACATTCTGAGCGATGTATCTGTTGAAATTGAGCCACAGTAAAGGATACACTATTCAAATAAAATCCAAAAAGATCCATATAACCCAAGGGCATCAAATGTATAATTTTAAACTTAAAAAGTAAAACATGAACATCTTAGGCCAGGGGTGGGCAACCTACGGCCGACGCGGCCCACCAAGATCAAGTCATTTAAAAAAAAAAAAAAATGTTTTAAGGTCTGTTGGGTTACTGGTATAGGGTGGATACGTTGACTTGAGTAGGGTGATCATTGCTCGGCCCAACATGTCTCATGTGAAGTTTCTACTTTAAAATATTAATTAATAAAAATTAATTGCTTTTTTTTCTTTAAAAAACCTTTTATTTTGGCTATTTTAAATATTAATTATTTTACTTAATATACTATGCAGCCCTTTAAAATTGTGAATTTCTGAATGTGGCCCTTGCACGGAAAAGTTTGCCCACCCCTGTCTTTGGCCTTAGGTTTTACAAAATGCAACCAAATGTCAAGAAAAAGCTTCAGTGGTCATGCCTGGATTCCTGTAATACCGCTCCACAAACACAGAAAATGCTGAAGTGTGTTAGCAGAAGAATTGAACAGCAACGGCACACAATCATTGCTCTAATTCAACCATGGATATCCCCAAACATGATCTGGAGTGTTCCCTGGCAAAAACACGTGCACTGCTCCATCGCAAGTTACCTCACTGTCATTGGCCAGGAGTGCCAAGAATTATTTATATATATATATGTTTTAATTTAGGCTACCCAAATTGTTTCCCCCCACAATTAAAGGGGCAATTTAGCATGGCCAATTCACCTCTCCTGCACATCTTTGGGTTGTAGGGCGAGACCCACACAGGCACGGGGAGAATGTGCAAACCACACAGTGATCCAGGCCCTCAGCACATCATATATAATCTTTTTGTCACAAAGTAGGCTTACATTAACACTGATGAAGTTACTGTGAAAGGCACCGAGTCGTCACATTCCAGCGCCCGTTAGGGGACGCCGAGGGAGAATTCAGAACATCCAATTCACTTAATAGCACGTCTTTTGGGACAGGTGGGAGGAAACCCACGCAGGCAGAGAATGTGTAGACTCCGCAGTGACCCAAGCCAGGAATCGAACCTGGGACCCTGGCACTACTGTGCTACCGTGTGACCCAAGCCAGGAATCGAACCTGGGACCCTGGCACTACTGTGCTACCGTGTGACCCAAGCCAGGAATCAAACCTGGGACCCTGGCACTACTGTGCTACCGTGCCACCCATGAACCATCCTGGGGGTTAGACACAAGGTAGGAGTTGGCCAGTTGTTTGAAAGGAGAGTTAGCATGGAAGGCAGTTGAACAGCAATGGCAGGAGTTTTGGGGAATTATTCAGGAGGCACAACAGAAATTCATCCCAAGGAGGAGGAAACATTCCAAGGGAAGTCATGGACAGCATAAAAGCAAAGGAAAAAAAACCAAACATACAATGTGGTGAGGATTAGTGAGAAACCAGTGTATTGGGAAGCCTTTAAAAGCAAGCAGAAAGAGATGAAATTAAAGTGTAAGCTAGCAATACAAAAGAAAATGTCAATATTAAAAAAGGTAACAGAAACAAGAATGGGCATTGGACCACTGGAAAATGAGGCTGTAGTAGTAACAGGGAACAAAGAAATAGCAGAGGAACTGAATAGGTACTTCACAGTGGAAGACACCAATACTTGAAGCAAGTCAGGGCCAGAAGGGAATGTAGTGGCCATCACTAAGAAGGTGAATAAATCACCTGGATTGCATGGACTACACCCCAGGGATCTGAAGATAGCAGAGGAGATTGTGGAAGCATTGGCGGTGATCTTTCAGAAATCACTTGAGGCAGAAGGCAGGAAATTATAGGCCGGTTGGCCCAAATTCAGATGTTGGTAAGATTTTAGAGTTGATTATTAAGGGTGAGATTGCAGATTACATAGAATTTACAGTGCAGGAGGCCATCCAGCCCATCTACATTAGCCCCTGAAAGAGCACCCTACCCAAGCACACACCTCCGCCCCATCCCCGTAACCCAACTTTGACACTATGGGGCAATGTAGCGTGACCAATCGTCCTAACCCGCACATCTTTGGACTGTGGGAGGAAACGGGAGCACTTGGAGGAAACCCACGCAGGCAGGGGTAAACGTGCAGACTCTGTAGTGCCCCAAGCCGGAATCAAACCTGGAACTGTGAAGCAACTGTGCTAACCTATGTGCTACCATGCTGCCCCATGGCAAAATAGGAATGAGTCAGATTAGATTAGTCAAGGGGAGGTCATGCTTGACAAAAAGGTTTGGCACGGCTAGAGAATTGGTTGACTTGCAGAAGGCAGAGAATGGGGATAAAGGGGTCCTTTTCAGGATGGCAGCCGGTGACTACTGGTGCTCCGCAGGGGGCAGTGTTGGGACCACAACTATTCACGATATACATTCATGATCTGGAAGGAGGAACGGAGGGCATTTTTGCTAAGTTTGCAGATGACTAAAGAATACAGCACAGGTAAGGCCCTTGAGCTCTCCATGCTTGCACCAGTCATGATACCACCCTTGTAGAGGGACAGGTTGTGTTGAGGAAGCAGGGCAGCTGCAGAAGGACCTGGATAGGCTAGGATTGACAGGAAGGCAAATGCAATGTTGGCATTCATGTCGAGACCGCTAGAATACAAGAGCAGGAATGTACTGTTGAAGCTGTGGAATTTTGTGGATATTGTGAATTTTGAAATATTGTGAGCAGTTTTGGGCTGCCTACGTAAGTATGTGCTAAGTCTTGGAGAGGGTCCAATGGAGGTTCATTGGAATGAAGGACTGTCATATGAGCTGTTGAGGACTCTGGGTCTACTCGAGAACAGACCCAGGACCTTGTGCCGTGATGAAGCAGTGTTAACCATGATGCCACCCACCAT
Source organism: Scyliorhinus canicula (assembly GCF_902713615.1). NCBI lineage: Eukaryota > Metazoa > Chordata > Chondrichthyes > Carcharhiniformes > Scyliorhinidae > Scyliorhinus > Scyliorhinus canicula. The sequence goes on from NC_052157.1 coordinate 64,330,925, forward strand.
CTGAAAGGAAAAGGGCAGCAGATACATAGGAAAGGCAATTAAATGGAAATAGCTGGACATGCAGACTTTGCAGCTCACACACCCAAGGCCAGTTTGTCATTCCTTTCGATTAGATCCTAAATTCATTTACTTGCGGTTAGCACGGTGGCGCAGTGGTTAGCATTGCTGCCTCATGGCACCGAGGACCTGGGTCCGATCCCAGGCCACTGTGTGGAGTTTGCATATTCTCGCTGTCTACATAGATCTCATCTCCACAACTCGAAGGTGTGCAGAATAGACAGATTGGCCACGCTAAATTGGGGCAAAAAATTGGGTACTCTGCCTTTAACATAATAAAAATAGCCAAGGAACTGGGTGAAAATTTGTGACTTCAGCTTCACAAGATGTCATATTTGATATGGATCTTTAACTCAAAACAGAAACACCTCAGCTCAAAGACATACCCATGTGAGAAACTCAAATAGAAACAGAGGGTTCTTGAAGACATAGGAATGCCTTCCTGTTGGTAAAAGCATCTGTGAAAACTTGAGGCCGAGTTGAATAATGAAAGGACAAGTTTTGACCTGGTATGGCGAGAAGTAAACCCCTGCTGGAGGACTGGAGAGACTGTTCCTGAAATGCTATGTATTAACAGTACTACAATAGAAAGAGTTTAAAGACATGTTTTAGCTGCACGGTGAAACCCGTTTCATAGAATTTACAGAGCAGGCCCATCATGTCTGCACCAACCATAGGAAAGAGCACTAAAGCCCACGCCTCCATCCTATCCACGTAACCCCAAGGCACAATTTGCCATGGCCAATCCACCTAACCTGCACATCTTTGGTCTGTGGGAGGAAACCCACAGATACGCAAAGTGCAAACTCCAGTTACCCAAGGCCGGAATTGAACCCAGGTCCCTGGAGCTGTGGTGCAGCAGTGCTAAAGATGCATTAGTTGTCCTAATAATGTTTGATGTATTTTAACTCTCCTGTCAGAGTAAAAATAAAACATGATGCTTTGTATCCATTGCTGAGAAATTCATCACAGCTTGGCAACAGGAGCTTGAACCCATCAGTTGTGCAGTCACAGTAAACTGCAGTACAAGCTTGGTAATTCAATGTACTGTTAAGTGGCATTATAATGGGAATTTCAGTGCAGCACTGTGAGGCAAGAATTCATTGCAGATGGCATTGAGGGAAGCACAACCTCAATGAGATTTTCTACCTATTGGCTCCAAAGTATGTTATGTCTTGTTGGTTAATGGGTCAACATGTTGAGTCACACTTAGTGACATTTGCCACAAGGCATTCTTTAAATACTGCAATATACTGACCATATGGGAAGTTGAGAACCTAATTTACTGCACATGTATATTTAATATTGAACAGATAGAGGAAACATTAGCTAAAAATTAGACTGACTAGTAGAAATTAGTTGGCAGCAGGTGAAAGATGATGCCAGAGGGGGTGGAGGATTGTAATTGTTTTCACACTTAAAAAGAAAAGAAACACAACAATTGGGTACACTACAGAATAAAAAAGGTCATTTAGAAAACCATGGATAAATAAATGCAAATCAGCAAGCATTTGTTGAAAGGAAATTATACTCGACCAGACAGTTAGTATAGAGAGTGACAGCAATGATCCACAAATCACATTACAAGCCGAGTCAACCTAAACAGCTGGCTAAAGGTGGAAATAAAAACCCAAAAGATGCAGTTAGAACTGACGGCTTTTATTATTCTCGAGAATAGGACACACACATTTAATGTTTCTTGCTTGCGGCTGCAACCTGCAACAAAAAACAAACAGGATTTTCAAACAAATATGGCCAGAAATACACAAGTCCAACTTCTGAACACATCTGTATTGTTTTAGTGTCTAAAGTTCTTCCGCAGGATGTGGGTGTTGCTGACCAGGCCAACATGCATTATCCTGGAGAAGATGGTGGCCATGAGTCACCTTTAACTGCTGCATTCCAGGTGGTGCAGGTACACCCACTGTGCTGTTAGGGAAGGAGTTCCAGAATTCTGATCCAGTGACAGTGAAGAAATGGCAGATAGTTCCAGATCAGGATGGCGAGTGACTGGGAGGCGAATTTATAGGTGACGTTCTCCCACGTCAGCTTCCCTAGTCCGGAGATGAGAACGGTCACGGGTTTGAATGTGATGTCCCAATGTGTGAATATTTTTTTGTTGAAGGTCCAATTTGTGTTCGTAATGGCTCAATAAGATTTTAATGCAGGAAATGCCTCAAATTCATGGAACAGAATTCTCAGTGAAGGTAAGCCATATGGCCCATCAAGTCTGCACCGACCCACTGAAGGAGCACACTACCTAGGTCCACTACCGTGCCCGATACCCATAACCCCACCGAACCTGCACATCTTTAGATACCAATGGACAATTTAGCATGGCCAATCCACCCAGCCTGCACACCTTTGGACAGTGGGAGGAAATCACAGAAAACCCAGAAACTGAAAGTGCAATCTCCACATCCACCCAAGGCCGGAATTGAACCCAGGTCCCTGGCACTGAGGCCGCAGTGCTATCCACTGTACCGCCCCTTTGGAAGCGTGGGCCCCAAGCATTGAACTGGAGTACTCGCACAAGCACCAACATTACACTTGTGCAGGGCAGCACGGCAAGTTAGTCCCGCTGCCTCAGCGCCGAGGTCCCAGGTTTGATCCCGGCTCTGGGTCACTGCCCATGTAGAGTTTGCACATTCTCCCCGCGTCTGCGTGGGTTTCACCCCCACAACCCAAAAGATGTGCAGGCTAGGTGGATTGGTCACACTAAAATTGCCCTATTAATTGGGGGGAAAAAATGAATTGGGTACTCTAAATTTATTTTTCTTAAAAATCATTACACCGATTATGTTAGGAGAGATGAAGAAGTATATCACTCACCAACTGAGGTTTGAAAATCAAAGTAACATTTTATAGCTTTAACACACCATTCAGTAACATTCCCATCATCCTTTATCCAAGTTTTATAATTGTTAACATTAACCAAAATTAACAAGGAAATCCTCACCTGACCAGCAATTCTGTCCAGGTCTCTCTGCCCTTGTGGAGTCAGTCTGCGGCCACTGTGGCAAAGAGATTAATGCATCAGTATTTTACTTATCATGTTACGCTGCTTGAGCCCGAGGCATCTGTTCATTTCAAATATCACACTTGGTATTCGGTGCTTTTACCCACACAATCCAATATTGGAATAGGGCTTGGCAGATATGGGTTAACATGATGCAAACACCACCCATGCCACAAAAGTCTCCAAATTGCTATTAAGACCAAAGACCTAAATTCTAGACTCTGTGCAAGGTTTGCGCAATGGCATTCACACAAAAAAAAAACAGCACTTGCGATGTGACGAATTCAACCACTGTGCCACCCAAGGACCGAGGTTCGAACCCCACCAGAGTAGACGAGTTCTGAATTCAATTTTCAAAAACTGGAAAGAAGTCTTAATGTTTTTAAAATCTTTTTACTGTAATTTTCAAATATTATATACATTGCCGTTCGTTTTAATTTACTGTACAATACAATAAGGTTTGTCCTTTACGTCCCATGAATTTTTCTACATAGTCGGTCGCCATCCGACGCGGCATGCAGTACCCCCACCGTACCTCCCGCCACATTGCTCTTGTGCCGCTCCTCCTCTTCCCCCCCCCCCCCCCTCACCAGGTCAGCAAGCCAGTCTGTGGCTGGCGCTATTAATTGTCACCGAGCAGGATTCTCCGACGTGAGATTGGGGAAGCAAAAGCAGGGGCGTCGGCCCTCTTCCCAATGTGTACCTCAGGCTGCTCTGATACCCTGACGATTGCCACATTTGGGCATGGCTTCACCCTCATCCCCACAACCTTGGACATTGCTGTCCAGAACCCAGCAAGTTTGGGACAAGCCCATAATTGTGGGTGTGGTTGACCGGGCCCCACTGGCACAGGTCATATTTGTCCTCTACCTCTAGGAAGAACCTGTTCGTTCTGGTTCTGATTAGATGCGCTCTGTGGACCATTTTGAACTGTCTGAGGCTCAGAATTGCACGAGGAGGTGGAGTTGGCCCTGCTCAGTGCTTCACTCCAGAGTCCCCAGTTCAACCCCCCCCCCCCCCCCCCCCCCCCATTTCCATCTGGTCTCATCCAGTGGTATTCACGCTGTCCAGTAGCTGTCTGCCCATTTTCCCCAGAGTCCCCCTTTCTTACCGTCAGTGCCTCATTTTCTGTCCTGTTGGTGGTTCCTATTCCTCCATCAGTTTGTTAGTGTTGCCAGTCTGTTTCCTATGTACAAGTCCCCAAATGTCAGCATACCCCAAGTCCTGTCTCCATTTCTTAAAAGGTGGTGTCCAGCATGGCGGTTGTGTGGGGGGGGGGGGAGAGGAGGAATCTGTGATTACTGCAGATGGGGGCCATCTTGGTCAGCCCAAAGTGCTGTCTTAATTGTGCCCATGTTTTCAGTGTAGCCACTACCACTGGGCTTAATGTATATTTTGAAAAGAGTGCTACCGCAGCCAGGGCCCTGTGGGTCGGCGCCTTGCAGGAGGCCTTCTCTATCCGCACCCACTCTGAATTGAAGTGTATCCATCCCCTCACTCTCTCCATTTGGTAATGCCAGGCCACCTTTGATTTTCCCCCTTTGCAGCGTTGGTTTGCGCTCTTGTCTCCTCTCTGGATGCCCTTTAAGCTTTTCAAGTCCCGCAGGACACGGACCTCCTGGCTGACAAGGCCTTCTGCCAGAACACATTGCAGGCCATAAGTGACTATGTGAACTAACAACCACAACAGGGAAGCCTCAACCCTCCACATTCTGGGAGGCACTGAAGGCCGTGACCAAGAGAGATGATAGCCTACAAGGAATGCAGAGATGTGGACGGCCAGGCAGCAGCTGATCGACTCCATCTTGGAGGTCGACAGAAGGTACTCCTGACTGTAGAGCTGCTGGTGGAGAGGAAAAGGTTACAAATGGACTTTAACCTGCTATCCACTAGGAAAGCAGTGCACCAACTCTGCCAGACGCAGGGGACCTCCTATGGGCAAGGCTGGCCACCTACTGGCTCACCACCCGAGAAAGCAGGCAGCCAAGAGGGAAACAGCACAGGTAAAGAATAGCAGAGGCCGACTGGTGGGGTGGGGGCTGGAAGCACCAATAGATCTGGAAGAAATCATGCAGACGGGGAAGGTCCCAGGACTGGACGGGTTCCTAGCAGACCTGTTTATTTTTTAAAAAGCCACCAGCCCTGGCCCGATGCCCAAGGAACATGTTTGCAGGCTCGCTAGCAAGGGGCACTTTGCCTCCAACACAGCCGGTGGACACGCTCCTGCACTCTGGACTTTCCCTTTGTCAGGGGGCTGTCCAAAATGGCCGTGGTCACCAGTCTCCCCACAAGGTCAGGCCCCTGCGCTCCAGGGTCTCCCTTTGTCCAGGGGCTCTTTGCCCAGGGAGCCGCCCCCGCCCGAGTGGCTGCTTGCCACTATTCCTCACTCTGTTCCATGCCTGCCAAAAACATTCACTGTATTGGGTCCAATTGGGAAGAGAGCCCGTGTCCGCTCAGCATATCACCACCACCGGAAGTCATAAAGTCGAATTTTGACCACAAAATCATTGCCGATTGGTTGTAAAGAGCCACCTGGTTCATATGTCCTTCAGGGAAGTAAACCTGCCACCCTCATCTGGTCTGATGCAAATGCAACTCCAAACCCAAAGCAATCATAGAAGAGGCCCTTAGCCCATTGAGTCTGCACCGACACATGAAAAACCTGGCTTGCCTACCGTATCCCATTCTACAATTTAAGAGAAACCTGGATAATCAGAAGGGGCACCGGGGGTGGGGGATGAGAAAAAAGGCAGCCCAAAAGGCTTACAAGTCTAAGACCATTAATTATACAGACGAGCAGACCATAGAACTGTTATTCTACATAACACCGCAGCTCAGTAGACCCCAGTGCTTAAATGGCAAGAAATCGGGACAAGGTGTTCACACTAATCTATTGCAGTGTGGAAACGCAGGATTCTACCTGGCTGCCCATATATCAATCATATTGTGCCTTACCCATTGGGATCCTTTTCGACCATCTTCAGCCCCTCGAGACCCTGCAGCACCTTCCTGGCCACGGACTTGGAGCCACGACTGAAGTGACTGGGTTTCACACCGTTCCGCTGACGGCCACCGTAAATCTTGGTCATGGCGCCAACTCCGACACCACCCCGCAGATATAGGTGACGCACTGTGGAGGCTGAAACAAGCAGGACAATATGAGATTGGGCTCTCATCGTAGTGTGGGTTGGGGAGAAAAAGGGACGAGACGACTGCCACCCATCTATCCCATTGCATTTATTGCCCACCCCCAATTTCCCCTTGAACCAAGTTTCCCACTCGGCCATTTCAGAGGGTAATGAAGAATCATCCAAATTGCTGTGGGCCTGGAGTTGCATGTAGGTCAAATCAAATTTCCTCGCATAAAATGGACATATCTTTCAGGACATTAGCCAGAACTTCTGGTTTATGAGCCTAGTGACGTTACAGCCATGCCACCCTTCATGGCAGGTGGGCCTCAGACTGAGCACAGACTCAAGACTCCAGTGAAATATTGGGTGTTGTAGAGACCCCAGCTAGGTCACCATGTGCAGGTTGGAGGAAGATAGTGGCACAACAGCAACATGACTGGGCCAGTAACCCAAGAAGCCCAGACTAATGCACTGGGTGAAAGGAGTGCAAGTCCCACCATGGCAGCTGACTGGAATTTAAATTCAATTAATAAATCTGGAATATAAAGCTATTCTCAGTAATGGTGACCACAACACTTGACCACTGATTGTTAACTTCTTTTAAGAAGGGATCCTTGAGGGCAGCACGGTGGCCTAGTGGTTAGCACAGCTGCTCACGGCGCTGAGGTCCGAGGTTCGATCCCGGCTCCGGGTCACTGTCCGTGTGGAGTTTGCAGTCTCCCCGTGTCTGTGAAGGTTTCGCCCCCACAACCCCAAAATGTGCAGAGTAGGTTGATTGGCCATGCTAAATTGCCCCTTAACTGGAAAGAATAATTGGGTAACCTAAATTTATATTAAAAAAAGAAAGGATCCTTAGCCCACCTGGCCTACACGACTCCAGATCCACAGCAAATAGTTGACCCTTAACCATCCTCCGAGAGATAGGCAACAAACATCATCTTTGTCAGCGATGCCCACATCCCATGCAAGAAAAATGGTTTAAATGTCACTTGACAGCACTTGAACAGGAGCCGACACGAACCCACCCACCGTGCTTCATCAAATAACCATTAATACACTGATAGCATTTGACTTCAATGGGGAAACCCATTTCCAGTGGCAGCAGTCAGTAGTCAGAGGGACACAGATTAAGAAAAATCAGTAAAAGAAACAAGAGGGTGGGAGGTGCAAACTATTCTTTCAACACAGTACACAAGGAAACACTGTTTGAGCTGTAGAGAGAAGGCATCTACAGTTTTGGTCTCCTTAATGGATGCAATTTAAAACAAGGGGCCTCCCATTTAAGACAGACGACCACTCCCCCTTCTCAGAAGCCCATTGAGCCTTTAGAACTCCCAGACAGAATGGGAGACTGGCTCACTGAACTTATTCAAGGCCACAGTAATTAACACTGCTGCATCACAGCGTCAGGGACCACAGTTCAATTCCAGCCTCAGGTGCAGTCCGTGTGGAGTTTACACTTCGCTCAATGTCTGTATGGGTTTCCTGTGGTGCTCCGGTTTCCTCCCGCAGTCCGAACTTACAGTGCAGGAGGCCATTCGGCCCATCAAGTCTGCACCAGCCCTTGGAAAGAGCACCCCATCCCAGTAACACCACCAAACCCTTTGGACACCAAGGGGCCAATCCACATCATCGGCATATCATTGGACAGTGGGAGGAAACCGGAGCACCCCGAGGAAACCCACAGACACGGAGAACTCCAGTCACCCAAATCCAGAATTGAACCTGGGACAATGGAGTGGTGAGACAGCAGTGCTAACCACTGTGCCACCCCAAGACACACAGGTTAGGTGGATTGGTCATGGTAACTTGCCCCTTCGTGTCCTATAGGTTAGGTGGGGTTACAGGGAGAATCTAGGTAGAGTGCTCTTTCCGAGGGTCTCGACAAACTCGATGGACTTAATAGCATCCTTCTGCACTGTAGAGTTCTTCGATTCTCAACAGATTTTTGACTGACCAGGAATTCAAAGGTTATGCAGGAAAATTGGATTATTGGCAGAATCTAGATGATCCACGCACAATCGTATTGGCAGAATCTAGATGACCCACACACAAATCTTATTGACTGGCAGTGCAAACAAGAGGAGCCAAATGGCCACCCCGGTTCTTGTGATGGGACGGTGGCATCAAATTTAATAGTAGCTTTCAAAGGAAAGTTGGATAAATACAGTTGCTGTGCTGGAAATACCCAGTGCGCTCTGGTGACTGCTGGGAGGACACAACAGAAATCACCCGTAACCTCTCTGAAGAAAAGTACCCTGGTACACGTTTAACATAAATGGCTATTGGTGCAAAATAGAGGCACAGGAGATCAGAAAATTCAGGGATGAGAGTGGAGGAAATCCCCCCCCCCCCCCCCCAAGAAAACCTGGCAAGACACATCACAGTTGAGAAGTGTGAAGGTGACAGGAATAGGCCCTACAAGCCTGCACCCATGTCCTATCTAGACCAACCGTCTGCAACCTTCTACAGTAGTCCCCCGCTATACCGCGGGTGTTCGGGTCGAAGACAGCCACCCGCGTTGTATCCGAGCCGCGGATATCCAAATGAATGAACGAGAGGAAACATTGCTGACTGTGCTGAACATTGCTGAATGGAAGGGCGTTTTAAATAAAAAACATCAAAGTTCGTTCGAGTCTTAAATCAAGTTTTAAATTTATTAAAATATATACAATAATATATACATACAATAATATACTTAAAATTGTACGTACAAGCATATTTTTAAAAATCATTTAAAAAGTCTGAGAGTTTCTTCTGGCACATCCCCTTCCTCATCTTGACTTGTGCTTGCCTCTAGAGGTTCTTCAGGTATAGGATGTATATCGGGTCGAAGTCCTGTTGCTCTGTGTATGCTATGAGCCACTTCAGGTGCGTGATGGCATCCGAGTGGCTCTTTGCCACTGTGGGCTGGGGTTCTTCTTCTTCTGCCTCCTCCTGGGTGACCTGGTCGATGATCTCCTCCTCTGTGAATGTTTCTGTGGGTGCCATGTCGCCCTCTGCTGCTGCCCACCTGTTCACCCAATCCTGGAGTGTTAGGTTATCATCCAGGTGGTCCTCTAGCCTCTCCTCAGCTGTCCTGGTCTCTGCTTCAGTAAAGCCTACAAAGTCCTCTTCATCCGGGTAATGTTGGGGTCGTGGGAGTGCTGCTCCTAGGGCCTTGTTCCAGCAGTTGTCGATGGTCTTCTCCGTCACTGCTCCCCAGGCCTTCCCTGCCAGATAACAGGCATCCTTGATGGTGATGGCTTTCAGGTAATCTGGGACATTGAGAGGAGAGTCTATCATTTCCAGGATCAGTTCCTTTTTGTACAGACTTGAAGGTCTGAATGATGCCAGCATCACATGGCTGGATCTTGCTGGTGGTGTTCTTTGGGAGATAGAGCACTTGGATCTGCCCATCCCTGGTCTTGAGAACATCTCCCAGAGGGTGGGCTGAGCAGTTGTCCAGTAGGAGTGTGGCCTTCTGCGGTAAGTTGCGGGCACTAAGGTGGTCCCTGACACTGGGTACGAAGAACTTGAAGAACCACTCCTCAAATAAGGAAGCTGTCATCCAGGCTTTGCCAGAGTTCCGGTAGGTAATGGGTAGGTTCTCCATGTTGATGTGGTGAAAGCATCTAGGAGACTTGAATTTGCCCACAATCAATGGCTTCAGCTTGTGTGTTCCTGTGGCATTGCTGGCAAACAGAATGGTGAGCCTGTTCTTGGCTTGCTTGTACCCCAGAGTCTTGTGGGCATCATCCTTGACAGCTAGGGTCTTGTCAGGCAGCATCTTCCAGTAGAGCCCTGACTCATCTGCATTTGCTCTGGGGTCAGCTCCTCTTGCACCATGTAGTTCTTGAGGATGTCGGGAAAGGCTGCTGCTGCTCCTGAGTCGGCGGATCTCCGTCCACCACTGATGGTAACTGCACCTATCACATGTCTTTTCTGGAACCGATGGAGCCAACCCTTGCTGGCTACGAAATTGCTGTCCTCTGGGTGGAGCTGGTGATGGAACTTCTCAGCCTGAGTCCTGATGATAGGTCCAGATAGGGGGGTGCCACCAGACTGTTCCTGGACAAACCAGGTGAACACAGCCTTCTCCAAGTTAATGTCACTAGCGTTCCTTGCCTTTTTCCTGGTAAGCCCTTTACTCTGAGAAACTGTCCCAACATATGTTCTTAAATTGGGCTCAGCTTTCACCCACCCACGGAGGGTTGACTCTGGTACACCAGTCTCTCTGGATAATTTTGCCTTTGTTTCCCCGTTTCGAAGCCGGTCTATCAAATGTATCTTTTGCTTCACTGTGTAAGACTTGCGCTTAAACATTTTGAATGACAGTAACTGAACTCGAAGATACCTGCACTGGAAAAGGTATCCCTTTTATGGCTGGGTAATCGGGCTAATCGGTCGCGGCTAATCGTTCTACAGTACGTAATCATCGCTGCTAATCAGTCTAATCATCGCTGCTAATCTGTCTAATCATCGCGGCTAAAAAAGGTGCTGTTTAAAAAAAGAGTTTAAAATGAATCAAGTAGGTTGGGGTCCATAAGCCCCCCCCGCCGTATATCGCGGAGCGCGGTATAACGGGGGACTACTGTATTCCTGTCCACGTGCCTACCCAAAGGTCACTAACGTATCTGCTTCAACCACCTCACTTGGCAGTACATTCCAGGCCACCACCACCCTTTGGGTTAAAAAAATTTCCCCTGCACATCTCCAATGAACCTTTCCCCCCCTCACCTTGAACTTATGCCCCCTTGTAATTATAATTTCTGCCCTGGGAAAAAAAGTCTCCAACTGTTCACCCTATCTATACCCCTCAAATTTTATAAACTTCTCTCAGGTCACCCCTCAGCCTCTGTCTAAGAACAATCCCAGTTTATTCACTCTCTCATCATAGCCAATACCCTCCATACCAGGCAACATTGTGGCAAACATTTTCTGTACTCTCTCCAAAGCCTCCATGTCCTTCTGGTAGTGTGGTGGCCAGAATTGGACACAGTATTCCAAATATGGCCTAACCAACGTTCCATATACCTCGATACCCCGTCTGATGAAGGCAGGCATGCCATATGCTGCCTTCACCACCATTTCCACCTGCGCTGTCACTTTTAAGAATGTGTGGACATGCACGCCCAGATTTCTTTGAGCGGTAAACTAGTACTTCTGTCAAAGGGTGGTTACTGTTAGGTGTCTCTCCATTCCACCCTCACCATGCAGCTTTAAAGCAACCAAGAGTACCGCAAATAATACAAACGTAGGAAAATAGGAAACAAAAAACTTGCGCATTTCACATTCTCAAGGCACCCACAGTGAAATCACTTGTGTAAGAAATGCAACAGTTTATCTACTACACAGAGCAAGATCTCTCAACAGGACAAAACCACAATTGGTTCTTTTTTTTTTATAAAAAGGACTAGTTTAGGGAGGAACATGGCAATGACAGGAGAACCAACGTCAATAATTTTTTCCCCCCCAAAAAGGCTGTGGGATCTTTACTTCCACTCATAATAGCACCCTCAGTTTCAGCATAGAAACATAATTAACATTTTCAGGTTAACAGGCTTTTATCATAACTCAGAAACCCAAAGCTGACTGACCCGATGCAAGTTTCCCACCATCTTTTGTTTCAGGTTTCTGACATCAACAATGTTTTGCTTTTCCAAGTCAGGTGGTGCCAGAGTGACCCTCTCTCACGAAAAAGCTTCAACTTCTACTCCAATACCCAGGCATAGAAATCAAAGCCGCCTTGCCAGTGGAACACTGAGGGAGTGCAGCATTGTTGCAAGAGCAGATCTCCCCCCGCTCGGGCGGTTACAAAAGATGTCATTTTGATCATTGTCCCGGCCAATATTTAGCTCTCAAATCAACATCACAAAAAATAAAATCAATCTGGGTTACTACCAGATTGCTTGCTGTCTGTGGGGGCTTACAATTGGCTGCCACATTTCCTACAACTGTGACTATGCTTCAGAAGAGCACCCATTGAAACATCCAGTGGGTGTGATAGCACCACACAAACTCAAACCTCTGTCTATTATGCCCAGATTGGTCTCTGCAACAAGCCTGTCACAGAGAGCAATGGGAGGCCATCCCATCATGCACAAGTTGTGAAAGGACACACTGTGAAAAACTCCACCTCTTCAGATTTCAAAATCTGAGTGCATGACTTTTAACGGTCTGTAAACAAGCTGTGAAAGGATAGCCAGTGGGAAAATTACATTAATTGCACTCACCAGCTCGTGTATAGAACCAGTTCTCATCATAAGGTGCCAATTCTTTGTGTTTGCCCAGCTTCACTGTGTCGACCCAATCAGGCACTTTTAGCTTGCCAGACCTGTAAATAGAGACAAATGTGAAAATCTCCCTACAATAAATGAAGCATCTGCAAAGGGATCTAGACAGGCAAACGAGTGGGCAAGAAATGTGGCAGAAGGATTACAATTTGGCACAGTGGGAGGTTGTCCATTCCAGACAACCAATTTTTAAAAAAGCAGAGGATTTAAATGGAAACTGCAGAATATGGCATGGTAACACAGTGGTTAACATTGTTGCTTCACCGCACCAGGGTCCCAGGTTCGATTTCCAGCTTGCGTCGCTGCCTGTGCGGAGTCTGGATGTTCATCCCGAGCCTGCGTGGGTTTCCTCCCACAAATCATGCTGTTAGGTGAATTGGACATTCTGAATTCTCCCCGTGTACCCAAACAGGTGCCGGAATGTGGCGACTAGGGGATTTGCACAGCAACTTTACTGCAGTGTTAATGTAAGCCTACTGGTGACAATAATAAATATTATTAGAGGGGTCTGGGTGTCCACGTACATGTCGCAAACGCTTAGCATGCGTTCACAGCAAGTAATTAAGATGGTAAATGAATGCTGGCCTTCCATTGCCAGGGGAATGAAATACAAAAGCTGGGGTTGTGCTACATTTCAGGAGCATAGCACTGATTTGGTCTCCATACTTAAAAGGAGACATAATTGCACTGGAATGAGTTCAGATAAGGTTCACCAGGCAGATTCTTGGGATGAAGGTGGCGGTCTTATGGGAAAGGAAAGACCGATTGGGTTGGGCCAGTACCCACTGGAGTGTAGAACGAGGGGTGACCTTATTGAAACATAGGATTCTGAGGGGTTGGGGGGATTTGATGGGGTGGACGCTGAGGGGATGTTTTCCCCTCGTGGGGAAATCTAGAATGAGGGGCAGTTTCAAAATAAGGGGTCTCCCATAAAAATAGGACAGAAGGAGGAATTTCTTCTCAGAGGGTCATTAGTCTGTGGAATTCTTCTCTCCAGAGAGCATCAGAGGTCAGGTCACATTCAAAGCAGAGTTGCAGATATTTGGTGTATGTGGATTAAGGCCACAATCAAATTAGAGCAGGCCCAAGGGCCAAACGGCCTCCTCTTGCGCCCATTTCTTCTGATCCTAAGTTTCAGACTGCCTGGCCAGGAGGCAACACGGGCCAACAGAACCTGGGCACAGTCAGAAGCTTCGGATAAGCAAAAACCCTTCAGCCCAGGGACTGACTTCCAGCATCTCATGGAGGCTAAAACAATGACAATTTAGTAATAGCCGAAGAACTGCTCGAGAAGCACGTATACGTTATCCTGAGAGCATTTTTCAATTCAACCCCCCACACCAGAAATATTCAATACATACTTCTTGAGAAAAGCACCCAGAGCTTTGACAAACTCCTGCTGATTCACATCCTTAACTGTTACACCAGGCATCTGTAAAAAAAAAGCATAAAATGAATGGACTGCAAGACAAAGGCAAAATCAATTTAAAGCACACCCCCTGACATTCAACATTAGCGCTCGGTAGGAACAGATCCCTCTCCATCACATGCAAAACCATTACTGAGCAGAGGCACATTCTGTTCCTCAAGTCTCAGTTGTGGCTGCACAATTATCATCAAGTACAGAATCCACAGTCCCATTTACAAACTTTATGCCAATATCTGCAAGTTTATTCCCCTCAAGTGTCCACCCAATTTCTGTCCGAAATCACTGTGGGCAGCAGTTCCAGATTGTCACCACTCACTAGCGGCACAAACAAAACTTCCCCCTCCTTTCTGGATTAACATTCCAGCCATGGGTTGTTATGCCAATTCCGTAGACTTCGGAATAAACCAAATGAGGTTTAAAAAAATGAATGAGGGGAACAGGCCACATAACCACAATGGGATTCTTGGGATTGGATTATTACCTGAGATTATGAACACTGCATTCAACGAGAGCCGGAGCACTTTCTCACTGAGACACACTTGAAGGTCCCTTGTGCTATGTTCCTCAGCTAGAGGAATTTACTTGAACTCTTTCCCCACCAAATAACCAGGAGACGACAGAGTTTAAGTAATTGAACAAAGAACAGGAACAGGCCCTTAGGGGCAGCATGGTAGTTAGCATCAATGCTTCACAGCTCCAGGGTCCCAGGTTCGGTTCCCGGCTGGGTCACTGTCTGTGCCGAGTCTGCACGTCCTCCCAATGTGTGCGTGGGTTTCCTCCGGGTGCTCCGGTTTCCTCCCACAGTCCAAAGATGTGCGGGTTAGGTGGATTGGCCATGCTAAATTGCCCGTAGTGTCCTAAAAAGTAAGGTTAAGGGGGAGTTGTTGGGTTACGGGTATAGGGTGGATACGTGAGTTTGAGTAGGGTGATCATTGCTCGGCACAACATCGAGGGCTGAAGGGCCTGTTCTGTGCTGTACTGTTCTATGTTCTATGATTGATGGAGATGGGGGGGGGGAACAAAAAAATGGAGGAGTAATTGTTTTCAACCAGCTTGTCACAGATCTGGAAGTCACTGCCAAAAACAGCTGTAGCTTCCTGATCACATTTAAAAATTGATTGCATAGGCACATGAATTAGCGACAGGACTAAAGCCAAGAATAAGAATTTCAATGGGGAATTAGAGGGGTAACAAAAGCTGTTCTTGCCAGTGACTTGCCTATCACAATAAAAAGTGAAACCAAATTTGAGAGAAAGCCTACTTGAACCAGAGGGTCCTCTATTGTCTTTCATGGTTTGCAAAATCCTTGTTGCCTCAACACACATTACCTTTTATATCCCGTCCCTTACAGGCCACTGCTCTCTTTGGGCCAGTTGTTACCAACCACAATCTATCCCACTCATTCCCGCTGGCCCACCTATCCAGGTCTGACTGCATCCTGCTTCCCCCACAAGAGGCCTGCAATTTCTGGACCTGCTGCAAGGCAGAGAGAGAAGGATATCCTCCAAAATCAGGATAAACCATAATCCTTGCACCCCCTCTCACTTGCCTCACCCCCTCCCTATATTTTCATCCTCTCTCTGCCCCACATCTCCCCTCTCAATCACTCTCCTCCTCTATAGGCAACATCCTATTCTCACTCTCTTCTAACTAGTGGTAAATTCATTACATACCACCACCACCCACCCAACAATCACTCTGTTGTGCCCAGTTTCCTCTCATCCTCGTTTAACCCCTCACTGTGGATATCTCTACACTGCTGTCTCCACTTGTATTGCCTCTTAACACCAGACCCATGTCCATCATTCTGACTACCACTCTATCCCCCAGTGTACAGCTCCCTCCCATCATGCTGTCTCTTCCTCCTATCCCCACCACCACCCATCCCATCTGCATATTTGTATCCCTCTCACCAAGTCATCTCGTTTGTTCTCTGTGATATCTCCCATTATCCCCTATCACACATGATTATACCCCCCCAACCATACTGTATACAGTAAGAAGTCTTACAACACCAGGTTAAAGTCCAACAGGTTTGTTTCAAACACGAGCTTTCGGAGCACACAGTTCTCCGTTTTCTCTCCCCCCCCCCCCCCCCCCCCCATACTGTTCTCCATTTTCTCTCTATCTCCAACCACTTTGTTAATCTGTTGTGTATAACTCCATTCCCAATATGGTGCATCTCTCTCTCTCTTCTCCCCCCTTCTCCATCCCAGCATGTACACTTCTCCCCCCACTTCCTACGGAAGCTAAAGAAATTAGGCATGTTTGCTTCGACTCACAAACTTCCACAGATGTGCCATAGAAAGCATCCGATCTGGCTCCATCACAGCTTGGTACAGCAATTGCTCGGTCCAAGATCACAAGAAACTGCAGAGTGTGGTAAACTCAGCCAATGCATCACACAAGTTTGCCATCCTCCCATTGATTCTGTATACACCTCCCACTGCCTCAGAAAGGCAGACAGCATTGTCAGAGACCCCTCACACCCAGGCTTTGCCCTCTTCCAGACCCTTCCATATACAAGGCATCATGCAGAAGAAACAGAAGTCACACATCCAGACGAAGAAACAGAAGTCACACATCCAGACGTGGGAACAGCTTCTTCCCCAGTTACTAGACTCCTCAACGACTCCCCCCTTGGATTGATCTGTTCCTTGTAAAAACATTTGAATTCTTGCTCATGCATTTGCTTTGTTTGGCTTCTTGTTCCGCACTGTAACGAATCAATTTGTCAATGAATTCTGTTGATTATGCTTTTGTCTACTATGTACATTCCCTTTGCCACAGAACTGTACTTCAGTACGTGACAATAAATATCAATCATTATGGTGCATCTCTCTCTTCCCCCCCCCTTTTACTGGGTGCTCTCTCTATTTATTTATCTGCCCATTTATATATCCCATATTTCCCTAGTTTAACCCCATTATGTGTAATCTCTCACCATGTGCTGCCTGCTCTGTACCCCCAGTATCTAGTCCTACCCTCATCAATCTGCTGTTTACCCCTCTATCCCCAGTCCATATATATCCTGATCTGGCTTTCCCCCTCACCATGCTGCCTCCTGCTCCCTCCCTTCCTCCATTACCGCTTCACCTTGCGAACTACTGCCTCATATTTCTTCTCTATAGCCCGTACATATACAGCTTAACTACCCCTCTGTCTCTTCATCATGCGGCCTCCTGCTCTCCCTCTAGCCCCAGTCTATAACTAGCTTTCTTCCTCCCTCTCACCTTGCAGCCTGTTGCCTCCTGAGCGGATCCAGGGAGGAAGAGGCCGATACGGGGCCGCCCGCCCGCATTTCACAGGGGCCGGCGGCTCCCGTAGCCTCGCGAGATCGCGGATTGCGAGGGGGGTGAGGAGAGCGTCAGGTGCGCACGCGCGCTCGCCATCTTGGGCGAGGCGTGGTGGGACCGTCAGTGACGCCGGAGAGGCGACGTGGTCATCTTGGTGCAGGTACGGCGAGAGAACGTCAGAGCGTTATGTCATTACGACGTGATGTCCTCCATCTTCGTGCAGGTGCCCAGTAACCATCATGGGCGCAGTAACCCCGGAGAAGCGGTCATCTTGGAAAAGGTGCAGCGTAACCGTTGATGTCGCAGCGCCCGGCCAGCGGCGGAGGCCATTTTAGTAAAGGAAACCCCTGCTGTTCAGGGATCCGTGAGCTCGGGGAAGCCATTTTGGTGAAGGGAATGATGAGGCAGCGCCAACAATAACTATACAACAACTTTACAACAACAACTTTACAATAATTTTCGCACAACCTCCTAGCAACAACAACAAATTTCCAGCGACAACTTTGTAACCAATTTCGAGCAACAACTATCCACCAAAAACAACTTTCCAACAAAACCTCTCCATCCACAATACATTTCTGATGCAACGACTTTCCAGCATCTTTCTAACTGTCCATTGGGGCAGCACGGTGGGTATCATTGCTGCCTCATAGCACCAGGGATCTAGGCTCAATTCCAGCTTCGGATGACTGGATTGGCCATGTTAAAATTGTTTCTTAGTGTCCAAAGGTTAGGTGGCGTTACGGGGATGGATGGATGGATTGGGGGGGGTGGAGTGGGCCCGGGCCCAGGCTTTGTGGTGACATACGTATAGACATATCTATGTATAACTGTACATAGTTATAGAATCATAGAATTTACAGTGCAGAAGGAGGCCATTCGACCCATCAAGTCTGCACTGGCCCTTGGAAAGAGCCCCACCCAAGTCCACACCTCCACCCATCCCTGCAACCCAGTCACTCCACCCAACCGTTTTGTCCACTAAGGGCAATTTAGATCATAGGATTTACAGTGCAGAAGGATTTAACATGGCCAATCCACCTAACCTGCACATCTTTGGACCAATGTACATATTTGTATATAACAGCACCAGAGTATGACAAGCGATTCCAATCTGTCTGGTTGGAACACCTGAAATACACAATCAGGGACCCGAAGAAATGGACGATAACACGTTCGGACCTATGACAGTTGTTTTCATTACTGGTTTAAGACCAGAATTGGCAAAAATATGAAAGATTCTGCTCAGGCGGGAGACCAGAGAAATAACCTTTGCAGCATTAGTCGATCTGTGCAACCAGTTAAAAATGGCCTTGTGTTCAGCACCGGCTCTAGGAATTCCCGACAATGGAAGGCCATTTACATTGTTTGTCCGTGTGAAAGGCGGCTACATGACAGCCATACTGGCACAAGATCATGGGGATCAACAGAAACCCATTGGATACTATTCAGGAAAACTGGTGTAACCACCTGGGATGGCCACTTACAAAGTAAACATGGATACTTGCAAAGACTCAAGGGAAATATGGCCAATACAGGATTCCGGCAAACCCAGAGCCTGAACGTATATTTGCTAACAGAGAACCAGACAGTATCGAAACCCCCAGCTGATTTGCATTCTAATGGCCCATTTCCCCAGGACAAAGGACTGGTACTCAGGTATCAGATACAATTCCAGACACATTGGCACCACTTTCTTCACCCAGGAAGCCCAAACAGCCAAGGTCAAAGACCGCCCAGGATATGCCCAGTCATCAAGGCACCCGCCCCTTTATTGGCTCAAATCGTAGGCGAATTATTGGGTCCAAAGCTAAGGGCCGCCCAAAAGAGCGCAAAACCCCAAAGGATAAAGAGAGACACTGCCATATGTTCGATCTCTTTTGGCCCTGGCACACGGGCATTCTTCGGCCTGGCCTGTACCTGAAGCCAGCTGCAGCACCACGACCAGAAGCAAGTTCAAGATCAATGATCGCTACCAGACGGATGAGCCCAGCAGAACTGTAGTTACTTCTCCAGACCCGGCCACTCCAGATCCGAACAAAGGCCTTGTTCCTCTGCCAAAGCTGGGTGCCTGAAAGTTAAGGACAGGTTGTTGTAGTGTTAGGTGCAGTTTAGCTTGTAGTGTTTTTATGTTGCATGTGTGAGTTAGTCTTGTGTGTAAATAAACCATTATTGAACTTGAACTAACTGACTTGTTGGGTCTTTGTTCAATATCCGGTTGAACCTTGTGATGGTATCATCTGATACCTGGTGACGCTGAAAAGCAATATTACTCGATATTAAGAAGGGCAATATTATTGGCAGTGCAGAATTGGCAACAGTTATTAGTGACGCTAGTGGGATAGTATTCCACTCATCAAAATCGGCAGCACTGGGCACAGGAGCCCTCGGATGGGGAAGTTGCCTAAGAGCCATGGAGGCCGTGTCAGGCTGTAATGGCTACTGCACGTCCAGACCTAGACCAGAAGATAACTGTCAAGTACCCCCACACCGTACACATTGTGTTGTCTATGAACAGAATGACTGCAGATGGACAAGATGGACAGCAATCCTGGAAGCCCCCAATCTCCACATTGTCCGAGCTAGCCCGGTGAACCCATCATCTATGCTCCCGCTTCCCGAGGAGCATGAGGGCGGAGAAGAAGGACATGTCTGTGTGGCGATCTTGAGCGAAATGGAGGAATCAAGCTTGGCAGCAGAAGAACCATCGCACAACCCAGACCTGATCCTATTTACAGACAGCTGCTCTTTCGTTGACAATTGTATCCGAAAAGCAGGATGGGTGGTCACAAGATTGTGGCAAAGGGTTGCCTGCCCTCAGGGACATCAGCCCAACAGGCTGAGTTACGGGACCTGGCAGAGGCATGCTGGATACCAAAAGAACAGACAGCTAATATCTATACAGACTCAAGGTACAGATTTGGAGTTGCTCACGACTTTGACCAGTTGTGGCGGAGAAGAGGATTTTTCACTGCCGCAGGTACACCGAGCCGAAATGGGAAGGAGGTACAAGACTCACTAGAGGCCATACAACTACTACGTGAAGTGTTCATTTTGAAGTGTAGGGCCCATATGAAGGAAAATGCCAAAGAAGCACAAGGAAACACCCTAACCAACAAGGCAGCCAAAGAGGCCACCTCACAATGCGCTCCTCCAGAGGAACTAGCACAAATATGCAGACTGGGAGCAATCAGTCTAACTCGAGATATGCAGACAATGCAAGGTGACTGCACTCAAAGAGAAAGTGGACATGGATTGAAGCAGGAATGAAGCTAGATGATGAAGTCAGCTGGTGACAAAGGGAAACTGACACGCCAGTCGCAGCACAAGCATTGATGCCCTATTTAGCCCAACAGATCCATTCATGGGAGCACCTGGCCCTGCAACAGATGACAGCACGGTTCCAGAAAAGCTGGTGGGTTTGGGGATTCAAAAAACATGCCCAGTTGGTCGCAGAACGCTGTGTGATCTGCCAGAAGAACAATCCTGGACCTATCATGGTTATGCCCCAACTGAGGTCCCCTGCTCCAGCGGGACCATTCCAGCATTTACAGGTCGACTATATCTCCCTTTCTCCATCTCAAGGATACACCAACGTTCTCGTGGTGGTTGACAAGTTCTCAAGGTGGGTGGAAACCATTCAAACTAAAAGGGCCGCAGCCAATCTCATGGGCAAGATCCTATGTAAGGATTACATTCCCCGATGGGGAGTCCCGACCAGCATTGACTGGGTGCTGTGTGCAAAGAAGTCTGCAGACTACTAAACATCATCTGGGACTTACATTGTCCTCATCACCCACAATTTTCAGGGAAAGTGGAAAGAATGAACAGAACTCTGAAACATCAACTTGCCAAACATCATTAGGAAGACATGCCTTGATTCCAGGCACTACCTATAGTCCTGTGCAGTATGAGGGCAACTCCAAATAGAACTACAGGTCTGATTCCATTTAAAATCATAACAGGGAGACCCATGTCCCTGCCAGGAATAACTGATTTGTGAAAAGCCGATTGTTACTTAATGAGTGATGCCTTATTAAAATATTGTCAGAATCTAACAAATGCTATTAGTTCAGCTTCCCAACAAGTATTGGCAGCCTGGGGAAAGACCCGCCAGAAGGAGGACACGGTATCGTCCCCCGTGTTTGGGTTTACATGAAGAAAGTACAAAAAGAACCCCTGGATGCTAAGTGGAAAGGGCCCTATCAAGTGCTCCTGACCATGCAAGGAGCTGTTAAAGTCCAGGGAAAGAAAGCTTAGATTTACGCACCTCACGCTAAACAAGCACACCGTGATTAAAAAGACAATTTTTACTCCTATCTTTTGAAAAGACAATTCTTCCAATTTTTGTTTTACATTTTGTTTATATGTTTAGCCATATTGTTGTGTAGGTTGTTTGCAGTTTCAGTTTTTGCATTCCTGGTTTTCCCTTAACCAGCCAGTCCAGCCAAGCTAAGTTTAAACAGGTTCCCAAGGCCAAATGGAGATAAAGAAACTCAAACAACCACTAGCCAACATCTTGTGGAGCTGGGCATCTGGATGGCTGGGCTCAATTTTCGTTTTCATTGTGTATTATGTTTTTATTCTCATTAAGTTATTGCTTTAAATGGCTAACCAAAGCCCCTGCTAAGGCTATGCCTCTCAAGACTATAACTCATCATCCCCTTTTACCTATATTTCCTATATTTAAAGGCTTGTAAAACTTTATTGGCTTACCCATTTCAGTGTTGAAGGCTGTTCCTAAACAAAAGGACCATCAAAGGCATCTGTGAATGTGTTCCTTTGCGCTATTTCCTGCTTGCTAGATTTTATTGATTAATTCTCTTAGACTTTTTAGAAGAACCAAGGTGGGGATTGAATGGAAATAGTTAAAATCCAAGTTTTAAAAATATTGTAACTGCAGTTGAAATACAAGTTTCTAAGTAAGTCAAGGTTAGCTTGGCGGTGGAACCTTACACCAGCCTCTCAGCTAAACTGCAAAGGGAGTACAATCAGTAAGCCAGATATCAATGTGAGTGATGGTAAAGACCACCATTCAGAAGTTACACTTTAATACTTATAAATACAATAGGGGGCAAAAGGGGTGGGAGGTGTCAAACATAGGTATAAGCCCAAGCCCAAGTGTTGCCTGTCTCATCTCTCTCTTTGCCTTTGTCCTTCCTTATGCCTGCGCTTTTGCTTCTTTTATTTTGTATTTTTGGAGTTTGTAAAGTGTAATAACATGACTTTTGCAATGAAACTCCATCTCGCACTACCTCCGGATCCTTGTATCTATGTATAATTGTACATAGTTGCATATATTTGTATATAACAACATCAGTGTACACAGCCACTGATGAATACAAGTAGTGACAGTTATGACCTCCCGCCAGTAGGTGGAACCAGACACCCATACAGACATATAAATACCGGGGGACGGACGAAACAGGGGCACTTGGTAGTAGGATGGACAATGGGGCAGTCATAGCTCTCCTTAGCTTCACAGTAAAGGAGACACAATTGTTTGTGCATAGAATTGCATGGTTACCATTCGGCGAGTCAAGAATAAATACTTATTACAATCACATCTTCATGTTTTATGTGTGCCTTCATGATCAGGGGAGCCATAGAACACAACAGGTTTGGGTGCTCTTACAGAAGGTCGGTGCAGATTCAGTGGCCTTCTTCTGCACTGTATTCAACTCAATGCATTCTATGCCCGGTTTGAGCAGGAACCCATCAAACCACTGTCGACTGCCCCAGTAGTCACGAATACATCCTACCATCATAGCTTCCAAAGTCAGATCGGCCTTCTTGAAAGTGAATCCTCGGAAAGTGATGGGCCCTGACAGGGTCTCTGGTCGTGCACTCAGATCCTACGTGGACCAGCTGACGGATGTGTTTGTGGACATCTTCATCCTCTTCCATCTCCATTCCGAGGTTCCCAACTGCTTTAAGACGGGTGCCGAAGAAGAACCAGGCAACGTACCTCAACGACCCATCCGGTGGCCTTGACATCTAACATTATGAAGTGCTTCGAGAGGTTGGTCATGTAAACATCAACTCCATACTCCCAGAATGCCTTGGTCCACTGCAATCCGCATACTGCCACAACCAGTCCACAGTAGATGCCATCTCCCTGGCCCTACACTCATCCCTGGAGCATCTCGACAAGAAGGACTCTTACGTCAGACTCCTATTCAACACCATAATCCCAGCCAAGCTCACATCAAATCTCCAAAACAACAACACACGACTGTGGCAAAATTTGGCTCTAACTCCATCTACATGTTTGCTGATGACTCAACCGTTGTGGGTTGGATCTCAAACAACTATGAGTCAAAGTACAGGAGGGAGTTAGAGAACCTAGTGGAGTGGTGTAACGACAACAATCTCTCTCCTCAATGTCAGCAAAACTAGAGAGCTGGTCATTAACTTCAGGAAGCAAAGTATCGTACACACCCTGTCTGCATCATGGTGCCGAGGTGGAGATGGGGGTTGACAGCTTCAAATTCTTAGGTGTGCACATCTGTCCTGGTCCACCCATGTCGACGCTATGACCAAGAAAGCACAACAGCTCCTTTACTTTCTCAGGAAACTAAGGAATTTCAGCATGTCCTCATTGACTCTTACCAATCTTTACAGATGCACCATAGAAAACATCCTATCTGGTTGCATCACAGCCTGGTAGGACAACTGCTCGGCCCAAGACAGTAAGAATCTACAGAGTCGTGAACACCGTCCAGTCCATCACGCAAAACTGCTTCCCATCATTGACTCTGTCTACATCTCCCGCTGCCTTGGGAAAGCGGGCAGCAGAATCAAAGACCCTTCCCACCCGGTTTATTCACTCTTCCAACTTCCATTGGAGTTTAGAAGAATGAGAGGTGATCTCATTGAAACAGATAAGACTCTGGGGGCGGGGTTTGACAGGGTGGATGCTGAGAGGATGTTTCCTGCCTTGCGGAGGAGGGCGGTATCTAGAACTATGGGAGGATGCACAGATGAAGAATAGGGGGGGTCTCCTATTGAAGACGGAGGTGAGGAGGAATTTCTTCTCCCAGAAGGTGGTTAGTCTGTGGAATTGTCTCCCCCACCCCACACACACACATACACCAAGAGAGCAGTGGAGGCTGAGGCTCATTGAATATGTTCAAGGCCGAGCTACAGTTTTGGTCGATGGGTCAGTCGAGGGTTTTGGGGGCAGGCAGCAGAGTGGTGGAAAGGCCACAATCAGATTAGCTACGGTCTTAGCAATGGCGGAGCAGGCTCGAGAGACCAAATCTCCTGACCCTGCTCCAAATACTTACTTCCCTTTGATTGTCAGAAGCTCAGCGCCATATTTTGTTTTATAATGTTCCTGTGAAGCGCCTAGTGGCATTTCATTGCATTAAATAGGGAACATAAATACAAGGGCCGGGATTCTCTGATCCCGCAGCCAAGTTCTGATGCCGGCATCAAAAGCGGCACAAGCCACTCTGGCGTCAATGGGCCTCAAGGCCCAGGTATTCACCCCTTCCGAGAGGGCTAGTACGGCACAGGAGTGGTGTCCGCTGCTCTGGCCCGCCACGGCCGGCGTGGGTCCGGGAATGCGCGTGGGTTCCCGTCTCCGCGCCAGCTCCCGGGCAATATGGCAGAGCCCTACAGGGGCCTGGTGAGGAGGAACATAGGCCCCACCACGGAACTAGCCCGCCCGTCAATTGGAAGGCCCCGATCGCGGGCCAGGCCACAGTGGAGGCCCCCCCCCTCCCGGAGTCAGATCCCACTGGCCCCTCCCACCAAGACGGCCCCCACAGCCAGAACTCCGAGGTCCCGCCGGGTGGGACCATTCGTGTGGTGAAGAGAATTGGCGCCAGAGAATCGGTGGCCCGGGGTGATTCTCACGCCCCCCCCCCGGCGATTCTCTGACCCGCCGCGGGATCGGAGAATCCCGGCCATGTTACTTTGTAAGAAGCCCAGGAGCTCTCTGTGAAAACGATCAAAGAAAATCAGGACTGCAATGACGTAGGCTGTGATACAAAATAGCAGTCATTACTGGCAATGCACAGCTCCTGGCTGGAACTGTTTTTTCATTAAGACCCAGGGAAAAAAAAATCACACGGTTCCATTTATTTAATCTCACAGGTAGACAAATAAATTACATCACTCATGTCATAACTTACTCAACGCCGATTACACTTTCCATGGAATGATTAACAGTATCAAATGCACCATTCATTTCAAAGCTAATGTCCAGGTTAAAATACGGAGCAATTTCTGCTTGTTATTTTTAGGTTGCCTTTTCATTTCTTTGTAGTGGTGGCTGACTCTCAGTGTCTCGGGGTCATGGGTTCAAGTCCCACTCCAGAGAATGGAACGCAAAATCTAGGCAGACACTCCCAGTGGATAGTGAGTGAGCACTGTACTATCAGAAGGTCAGTACCAAGAGAATGCTGCACTGTCTGAGGATCAATACTGAGGGAATGCTGCACTGCTGGAGGATCAGTACTGAGGGA
This sequence comes from Scyliorhinus canicula, assembly GCF_902713615.1. Classification (NCBI taxonomy): domain Eukaryota; kingdom Metazoa; phylum Chordata; class Chondrichthyes; order Carcharhiniformes; family Scyliorhinidae; genus Scyliorhinus; species Scyliorhinus canicula. The sequence goes on from NC_052157.1 coordinate 64,356,606, forward strand.
GTGCTGCACTGTGGGATGGTCTTTACTGAAGGAATGCTGCACTGTCAGGGGATCAGTACTGAGAGAGCACTGCACTGCCAGTAGATCAATGCAGAGGGAATGCTGCACTGTCGGAAGGTCTGTACTGAGGGAGTGCTGCACTGTCAGTGGGTCAGTACTGAGGGAGTGCTGCACTGTCAGAGAGTCAGTACTGAGGGAGTGCTGCACTGCTGGAGGGTCAGTACTGATGGAATGCTGCGCTTTTAGAAGGTCAGTACTGAGGGAGTGCTGCACTGTCAGAGGGTCAGTACTGAGGGAGTGCTGCACTGTCAGAGGGTCAGTACTGAGGGAATGCTACACTGTCAGAGGATCAGTACTGAGGGAGTGCTGCACTGTCAGAGGGTCAGTACTGAGGGAGTGCTGCACTGTCAGAGGGTCAGTACTGAGGGAGTGCTGCACGGTCAGAGGGTCAGTACTGAGGGAGTGCTGCACTGTCAGAGGGTCAGTACTGAGGGAGTGCTGCACGGTCAGAGGGTCAGTACTGAGGGAGTGCTGCACTGTCTCAGGGTCAGTACTGAGGGAGTGCTGCACTGTCAGAGGGTCAGTACTGAGGGAGTGCTGTACTGTCTCAGGGTCAGTACTGAGGGAGTGCTGCACTGCCAGAGGGTCAGTACTGAGGGAGTGCTGCACTGTCTCAGGGTCAGTACTGAGGGAGTGCTGCACTGTCAGAGGGTCAATACTGAGGGAGTGCTGCACTGTCAGAGGGTCAGTACTGAGGGAGTGCTGCACTGTCAGAGGGTCAGTACGGAGGGAGTGCTGCTCTGTCAGAGGGTCAGTACTGAGGGAGTGCTGCACTGTCAGAGGGTCAGTACTGAGGGAGTGCTGCACTGTCAGAGGGTCAGTACTGAGGGAGTGCTGCACTGTCTCAGGGTCAGTACTGAGGGAGTGCTGCACTGTCAGAGGGTCAGTACTGAGGGAGCGCTGCACTGTCGGAGGGTCAGTACTGAGGGAGTGCTGCACTGTCAGAGGGTCAGTACTGAGGGAGTGCTGCACTGTCTCAGGGTCAGTACTGAGGTAGTGCTGCACTGTCGGAGGGTCAGTACTGAGGGAGCGCTGCACTGTCTCAGGGTCAGTACTGAGGCAGTGCACTCTTTGCGATTAAATATTAAAACAAGACCTCTCAGGTCGATGTAAAAATACCACAGCCACCAAAAGCAGCGGGAGTTCTCCCTTGGGTCTCGGGCCAATATTTATTGATTAATCAATTTCACAAAAAGTATGGTCTGATCATTTACACTATTTGTCCTGTGCTGTGGACTCCTTGTGATAATGATTTTACCTGAAAATCACACGTACATTATGCACCATGACACATTGGAATATCTGTGAGAAGTTTATACATTTTTTGAAGACATCACTCCTGTGCTCCCTGGCCCTTGGTCCAGCACTGCTTCATACATAATATTGTCATACTTATATTTAAATCTCTCTGAGCCTCACACCTTCCCTATCTTTATAACTTCCTCCAGTCCCTAAAACCCTCCCTATCTCTGTAACCTCTTGCAGACCCTGAAGCCCTCCATATCTCTGTAACTTCTTCTCGCACCTCCAACCCTCATATCTTTGTAACCTTCTGCGATCCCTACAACTCTCCCCATCTCTGTAACTTCCTCTAGCTCCTACAACCCTATCATGTAACCTCATCCAGCTCCTAATAATAATCTTTATTACTGTCACATGTAGGCTTACATTAACACTGCAATTAAGTTACTCTGAAAATCCCCTAGTCGCCACACTCCGGCGCCTGTTCAGGTACACAGAGGGAGAATTCAGAATGTCTCACAAGCACGTCTTTCAGGACCCTCCCGATCTTTGTAACCTTTGTAACCTCCTCCAGCCCATACAACCCACTGTATCTTTGTCAGCTCCTCCAAAGGCTAGAACCCTCCCTATCTCTGTAAACTCCTCCAGCTCTAACAACCCTCCCTATCTCTATAATCTCCTGCAGCCCCTACAATCCTCCCTATCTCTATAAACTCCACCAGTCCCTACAATCCTCCCTATTTCTGTAACAACCTCCAATCCCAAGAACCCTCCCTAGCTTTGTAGCCTCCTCCAGCCCCATAACCCTCCCTATCTCTGTAACAACCTCCAGCCCCTACAACCCTCCCAATATCTGTAATCTCCCACCAGTACAAGCAGCAGATAATTCTGCGCTCTTCCAATTCTATACCCCTGTTCGTCCCTGATTTCCATTACTTCATCATTGGAAGGAGTGAGGCCATGAAGCAGTCTGGAAGCAAGGGCAGGAATCAAGGTATTGCTAGACTTGGAGCCAATGTAGGAGAGCAGTAAACTGGAAGATAGGACAACAAGAATTAAGACATGAGCAGTAGAGCTTTGATTGAGCTCACATTTATGGAGGGAGGCAGACCAAGTCACCACACCATGTGAACATTCATCAGCTACAATTCATGACACATCTCAATGACTAGGGGCTCGTCATATGGAACACAGGGCCGACCTTCGACTTGGAAATGCAAGATTTGTACTTGGCAGCACACATCACACGGACAAAGACCGCCCTCAATGCATTCCCAAAATCCTTTTTCCTCAGGGCGTAGACCATCGGGTTGATGAGTGAGTTCAGATGCGAGAGGACCACCACCAAGTTCCCCAGCCATGAGGGCAAGCTGCAGGCAGGGCAGAAGAACACTAGGCTATTGACCACATTGAGGGGCAGCCAGCAGAGGCAGAAGAGGCCCACCATCAGGAAGAGGGTCTTGGCGGTCTGGATCTCACTGCGCTTGGCCGATCTGAACTGCTGACTGTTGAAGTACTGGCGAACAATGCGAAAAGAATCGGTGTAAATCCCGAGCATGACCAAGAGGGGCAGGAGTGTCCAACAGAAAAACATGAAGTACACCATGTAGTTGAAGGAAATCACACTGCGGAATGAACAAGGCGCAACGGACGTCCAGCTGTGATTGGCGGGTATCATGACCTTGAAGGGTCGGGGGAAGAATCCCAAAAGAGAGATCTCTCTCAGGATGGACCTTTCGGCAGGAATGGTGAAGTTGGTCGTTAAGGCGACGAAAGTGCCTGAGCTGTTCCACCCCATCACCGGGGTGAAGCCAATAATCAAGGCCAAGATCCAGCAGAAGGCAATCGCCAAGGTGACACGCTTCTTGGTGACCAGAATGCTGTATCTGGGGAAAAAAATTGAAAACGTAAATGGGGCCAAAGTGTAGCACTCCCTCATTACTGATCCTCTGACAGTGCAGCACTCCCTCATTACTGATCCTCTGACAGTGCAGCACTCCCTCCGTACTGACCCTCTGACAGTGCAGCGCTCCCTCGCTAATGACTGTCCGAAAATGTTGTGCTTCCTTAGTACTGATCCTCTGACAATGCAGAACTCCATTTGTACTAACTCTCTGACAGTGCAGCACTTCCTCAGCACTGACCCTCCGTCAATGCAGTGGTCCTTCAGTACTGAGCCTCTGGCAGTGCAGCGCTCCCACAGTACTAACCTTCAGACAGTGCAGCACTCCCTCGGTACTGACCCTCCGACAGTGCAGCGGTCCTTCAGTACTGAGCCTCTGGCAGTGCAGCACTCCCTTATTACTGACCCTCTGAAAGTGCAGCACTCCCTCATTACTAACCTTCAGACAGTGCAGCGCTCCCTTGAGAATTACTCTCCAAGAGTGCAGCACTCCCTCAGCCTCAGTAATGACCCTCGAACAGTTGAGCGCTCGTTCTGTAATGGCCCTCCAACAGTGCAGCGCTCCCTCAATACTGACCCTCCAACAGTGCAACCGTCCCTCAGTACTGACCCTCCAACAGCGCAGCATTCCCTCAGCACTGGCCCTCTGACAGTGCAGCACTCCCTCAGTACTGACCCTCTGACAGTGCAGCACTCCCTCAGTACTGACCCTCTGACAGTGCAGCACTCCCTCAGTTCTGACCCTCTGACAGTGCAGCACTCCCTCAGTACTGACCCTCTGACAGTGCAGCACTCCCTTGGTACTGACCCTCTGACAGTGCAGCTCTCCCTCAGTACTGACCCTCTGACAGTGCAGCACTCCCTCAGTACTGACCCTCTGGCAGTGCAGCACTCCCTTATTACTGACCCTCTGAAAGTGCAGCGGTCCTTCAGTACTGACCCTCTGACAGTGCAGCACTCCCTCAGTACTGACCCTCTGACAGTGCAGCACTCCCTCAGTACTGACCCTCTGACAGTGCAGCACTCCCTCAGTTCTGACCCTCTGACAGTGCAGCACTCCCTCAGTACTGGCCCTTTGACAGTGCAGCGCTCCGTCAGTTCTGACCCTCTGACAGTGCAGCACTCCCTCAGTACTGACCCTCTGACAGTGCAGCACTCCCTCAGTACTGACCCTCTGACAGTGCAGCACTCCCTCAGTACTGACCCTCTGACAGTGAAGCACTCCCTCAGTACTGACCCTCTGACAGTGCAGCACTCCCTCAGTACTGACCCTCTGACAGTGAAGCACCCCTCAGTACTGACCCTCTAACAGTGCAGCACTCCCTCAGTACTGACCCTCCAACAGTGCAGCACTCCCTCAGTACTGACCCTCCAACAGTGCAGCACTCCCTCAGTACTGACCCTGACAGTGCAGCACTCCCTCAGTACTGACCCTCTGACAGTGCAGCACTCCCTCAGTACTGACCCTCCAACAGTGCAGCACTCCCTCAGTACTGACCCTCCAACAGTGCAGCTTGACCTCAGTACTGACCCTCCAAAATGGTTGATCCTTATCCTGAGAGTACCTAGTTCCAGACTCTCCAATTGAGCGATGGAAATTGGGGAACGTGTAAGAGGCTAGAATTGGAGGAGCGCATATGTCTCAGACCATTGTACGGGCTGAAGGAGGTTACAGAGATAGGGAGGGCTTCGAGGCTGAAGGAGGTTACAGAGATAGGGAGGGCTTCGAGGCTGAAGGAGGTTACAGAGATAGGGAGGGCTTCGAGGCTGAAGGAGGTTACAGAGATAGGGAGGGTCGTTGGGGCTGAAGGAGGTTACAGAGATAGGGAGGGCTTCGAGGCTGAAGGAGGTTACAGAGATAGGGAGGGCTTCAGGGCTGGAGGACGTTACAGAGATAGGGAGGGCTTCGAGGCTGGAGGACATTACAGAGATAGGGAGGGCTGTAGGAGGTTACAGAGATTGGGAGGGTTCTAGGGACTGGTGTGCCTAATAGAGATAGGGAAGATTGTAGGAGCTGGAGGAGGATACAAAGATCTGGAAGATTGTACGGGACTGAAGAGGTTACAGAGATCAGGAGAGTTCTACACTGGATAAAAGCAAATTTCTGCGGATGATGGAATCTGAAACCAAAGAGAAAACGCTGGAAAATCTCAGCAAGCCTGGCAGCATCTGTAGGGAGAGAGAAGCGCAAATGTTTTGAGTCTATATGGCCCTTTGTCAAAGCTTTGTCAAAGGGTCATCTGGACTCGAAACATTAGCTCTTCTCTCTCCCTACAGATGCTGCCAGACCTGCTGAGATTATCCAGCATTTTCTCTTTGGTTTGAGAGAGTTCTCGGTGCTGGAGGGGGAAATAGCGATAGGGTTCAAGGAGATTATGGAACTAGGGAGGGTTATAGGGGTTGGAGGAAATTACAGAGATAAGGAAGGTTGTAGGGGTTGGAGGGGGTTAGAGAAGGGAGGATTGTAAGGGACTGGAGGAGGTTACAGAAATAGGAAAGGTTCTAGGGGCTGGAGGGGGTAATAGAGACAGGGAGGGTTGTAGGAGTTTGAGGAGATTATGGAACTAGGGAGGGTTATAGGAGCTGGAGGAGATTACAGAGATCGGGAGGGTTCGAGTGGTTGGAGGAGGTTACAGAGGTAGGGAGGGTTGTAGGGGCTGGAGGAGGTTCCAGAGATCGGAAGGGGTGTAGGAGAGAGTTATAGAGATAGGGAAGGTTGTAGGGGCTGGTGAAGGTTACAGAGATAGGGATGGATGAGGTGCTGGTGGACATTTTCAGAGAACAGAATGGGTGTTGGAGGAGGTTACAGAGATAGGGAGGGTTTTAGTGGCTGGAGGATGTTAGAGAGTTAGGGAGGGTTGGCGGGGTTGTAGGAGGTTACAGAAATCAGAAGGGTTGTAGGAGGGGTGTTACAAAGATAGGGAGGATTGTAGGTGTAGGAGGGGTTACAGAGGTCGGAAGGGTTGTAGGAGGGGGTTACAGAGATCGGGAGGGTTGTAGTAGGGGGTTACAGAGATAGGGAGGGTTGTAGGAGGGGGGTTACAGAGATAGGGAAGGTTGTAGGAGGGGGTTACAGAGATCAGAAGGGTTGTAGGAGGGGGTTACAGAGATAGGGAGGGTTGTAGGAGGGGGTTACAGAGATCGGAAGGGTTGTCGGAAAGTGTTAGAGATAGGGAGGGTTGTAGGAGGGGGTTACAGAGATCGGGAGGGTTGTTGGAGGGGGTTACAGAGATAGGGAGGGTTGTAGGTGTTGGAGGGGGTTACAGAGATCGGGAGGGTTTTAGGAGCTGGAAGATGTTACAGCGATAGGGAGGGTTGTAGGAGGTTACAGAGATCGGAAGGGTTGGAGGAGGGGGTTACAGAGATAGGGAGGAGATGAAGAGAGATTTGAAAACAAAGCCATAAAAGTGATGTCTCGTCAGGCTACGAGTCAATGTGCCTCAGCAAGCATCGGGGAGGGGTGATAGGTGAATGAAGCTGGTGCAGGTTCGGACACATAGAACAAGGTTCTGGATGAGTTGAAGTGAACGGACCGAGAGAGAGCGTCAGTGCAGCTGAGTCTGGTCAGGGTTGACATAAGATCAAATGGCACGAGGTTCGCTGGTTTACCTGCTTGGCTGGCGGATTTTCAGGTGGGTGTTGATTGCGATGGCTAGCAGCACAAAGACTGAGAACTGCGTTGTGATGAGCGGGAAACAGGCGAGGAGCAGACAGCCATAAAAACAGACGGTGAGGTCCAAGGTGAGCAAGATGGAGCATGGGACAGCCAGGGCCCCCACGCTCAGATCCGCCAGGGCCAGGCAGGCGATCAGGTAGTTAGTCAGGGTCCTTAGTTCTTTGTGTAAGTACACAGTCGCACAGACCAGCAGGTTCATACTAATGACTCCAACAGCGAGCGTTGCCTCCAGAACAATGAAGAGACTGTCCGCTCCCATTGATTCGGTTAACGTTTCCGACACAAGGTCACTTTCCAATGCTGTCTTTTCCTCCCAAGCTTCTAATATAAAGGTTCCGTACTTGCTACGGTGCTGGCGTCTCTTCACAACTTAAGTGGAAACTAACAGGAGATTGGTATATAAGTGCACTAACATGCTGATAACCTGACAGGCAAATTAGAAGTAGAGGGGGTTACAGAGAAACGGATAATCATGGAAATCATTATTGTTATCCCTCACGGAGAAAGAAGCTTCAGTGCAACTCACAGGCAAAACTTTGCATTCTCTTCCATTGCGTGAGTTTGTATCTATAACTTGAATTTTCAGGCATATTTTGCCGCGGTTCCAAATGGTAGCGTTCTGCAAGGGATCAGCGGAAACAAGCCTGCATGTGCATTAAGGAAGCACTCAGAGTCTCTTATCGGATGACACCATACTTCACAGCAAACATTAGCAACTGTTGGAGTGTAAAAAATAAACTGATGGATTCACACAGACAACAGGGTGTCTCCTGTTGTCAGGTTCTGAGATGAGCACAGGCTGTTGCCAAGAGAAAGCAAATTGATACCAGAGCATAATGTGGACTTTGAAAAGTGCATCTGAGATCTATAAATGATAATCAATGTCTCACATCACAGCACATTAATGTGCTTCAGTTCACTTTTCAGCAAATAAACGGTTCCCAACTCACAGTTTCACAACATGGGCAGTAGCCAATTTGCTTCACTTTTGTTCCTTATGTATTTGGTGCTTGGGGCCATTCGTAAATTGCAAGGAATATCACCCCACTATCAAAGTTGATGAGAATCACATGCGCCCTAAACCTCCCACTAATCTGTCCCCATCAAACACTCCCAGGACAGGTACAGCACAGGGTTAGATACAGGTAAAGCTCCCTCAATACTGTCCCCATCAAACACTCCCACCACAGGTACAGCATGAGGTTAGATACAGGTAAAGCTCCCTCAATACTGTCCCCATCAAACACTCCCACCACAGGTACAGCATGAGGTTAGATACAGGTAAAGCTCCCTCAATACTGTCCCCCATCAAACACTCCCACCACAGGTACAGTACTGGGTCAGATACAGAGAGTGCGATTCTCTAGCCTTGTTGTGCTCTCGCTAGAGTGAAACAAGTCCAGTGAATTGCGGAAGAGGCCGAAAACAAGAACCTTGTCAGGCTTGTTTGCGATGCAGCCGGCCCACTCCCGTTGGCGAAATCGGGATCTCACCGTAGTGTGGCGAGAAATCAATTATCACCACTTAAGCCCCATTTCCATACAATTAACGGGAGTGATCCTGTATCCAACGACCTCCCATCATTCATCCGCCTCCCCAGCAAGTGGTCACAAGGGCAAAATTAGTACTCATTTTTAAAAATATGACCCATGCAGAAGGGCTTCTGTGGGGAGTCGAGGAGGTAAATAGCCACCTTTGCTCGCAGGCAAAGAGCCTGGGCGTGTTGGGCTTGCCACCTAGTGCTCGGCAGAGGGTGGACCGCCATGGGATGATGGGGTGGAGAAGCGCTGGGGAAGCAATGGGGAGGCAACCACATGCAGTACCACCATGCCAACCCCTGGCTCATGTGTATCATTTCGGGGGCAACACTTGTCCCTGCCCATCTGCCCCAATAACCACCCATAACCCCCAGACTGCCGAGGCCTCTGGCCAAGCGCCTGAAGGCTATTGCTGATTGGGAATAGGCAATCGTGGTTAGGTGAGAACTTCACACAACCCAAGTGGATTCCTGTGGGTAGGTGGGCCATGTAGCACGTGGGAGTCATTGCCAAGGATCCCAATCAGACCACGATGCTTGAACACTGCAGGAGCCAACACCACACACGTACAACCAACATCCGAACACCCAGGAGATGTCACACAGCTCCAAGGACATGTCCATGGCCGGAGGGTGGGTGAGGGCCATGGGTAGGGGGGATGCCTGGAGATAGGCCTAGGATTCGGCTGTCGGCCCGCATTACGGAAGAAACCCCTCCACCTTGTGATCCTCGATGTGCTTTGTCTTCCTAGCTCTACCGCTACATCTAGGTGTGTCCCCAGGATGAACATCAGAGGTAATAAGTGTCACAAGTAGGCTTACATTAACACTACAATGAAGTTACTGTGAAAAACCCCTAGTCGCCACATCCGGCGCCTGTTCAGGACACGGAGGAAGAATTCAGAATGACCAAATTACCTAACAGCACATCTTTCAGGACTTGCAGGAGGAAACCGGAGCACCCGGAGACACATAGACAAGGGGAGAACGTGCAGACTCATACAGTCTGAGAAACGATCCTAACCGCTGCAGTACGTGTTGGAGGTGTTCTCACAATGCTGTCGATGTTGCTTCTTTTGCTCATCTCCTTAAATTGCTGTCCTCTTTGTTTTCACTCTTCCTGTCTGTTGGAACAGTTGCTCCTTATCTATTCTGTCCTGAACCCCCTTATGGTTTTGAACAACTATATCCAATCTCCTCTCAGTTTTCTCTTCTCAAGGAGCAGACGAGTTTCTCCAATCAATCTTGATGATCTTTAGGGCAGCACAGTAGCCCAGTGATTAGCACTGTTGCTTCACAGCTCCAGGGTCCCAGGTTCAATTTCCGGCTTGGGTCACTGTCTGTGCGGAGTCTGCACATTCTCCCCGTGTCTGCGTGGGTTTCCTCCGGGTGCTCCGGTTTCCTCCCACAAGTCCCGAAAGGCATGCTTGTTAGGTGAATTGGACATTCTGAATTCTCCCTCTGTGTACTCGAACAGGCGCCTATGGGATGTGGCGACTAGGGGCTTTTCATAGTAACTTCATTGCCATGTTAATGTAAGCCTACTTGTGACACTAATAATGATTATTTTAAAGCAAAAAAAAAACACTGATATTTTTGCCTAATTTACTTTTGTTTTTCTCTGAGGGGGTTGATTGCATCCTGGACTTTATATGGAGGGCCATCGGGGAAAACAAAGAGAAGATGTACATGTATTGTGTTTCAATACATGTACAGGATATTTTAAAAAAGGAGTTTAAGATGGAGGAGAAAAGAACTAGTAGACAGTCCAACTAGGGAAGGACTGTACTGGACCAGGTATTGGGGAATGAGCCCAGCCAGGTGGTAGAAGTTTCAGTAGGGGAGCATTTCGGGAACAGTGACCACAATTCAGTAAGTTTTAAAGTGCTGGTGGACAAGGATAAGAGTGGTCCTAGGGTGAATGTGCTAAATTGGGGGAAGGCTAATTATAACAATATTAGGTGGGAACTGAAGAACCTAGATTGGGGGCGGATGTTTGAGGGTAAATCAACATCTGACATGTGGGAGGCTTTCAAGTGTCAGTTGAAAGGAATTCAGGACCAGCATGTTCCTGTGAGGAAGAAGGAAAAATACGGCAAATTTCAGGAACCTTGGTAGGCCTCGTCAAAAAGAAAAAGGAGGCATTTCTCAGGACTAGAAGGCTGGGAACAGACGAAGCCTGTGTGGAATATAAGGAAAGTAGGAAGGAACTTAAGCAAGGAATCAGGAGTACTAGAAGGGGTCACGAAAAGTCATTGGCAAATAGGGTTAAGGAAAATCCCAAGGCTTTTTACACGTACATAAAAAGCAAGAGGGTAGCCAGGGAAAGGGTTGGCCCACTGAAGGATAGGCAAGGGAATCTATGTGTGGAGCCAGAGGAAATGGGCAAGGTACTAAATGAATACTTTGCATCAGTATTCACCAAAGAGAAGGAATTGGTGGATGTTAAGTCTGGAGAAGGGTGTGTATATAGCTTGGGTCACATTGAGATCCAAAAAGACGAGGTGTTGGACGTCTTGAAAAATATTAAGGTAGATAAGTCCCCAGGGCCTGATGGGATCTACCCCAGAATACTGAAGGAGGCTAGAGAAGAAATTGTTGAGGCCTTGACAAAAATCTTTGGATCCTCACTGTCTTCAGGTGATGTCCCAGAGGACTGGAGAATAGCCAATGTTGTTCCTTTGTTTAAGAAGGGTAGCAAGGATAATCCAGGGAACTACAGGCCGGTGAGCTTTACGTCAGTGGTAGGGAAATTACTGGAGAGAATTCTTCGAGACAGGATCTACTCCCATTTGGAAGCAAATGGACGTATTAGTGAGAGGCAGCATGGTTTTGTGAAGGGGAGGTCGTGTCTCACTAACTTGATAGAGTTTTTCGAAGAGGTCACAAAGATGATTGATGCAGGTAGGGCAGTAGATGTTGTCTATATGGACGTCAGTAAGGCCTTTGACAAGGTCCCTGATGGTAGACTGTACAAAAGGTGAAGTCACATGGGATCCGGGGTGAGCTGGCAAGGTGGATCCAGAACTGGCTAGGTCATAGAAGACAGAGAGTAGCAATGGAAGGGTGCTTTTCTAATTGGAAGGCTGTGACTAGTGGTGTTCCGCAGGGTCAGGGATCAGTGCTGGGACCTTTACTGTTCGTAGTATATATAAATGATTTGGAGGAAAATGTAACTGGTCTGATTAGTAAGTTTGCAGACGACACAAAGGTTGGTGGAATTGCGGATAGCGATGAGGACTGTCAGAGGATACAGCAGGATTTAGATCGTTTGGAGACTTGGGCGGAGAGATGGCAGATGGAGTTTAATCCGGACAAATGTGAGGTAATGCATTTTGGAAGGTCTAATGCAGGTCGGGAATATACAGTGACTGGTAGAATCCTTAAGAGTATTGAAAGTCAGAGAGATCTAGGTCCACAGGTCACTGAAAGGGGCCACACAGGTGGAGAAGGTAGTCAAGAAGGCATACGGCATGCTTGCCTCCATTGGCCGGGCATTGAGTATAATTGGCAAGTCATGTTGCAGCTGTATAGAACCTTAGTTTGGCCACACTTGGAGTATAGTGTTCAATTCTGGTTGCCACACTACCAGAAGGATGTGGAGACTTTAGAGAGGGTGCGCAAGAGATTTACCAGGATGTTGCCTGGTATGGAGGGCATTAGCTATGAGGAGAGATTGAATAAACTCGGGTTGTTCTCACTGGAACGATGGAGGTTGAGGGGCGACCTGATAGAGGTCTACAAAATTATGAGGGGCATAGACAGAGTGGATAGTCAGAGGCTTTTCCCCAGGGTAGAGGGGTCAATTACTAGGGGGCATAGGTTTAAGGTGCGAGGGGCAAGGTTTAGAGTAGATGTACAAGGCAAGTTTTTTACACAGAGGGTAGTGGGTCCTGGAACTCGCTGCCGGAGGTGGTGGAAGTAGGGACAATAATGACATTTAAGGGGCTACTTGACAAATACATGAATAGGATGGGAATAGAGGGATACGGACCCAGTGTAGCCACCTGGGTTGGCCACTTCCTCACACAAAATGGAAGAACGCAAAGGTTACATGGAAAAATGGATATTGGCAAAGAAACAAGCAGTTTGCAGAATCCCCTGTATTCTAGCTGCTAAGGAAACCAGACAGAATTGTAACTAACGAGCTGCGCATATTAAGTGAGCGATTCACGGTGATTCCCAGGCACAATGAACACAACAGTTAACTGCAATCGTTACATTCTATAGAAGGTCAGACATCCTGGTGCCAGTGGCGTTTGAGACAAAGGACACCAATAAGGTGGAAGGAACCGTCCGGTGATCGAGGAACAGCCCCGTTATTGGGGAAATTCAAATCAATCGATTGGGAAGAGACCCAATCGATTGCAGGTTTAGAGAGGGACCGCCCAGAAGGACGCAAAGCCCCTGGGACCTATAAAAGTCAGGTCCCAGGACTGATTCTTTCTTCTTGACCAGCCGGCCCTCCCAGCAGAACCCCTTTGCAGCAGAAAACCTTGAGGAGAGGCCTGGTCAGCAGCCGCCATCAGGTAAGTGTCATACAACGCACACTACGAGAGTAGACACTCCTGAGCCCTTTAGTCCACACCAACTGGAAGCCTGCGGATCCAGGACAAAGCAAGAGGCCATTGTTCCCTGATCCGGCAGTTCCCTTATTCCAGATAAGTATTGGCCTGTTAGTGGTAGGAATAGCCTAGTCTTTTAGTTTTATATGCCTAAGTAGTAGATAACTGTATTATAATAAACGTGTCTTGTTTGAACTTACTAACTGGTGTATTGAGTTATTGGTCTGAACTTGAACTTGAATCTTGTGGCGGTATCATAACGATACCTGGCGACTCTAGAGCTAAGGAATAAAACAGAGCCAAATTGAGTGTAAAGTACACTCACCCTGAACGAGCGACCCAGGAAGTGCAGAAGATTGTGGTTTAGTCGGGCAGCATGGTCGGCATGGGTTTGGAGGGCTGAAGGGCCTGTTCCTGTGCTGTACTTTTCTTTGTCCTTTGTTACCAAACTCAGAGTCCTGAGGGCTGCAAAGTGGCAACTGTTAGATGAGCTGCTGGTTCTCCAGATATGCTCAGGCCAGAGATGAATATGAGAGCAAGGTGCTGAGTTAAAATGGCTAGCAACAAGGTTGGGGGTTGTGAAATGAAAATCGCTTATTGTCACAAGTAGGCTTCAAATGAAGTTACTATGAAAAGCCCCTAGTCGCCACATTCTGGCGCCTGTTTGGGGAGGTTGGTATGGGAATTGAACCCGCGGGTTGATTGGGAATTGGCATGCCCGGGTCTGGTTTAAAGGTCGGGTATTTAGCTCAGTGTGCTAAACCAGACCCTTGCTAAACCAGCCTCTGTTATGCTTGGCGACTGAGCGAAGGTTTGGTTTTAATAGGAATACTGTGTCCAATTCTGGGCACCGCATATTAGGAGCAATCATAGAATCCCTACATTGCAAATGGAGGCTATTCGGCCCATCGAGTCTGCAACAACCTTCTGAAAGAGTACACCACTACCTCACCCTATCTCCAGAACCCTATCTAACATAGAACGATACAGCGCAGTACAGGCCCTTCGGCCCTCGATGTTGCACCGACATGGAAAAAATCTAAAGGCCATCTAATCTACACTATGCCCTTATCATCCATATGCTTATCCAATAAACTTTTAAATGCCCTCAATGTTGGCGAGTTCACTACTGTTGCAGGTCGGGCATTCCACGGCCTCACCACTCTTTGCGTAAAAAACCTACCTCTGACCTCTGTCCTATATCTATTACCCCTCAATTTAAGGCTATGTCCCCTCGTGCTAGCCACCTCCATCCGCGGGAGAAGGCTCTCGCTGTCCACCCTATCTAACCTGCACCTTTGTGGACACAAAGGAACAATTTAACATTGCCAATATAGCCCTTCAGTGATACTTGAGTACCCATGATTTCCACCAGTATATTCTGCATCACCCCCATTGTGTCTGAGCGAATGGTTGCTCCCAAGAGGGCAGTCTGGGCTGGCCATGTCAGGGGGCGTGGTCTCTGGGAAACACGTGCGCGGTCTGGCGTCGACGATTGGTTTGGGGAAGGGGTGAGCACAGGGCGCCCCAGGGCGACGGATCGGGGACGCGGGAGGTTCCAAGCACGTGCGCGGCGGAGCGGCGCCGCGAGGAGGAGGAGCGGGCGGACAAGTCAGGTGGGGTCGAAGGAGAGAGAGAGAAGGCGTGGTGGTCTGTCGGCTCCGGCGCAGTGGCACGTGGTCGATCCAGGCGCCTGCGCAGTGGGGTGGTGCTTTGTGGCGAGGGGAGGGGTCGCTGGTCGGTTTCTGCCTGCGCAGTAGGTTGGGGGTGACGTCAAAGAGGCGTGGTCCGTCGAGACCGTCTGCGTGCTGTGTTCAAGCGGGAAGGGTAGGATGGTTTGTTAGCGCCTGCGCGATGGGTCGCGGCGTCGTGGAGAAGGGCGAGAGGTCTCGTGCGGGATATAGCATGGCGCCTGCGCAGTGGGGTGCAAGTCCGGGGAGGCGCTCGAGCGTCAGATTCATGTCCATTTTGGCGCGCTTTTCCGTTTTGTTTTGCAACAGCCGCTTTATTGTTGTGTCAATTTCAGGGCTGGGGAGCGAACCAAACCTTTCCATATCTCTCCTGATAGACATAATCCGGCCAAAACCTGAGGAGAATCCACCCTCATTTTGGTAAATAAAGCCACTTACCATCATATTTACCGTATTGTTGGATTTTAACATATCGTAAAAGATGTTATTTATTGTCACCAGAAATATTTGAGGAGGTGGATCTTCCTCAGTGACAATCTCCCATCGTCTCAAGTGGTGTGTCTCAGGTGAATCATTTGTTCTGCAAAGGTTGCTGAGATTTGTGTATATAGATAAAATATAAATTATTATTTATTTTCAGGCCACTGTTGGTTTTAAAAATGGTTTGCTGTAAAATGGTAGATATTTTAGTGGCAAATTTAAAAAGAAAATTGATTGTTATAAAATTTAGTACTTCAGAGGCCCAAACATTCTTAAAATTGCAACAGATTTAGGTTTTTACAAGGGGGTGTAAAATGATACGTCGAAGCTTTGTTACGAGGCTAGATGTTTCAGTAATTGATTTTTAATAATATCTTATTTGATAATTCATCATTTTTTGAAGAAAATACTTTTGGCCACCTCAAAACCGATTAGTGATTTTTAAATCTGGTTACAGGACACTAAATAATTTAAATAAATTTTGATTTTCTGTGTGATGCTAGTTCTATTTGGTCTTTGAAGATGCGTAAAGACTGGACCATATAATTTGTGTTCACATTTGATGTACATACATTGTTGATTTGTTGTGGTGTAGCAGATGGGGAGGAATGACAATGTGGCTGGGCTGCACTGGCGCCATTTTAAAATCAGATATCCGTAACCCAATGAAATATGTTAGATTTATTTTACTACATGCAAAAAATTAATAATTTGAGAGGCCCTGAACTTTCTTGCCAAAAATGTTGAGCTAGGAGATCACAAACTGAGGCACTGTACCACCACCTGTGGGAGGATGTATTATAACGTGACAAGTTGCTATTATAACTCTGGACATTAGAGTGTATAGTTATTGGCACAACTTGATTAGATGTAGTATACATGGACATAAACAGGTGTGGCGACTAGGGAATTTTACCTACTTCAGCTCTTCAACCCTCCCTATCTGCAACCTCCTGTCCAACACCATCCCTATCTCTGTAACCATCTCCAATTCCTCCAGCCCTCCCTATCTCTACCTTCGCCAGCCCTTACAATTATCCCTATTCTCTGTCACCTATTCTAGCACCTACAACCCTCTCTAACTCTAAACTCCTCCAGCCCTTCAATTCTCCCCGTCTCTGTAATCTCCAGCCCTTACAAACCTCGCTATCTCTAATCTCCAACAGTGCCTCCTGTGACATCAACCAGACTCAACAACATTCCCGATCTCTCCCCCAGTCCCAACAGTCCTCCCAAATGCTGTAACCTCCTCCACCCCTGACAATCCTCCCTATATCGGATTGGATTGGATTTGTTTATTTTCACGTGTACCGAGATACAGTGAAAAGTATTTTTCTGTGTGCAGCTTTAACAGATCATTTAGAACATGAAAAGAAAATACATAATAGGGCAACACAAGGTACACAATGTAAATACATAGACACCGGCATCGGGTGAAGCATACAGGAGTGTAGTATTAATCAGATCAGTCCATAAGAGGGTCATTTAGGACTTTGGTAACAGTGGGGAAGAAGCTGTTTTTGAATCTGTTCTCAGACTTCTGCATCTCTTGCCTGATGGAAGAAGTTGGAAGAGTGAGAAAGCCGGGTGGGAGGGATCTTTGATTATGCTGCCCGCTTTCTCAAGGCAGGGGGAGGTGAAGATAGAGTTAATGGATGGGAGACGGGTTTGTGTGATGGCAGCTTCCTCCAGTCCATTCAGCCTCCCTATCGCTATAACCTTCACCAGACCCTACAACACTTTGAGATTGGCATACTTCTGCAGCCCCTACAGCACTCCCAATCTCTGTAAATCTCCTCCAGCACCAACAACCCTCCCCAGATCTGTAACCTCTTCCAGGCTCTACAACACTCCCTATCTCTGTAACCCTCCTCCAGACCCAACGACCCTCCCTATCTTTAACATCCTTCAGCTTGTACAACCTTCCCTATCTCTGTTAACTTCTCCAGCCCCTACAACTGTTCCTATCTCTCACATATTCGAGCCCCTACAATTCTCCCTTATCTCTGTGACTTCCGCCAATCCTAAAAACCCTCCTTATCCCTGTGGCCTCCTCCAGTCCCTTCAACCCTCCCTATCTCTGTAACCTCCTCCAGCCCATACAAACTGCACTATCTCTAACGTCCAACATCCCTTACATCATTGCCTCCTTCTGAGACATCAACCGGACCCTACAACACTCCCGATTTCTCCCTCAATTCCTACAATCCTCCCAAATGCGTAACCTCCTCCCTACCTCTGTAACCTCTTCCAGCCCCTACAACGCTCCTCATATCTAACTTCCTCCAGTCTCTTCAACCTCCTTATCTCTGTAACCTCCTCCCGCCCCTTCAATCCTTTCTATCTCTGATTTCCTCCAGGTACTAGAACCCTCTCTGTCTCTCTAATCTCTTCCAGCCCCGACCACCCTCCCTATCTCGGTAACCTCTTCCAGCCCCTACAATGCTTCTTATTCCAACCTCCTCCAAGTCCTTCAACCCTCCTTATCTCTAACTTCCTCCAACCCCTCCTATCTCTGACCTTCAACCCTTTCCGATCTCTGTGACCTCCTCCAGGTCCTAAAAACCTCTCTCTCTAATCTCTTCCAGCCCCGACAACCTTCCTATTTCTGTAACCTCTTCCAGCCCTGACAACACTCTGCGATTTCTGTGATGCTCCAATTCCGGCCTCTTGAGCATCCCCCGAATACCATCGCTCTACCATTGCCGCCTGTGCCTTCTGCTCACTGGGTCCTAAACCCTGGAATGCCCGCCCCCTCTAAAACCTCTCCACTTCTCTCCCTGTGACCGAGCGTCCTCTTTCATCTCCAATAAGGGTCAAATTCCTGGAATCCCCTCCATAACAACACCGAGGGTGCATCAACACCGCGGGAACTGCAGAGTTTCAAGAAGGCAACTCACCACCACCTTTTGAAGGGCAATTAGGGATGGGCAATAAATGTTGGCCTAACAAGCGATGCCCACACTCTGTAAATTAATTTGAAAAAAATCACTCCCTGTATCTAAACTCCAATCCCAACAGCCCTCCCTATCTCTGTAACCTCTTTCCAGCCCCTTGAACTCTCCTTTATCTCTGTGACTACTTTCAGGGAACGCTGCTCCGACAGAGGGTCAGCACCCAGTCAGCACTGCGCCGCCAGAGGGTTAGCACCCAGCCAGCACTGCGCCGCCAGAGGGTTAGCACCCAATCAGCACTGCGCCGCCAGAGGGTTAGCACACAGTCAGCACTGCGCCGCCAGAGGGTTAGCACCCAGTCAGCACTGCGCCGACAGAGGGTTAGCACCCAGTGAGCGCTGTGCAGCCAGAGGGTTAGCACCCAGTGAGCGCTGTGCAGCCAGAGGGTCAGCACCCAGTGAGCGCTGTGCCGCCAGAGGGTCAACACCCAGTGAGCGCTGCGTTGCCGGAACAGCTGTTGGATGGAACGTTAATCCGAGGCCCCATCTGCTCTGTCAAGTAGATGTAAAAATCCCCTGGTCACTGTTTGGAAGAGGAGCAATCAGGGGTTGGAGTTCTCCCCAGTGCCCTGGGGCCAGTATATATATCCATTGACCAACATCACTAAAACAGGTGATTTGGGTCATTATCACATTGCCAATGTGGGATTTGTTGAGTGCAGATTAGTTGTTGTTTTGTGTATATTATAGCAGTGACTGCACTTCCTTCCTGCAAAGTGAATTGGGATATTTTGAGGGTGTGAATGATGCTATATAATTTCATATTTTTGTTTATTTGTTGAGCTGAGTGAAATAAATCTAAAACATGATAGGGTTATTTGTTGCTTTAAGGTTCACTCCCTTTCAAATATCGTTTCCTTTACAGAAGCAGAGGGCCATTCGGCCCATCAAGCCGTGCTGCCTCTTTGAAAGATCTATCCAATTAGTTCCCCCCCCCCCAGCTCTTTCCCCCCTATTCCTGCAATTTTTTCTCCTTCAAGTATTTATCCAACTCCCCCTTTAGAAAGCTTGTATTGAATCTTCCACCGCCCTTTCAGGCAGCAACTTCCATCATAGAATTTACAGTGCAGTTGAAGGCCATTCAGCCCATCAAGTCTACACCGGCCCTTGGAAAGAGCACCCTACTTAAGCCCACACCTCCACCCTATCCCTGTAACCCAGTAACCCCACCTAACGTTTGGAAACTAAGAGGCAATTTAGCATGGTCAATCCAGCTAACCTGCATATCTTTGGACTGTGGGAGGAAACCAGAGCATCTGGAGGATACCCACGCAGACATGGGGAGAAAGTGCAAATTCCACACAGACAGTCATCCGAGGCCGGAAGTGAACCTTGGTCCCTGGAGCTGTGAGGCAGCAGTGTTAACCATCGTGCCACCCAGATCACAACAACTTGCTGTGTGAATAAAAATAAAAAATCTTCTCCTCTCGCTCCACTGGTTCTTTTCCTGATTCTCTTCAATCTGGTTATCGACACTCCTACCACTGGAAACACTCTCTAATTTAGTTTCTGACAATGGAATGTCTTGATTCAATCAACCATTGATCTTTCCTGCTGACATTAATTGGTATTACCATCACTGAATCCCCCACAATCAACATCCTGGGGTTAACATTGATCAGAAACTGAACTGGACCAGCCATATTAATACTGTGGCTACCAGGACAGGTCAATAGCCAGGAATCCTACGGCGAGTAACTCATCTCCTGACCCTCCAAAGCCAGTCCATCATCTACAAGGCACAAATCATGAGTGTAATGGAAGGGTAATTAAAAAGGGGGAAGCGATAAGGTGGGAGCGGGTTAGTGGGGAATTTTTGTTGGGGTGTTGGTTATGTAAAGCCAGGTTGGCTGGTTTGGGGGGGGGTGTTGTCCATTGTGTTAAAATTTAGAATATAAATGCCTCAATAAAATATTTTTCAAGAAAAAAAGGAGTGTAATGGAATACTCACCACCTGCCTGGATGATGCAGCTCCAACAACACTCAATGAGCTTGACACCATCCAGGACAAAGCAGCCCGCTTGATTTCTCCCCCTTCTACAAATGTTCAGACCCTCCACCACCGACGAACAGTGGTAGCCGTGTGTACCATCCACAAGATGCACTGCAGTAACTCGCTAAGGTTCCTTAGACAGCACCTTCCAAACTCAAAACTGCTGCCATCTAGAAGGACAAGAGCAGCAGATACCTGGGAATCCCACCACCAGAAGGTTCCCCTCCAAGTCACTCACCACCCTGACTTGGAATTATAGCGCCGTTTCTTCACTGTCGCTGGGAAAAAATCCTGGAACTCTCTCCCTAACAGCACAGTGGGTGTATCTACACCTCAGGGATTGCAATGGTTTAAGAAGGCAACTCACCATCACCTTCTGAAGGCCAATTGGGATGGGAAATAAATGCTGGCCTAACCAGCAATGCCTTCATTTAAACTTTAAAAAAATTATTGAATGCTTTTAATGTTCATACAGGCCTCTATGTGGAACCTTCTCCCTCTTAAAAAGCTGTTGAGGCAAGGGGGGGGGGGTGCGTCAGTTGGAAATTTAGATGTTATTTTTTGTTTTATTTGGTTACCGAGAATTAAGATACGGCTTAGCCATTATCTATTTGAAAGGCGAGAGAGTTTTGAGCGGCTGAATGGTCTCCTCCTGTTCCTATGCTTTTTAGATCCATTTTGCTCTGGTTTCTGGTTCCATAGTTAATGGTGTTGGTAAGCGATATGTTCAGGCGTTTTCGTAGTGTGTTACTAAGAACGAGTGCGTTGCGTTGTGCAGTCCTGTCCTATAACACTGTTCTGTTGTTTTACAGGTCTGGCCAGAAGGGAAATGGAAGCCAACAATCTAACCAACGCCCCTTACCCAGAATCCACTGGAAGTGGCGACGAATTGAGGATTGTTGGTAACTTTGCCTCTCCGCTCCCTTCAGGTATGGCCTACCGGATGGTGACCACACGCTCCCCGACTTGCGCTCGCTGTCGTAACCATGGCATCACAGTGCCACTGAAAGGACACAAGAAAACCTGCCAGTGGCAGACATGTCAGTGTGACAAATGCATCCTAATCCTGTGAGTAACTCAGATGGCCGTTGAACAAAAAATAAAGCACTGGGAAACATTTTTACGGCAACAGGTGCAAAATTAAAAACAAACAGGTGTTATATTAAACTTATAGAGAAGCTTGTTTTGATCATGCTTATGGCACTGCATAGGTCTGGGATCCACATTATGAAGATGGTCAAGAAATTCACAATGGTGAATTATTAGAACTGTGAAGTTGCACAATCTGGGGCACCTTTTCTCTGGAAAGGAGGAGGTTGAGGTCTTTGAAACTATGAAAGGTTTTTGATAGGGTAGACATAGAAAAGATGGGTGAGATTTTCCGCATCTCCCCCCCCCCCGGTTCCTAAAGGCACAGAGGAAATGTAGTCAGAAAATACTGCAGAGAAATACCTGGAAGCTGAAGGCAGGGGCTTCAAATTCTTTATTGCAGCAGAAGACTCTATTCAAGCTCTTTTGGATGTTCATCTTTGGAGTGCATTGTCAACCAAACTTGCAAGGGTGAGTGAAATATTTTCAAATTCCAAGCTGCAGAAAGACCTGAATCTTTGTTAAAGTAATTCAGTGTCTGAATTACTTACTTGAATGAAACCCGTAGCTAAAAGCTGAGCTGGAAGCTGAAAGCGTGGTGTCCGATCTCAATCAAAACAAAAGAAAAATTAAGGAACTATTTAAGGAACGCCATGACTGTCCAGCTCAGTTTAAAAAAAAAGCAGAAGCTCCATTCGACCCACTCAACAGGTTAAAAAGTGAACAGCTGAACAAAAGAAGTCTGTCGGCATTCGGTCCAGTCAACCATTGTTAATTTTTTAAAATCAAGATTAGTGCCATCACCATTGTGCTGTCACCAAAACCAGCAAGCACAGGAAATCCCTTTGTGAGTGAATGGTGATGCCATCTTAAAATACAGAAATGGCTCCAGAGAACGTTTAAAATACTAAAGACACAAGAAAATTGCCTTCAATTAGGTCCACCAGCTCAGAGGGGGAAAAACTGACACAGGCTATTAGCTTGAAGGTTCTACAAAGTGTAACTGAAAAAAACTCCCCATCAGGAAATGTGGCTTCCTTGAGATGAGAATTTTTAAGTTACTGGAGTGTATTAGGTCTCAGTAAAAAGAAATGTGAAGAGGTCCAGGTTAATATCTTTTTCTCCTGGTTTGGTAAACTTGCAGACGTAATCCCTGTTAAGTAATGGGTTAAGAGACATTGCAATTAGTTGTCTCATTTATGCTAAGTGTTCAATGATTGTCTCATTTATGCTAAGTGTTCAATGATTGACACTGATATGTAAAGGGGCTTCAGGTGGACTCTGTATCTGGTGACGTGATGATTGAGTTTAGTGCAGAGTCTGTTAAAGTGAAATAAAGGTGTTTGTGAAAAAGGAGCTGGGCTTTTGTCTCTTCGTACCACAGCATCGATTACGTCTAACAATTGGTATCAGAGGACGGTTGCTGTGTAAATGTGAAGGGTTGAAAAATACAATTTTTCCAGATCAAACCAAGGAGTGAAAAAAAAAAGGGATATATGGCTGAACCCAGGACGAAGATGGCCAGATATGATTATCCTCCCTTATTTTCTGAAAGGGAATCATACGACCAATGGAGAAGTGCGGTAGTTATGTGGACTAAGGTGACTGCTTTAGGAAAGAGAAAGCAAGGTATGGCATTGGCTCTTTCTTTACTGTATGGCAGTAAAATCCGAAACAAAGTGCTTTCTGAGCTGGAATTGGAAGAGTTAGACTCAGAAGAAGGTCTGGCGACTTTATTACTTTATATGGATAAGATTTATAAGAAAGTAGGCTTGTTAAGTGCGTATGAAGCATGGTTGGATTTTAATAAGTTCTGGAAAATGGAGGATTTATCTATGGAAGACTACATAATGGAATTTGGCAGACTTTATAAAAGGCTGCAGAAACACAGGCTGGAATTTCCACAGTCTGTGTTGGCCTTTAAATTACTTGACTGTGCTAGAGTGAGCAACATGGATAGGCTCTTGGTTTTGACAGGAGTTCAGTTTACGGATAACGATACCTTATTCGAACAGATGACAACAGCTTTAAAAACAATTTTGGGGAAACATTCAATTCCAATGGCTCCGATTACCCAAATAGGTCAGCCTGCAATAAGGCAGAATATGGAAGATACACTACTAACAGGATGGCAAAATCGTATGGCTACGAACAGGCCTCAAGACTATAAAAGGAGACCGAGAAAAGGAAATTATGAAGACACAAACCCAGTTAGAACCTACAATAGGAGGATGAACCCCAGAAATGCACGGGGCATGATAAATTGATGTTTTTGATGTGACTCTCAATACCATTATGCTTTCAACTGTCCAACTCGTTATGATAGAGTATTTGAAGCGACACATGACACGGAAGAGTCAGAAGAGGAAAAAGATAGTGACCAGAAAGAAGGCATTGTCCTATTAACAAGTTGTTTTACGCTGGTAATGAGGGTGTTGGTTGCAGAATCTTTTAACTGTGCTGTATTGGACAGTGGCTGCACGTCTATTGTGAGTGGGATTGACTGGTTAAAATGGATGCTGAAAATCGTAACAAAGTTAAGGAATTTAAAAGTTCCACAAGTTTCAGGTTTGGGGATGATAATACTCTGAAGTCGCTGAAAAGAGTGGTGATCCCGTGCAGTATTGCTGGAGTGAATCATTTCATTTCATTTCATTAGCACGGATGTTGTATCAAGTGAGATACCTTTGCTTCTGAGCAGACCGTCTATGAAGAAAGCACACATGAAGCTGGATATGGAACAAGATAAGGCAACAGTTTTTGGAAAGACGATGGACTTACAATAATGTCCCGACTGTATAAATTGTATTCCATTATTGACAAATAATGTTTCAAGTAGAGTGGTTAAGGATGTGTTAATGGCAGTTGATAATGCAACTTTAGCTGATAAAAAGCTTATTGTAGTAAAACTGCATAGGCAATTTGCACATCCGTCTCCTCGGAGGCTAAAAAATTTATTAAAGGATGCAGGGGTAAGGAATGACGACTATACTAAGCTGATAGAACAGGTTAGTGATCGCTGTGAAGTTTGCAGGAAGTACAGAAGGACACCAGCACAACCGATGGTAACCCTACCGTTGGCCAGGGATTTTAATGACATTGCGGCCATGGACCTTAAGATCTAGGATAAAGCAAATAATATATTTATTTAGCAACCAGACTTAGTCAATCAACGATTGTACGAAGTAAAGAAGAGTAATTTTGGATAAAATTGTGGAAAAATGGATCGGGACAAGAATGGGTCCACTAGCAAAATTCTTTACGGACAATGGGGGAGAGTTTAGGTATATGTGTGAAAACTTGAATATTAGAGTTATGAACACGGCTGCAGAAAGCCCGCTTAGTAATGGTGCCTGTGAAAGAAATCATGCTGTTATCGATGACATGCTTCGGAAAATTTTGGGAGATCGACCAAACTGCACGCTAAATTCAGCTTTAGCATGGGCGGTACATGCAAAGAATTCATTGCAGATGGTTGGGGGCTATAGTCCTTATCAATTAGTGTTTGGTAGAAATCCTAAAATTCCCTCCATTTTGGATGACCAGCCTCCAGCTTGGGAAGGGACTACAATTAGCTCCGGTTTTGCTGAACATTTAAACGCGTTACATAGCAGTAGAAAAGCTTTTTTGGAAGCAGACGTCTCTGAAAGAATTCGCAGAGCTTTAAGACGTAATGTACGGCCATCAGATGCCGTTTTTCAACAAGGAGACATGGTATACTATAAGAGAGACAATTCTAATGAATGGAAAGGCCCAGGGAAGATCATAGGCATAGATGGCAAAACATTTATTTTGCAACATGGTAATCAAACTGTTAGGGTACATTCATCAAGGATAATGGATACCGATTACAAATTTTCAAATTTAGACAGAGCAGACAGACATGACGAGGAACCAGAGTCATCTGGTAAGCATTTGTTACATAACTATGAGGACCAGTTAACTGATCTAGACAGGGTTTCTGTAGAGGAACACGACACTTCTGATAAATTAGATCAGGCCATTTTTCCAAAAGGGCAACTGTCAAAGGTTGGTACAAAAGTGACATTCTTGCCTGAAGGATCTAGTCAATGGAAGGATGCAACTGTTATTAGTAGAGCAGGGAAGGCCACTGGAAAGTATAAACATTGGTTGAATGTACAGCATTCAGGGGAGGAAGTTAAGACAATGGATTGGGAAAACGAAGTTCAAAAATGGAGGGCACAGAAACGCAGTGCCAGTTCAGATAGTACATCGGATAGTGAACAGGTTCGCAGGAAAAGGTCGAGAACTATTGAAAGGACATCCCGTTACAGAAAAGAAAGATCTAGCAGTACAGAACGAGATACCTGGCAGGAAAGGGGACGTAGTTTTATCAAGATCTCGGAACAGGAGTAAGACTACGAATACTAATAGAAGTAGAAGCCCACGTGCACGTGAGATTTTGGTGGCTTCAAATAAATTAGATGAAAAAGTTATCAAAGATGCTAAACAGCAAGAATTGCATAGTTGGAGTGAATTTGGGGTATATATGGAAGTACCGGATAGGGGACAAAAAGCTCTATCCCACAGATGGATTTGTACAGAAAAGGTTCTTCCAGATGGAACTTATAAGGCAAAGGCCAGACTTGTGGCAAGGGGATTTAAAGAAAACTTAGACGATCAGGACTTAAGGGTAGATTCACCTACAGCAGGAAAGGTTATTTTAAAGATCTTGTAGGCTCTATTAGCCACAAAGGCATTGGAATGCAAATCTATAGATATAAAAGCTGCCTTTTTGCAGGGGCATCAGCTCCAGAGAGACATTTTTCTCCGTCCTCCTAAAGAAACAGCTAACACAGAAGGGGTACTGTGGAAGTTAAACAAATGTGTATATGGATTAAATGATGCATCTATAGAGTGTGGTACTTTTCGGTAAGGTCAGTTTTGTTAAAGTTAGGCTGTTACCAGTTGAAAACAGATCCTGCAATGTTTTACTGGCACTATAAAGGAAATCCTTGCTGGCATCTTTATGATGCATGTCGATGATTTTTTGTGGGGTGGGACTAGTGATTTTGAAGCCATTGTAATCTCTGGTTTGAGGAAAGAATTCAGGGTTGGATGTCAGGCTTCCGATGCATTTAAATATATTGGACTGGAAATCGGACAGACTCAGTTAGGGGCAACTTTACGTCAGCAATCTTACTTGGAAAGCATCAGCCCAATAGCAATTAGTCGTGGCCGGGTTTCACAAAAAGACGCAATAGTTTCGAAGATAGAAAAAGAGCAACTGCAAAGTTTAATTGGGCAACTGAACTGGTTAGGTAGACAGACTAGACCGGACGTGAGTTTTGATGTTTTAGAGTTGTGTACAAAGATGAATGATCAGCACTGTAGCATGGTGGTTAGCATAAATGCTTCACAGCTCCAGGGTCCCAGGTTCGATTCCCGGCTGGGTCACTGTCTGTGTGGAGTCTGCACGTCCTCCCCGTGTGTGCGTGGGTTTCCTCCGGGTGCTCCGGTTTCCTCCCACAGTCCAAAGATGTGTGGGTTAGGTGGATTGGCCATGCTAAATTGCCCGTAGTGTCCTAATAGTAAGGTTAAGGGGGGGAGTTGTTGGGTTACGGGTAGAGGGTGGATACGTGGGTTTGAGTGGGGTGATCATTGCTCGGCACAACATCGAGGGCCGAAGGGCCTGTTCTGTGCTGTACTGTTCTATGTTCTATCCCAAAGTGGAAGACATAATAAGAGCAAATAAAGCGTTGGCCAAACTAAAAATGCAGGAGGGTGTTTTGAAGTTTCCTGTTTTAGGTGATCCTGGGCATTTGAAACTCATAGTTTATAGTGATGCATCCTATGCGAATTTATGTGATGGAATTTCAAGTGCAGGAGGTTTTATAAATTTCCTTTTGGGGAATAATGGTAAATGTTGCCCTCTTGTGTGGGAAATAAAGAAAATAAGGAGAGTGGTCAAAAGCACTTTGGCTGCTGAGAAGTTAAGTTTAGTGGAAGCGGTGGATATGGCCTTTTATATAAGTCAGATATTGACAGAAATTAGGGGATTTGGGTAATATACCTATTGACTGTCACATTGACAAATCCCTGTGTGAAAATGTGCACTCTACAAAAAGTGTCAATGAAAAGAGGTTACGGATAGCCATCGCAAGTTTGAAGCAGATGTTGGACAGAGGGGAAATAACAAAAATTAAATGGGTTGACAGTAGCTATCAACTGTCAGACTGTTTTACGAAAAGAGGGGCTAGTTCACAGAAACTTTTAGATATTGTGAATGAAGGGCGCCTGTTTCTGTGAATTGTTTTTTTTTCTCTTTTTAAAAAAAAAAGGGCGGGAATCAGGTGTGTGTTTTAGTTTCTTGAAATTCTAGTTTCTTGAAATTTTGTTTTCACCTAATTGTTTTTCTCCAAGGAAGGGGAGACTGTTAAGTAATGGGTTAAGAGACATTGCAATTAGTTGTCTCATTTATGTTAAGTGTTCAATGATTGTCTCATTTATGCTAAGTGTTCAATGATTGACACTGATATGTAAAGGGGCTTCAGGTGGACTCTGTATCTGGTGACGTGATGATTGAGTTTAGTGCAGAGTCTGTTAAAGTGAAATAAAGGTGTTTGTGAAAAAGGAGCTGGACTTTTGTCTCTTCATACCACAGCATCGATTACGTCTAACAATCCCAATGAATGGCATTGATGAATCCCCAACCTGCTTCGTGGGACTGTTAACAGCATTTGATGCAAGTTTTAACCTTCAAGCTCAAGATTGCAGAACTTAAAAAGAGGCATAGAAAACCCAGAGCAGAATGATGAAAGAGAATAAGACAGTACCTAAACAAACCACAAGAGGACACCAGATGATCAGGCACCTTTCCAAAAGCCCTTTTTGAAGACTCAATATGTTTCCGGAATCTCCTAGCAGCTGACCGTGAACAACTATGGGGCAGCACAATGGCACAGCTTTTAGCACTGCTGTCTTACAGCGTCAAGGACTCTGGTTCAATTCCGGCCTTGGTTGACTGTGTGGAGTTTGCACTTTCTCCCCGTGTCTCCATGGGTTTCCTCCGGTGCTCTGATTTCCTCCCACAGTCCAAACATGTGCAGATTAGGTGGAATGGCCGTGCTAAATTGTCCCTTAGTTTCCAGGGATGTGCAGTTTAATTGTGGTTACGGGGATAGGCGGGGGAGCGGGCCTACGAT
The DNA here is from genome assembly GCF_902713615.1 of Scyliorhinus canicula. Classification (NCBI taxonomy): domain Eukaryota; kingdom Metazoa; phylum Chordata; class Chondrichthyes; order Carcharhiniformes; family Scyliorhinidae; genus Scyliorhinus; species Scyliorhinus canicula. Next base: position 64,384,961 of record NC_052157.1, read on the forward strand.
GCTCGTTCAGAGGATTTGTGCAGACTCAATGGGCCGAATGGCTCTCTTCTGCACTGTAGGAATTCACTGTAGGGATTCTGCCGTAGAATAGGAATTCTATGGTAACAACAAGGACTAAATCCTGCTACAGGTGGAGCAAGAAAAAACAAGTATAATCAGAAAATGTTCATATCAAAGCTGAACTGGAAGATTTGAAGAGATGGATTAAAGCTGGGTATAAACCTTTGAAAGCGTACAATAAACCTTCAATGATAAACTGTTCAAGATCTGAAAAACACACTTCCTCTGTCTACGTGTACCTTTGTGACGTTTCAGAAATAATGGCCCTCAATTCCATGGTTGTCAAATTGTGCTGGTGGAGTTGGGGTGGGGGAAACTCAACCATATGTGCTGCCAACAGTAGGAAGAAAAAGATACTTAAAGCAGTTTCAACATTGGAAAAACACTGTAGGACCAATATGCACCCTTTGCAAACACAAGAGGAGTTAAAAGAAACTTCTGCTGAAGGACTTTCACACGCTACAAATATCCCTCAGATCACAGTTTGTTCCTTGGGAAGTGATGAAGTGAAACAAATTGAATTTCATGCCATTCTGAATCACTAGGTGGCAGAGAAGACTCTGAAATGTCCTATATTCCAGGAGGAAGCCAAGAAGCAGACTACAGCCCTGAAGAAAACGGTTGCAGATTTGGAAAGAATCTTGGAAAAAAACATTACATTTTCAAATGAGATCTACGAAGAGAGAAAAATCAAGACCGTAGAAGGGCAAGCCAAGGTAGACACTGTCACAAATGAACGTGGAGCGTCTCAAAAACAATTGGCAGAAGTGTAGTTACAGGATATGAGCTTGAAGAGTGGCACAGAGGGTCTACACTCTCCCAATGAGATATTTTGAATTTAGAGGTGTAGTCACTTGTAATGCAGGAAATTTGCATCCCGCAAAATGCATTGTAAAAATAACCGTATAATTTGCTTTAATGATGTTGGTTGAGGGCGGAGATGGGTCAGGAATCTGGGGTGAACACCCTTGCTGTACTTCAAGGAACTTCTGTGGGATCTTTACGTATCCACCTGGCAGCGCAGTCTCTGTCACATCCATTCCAAAAGACGACACCTTTGACATTGCAGCACACTCACTACTGTACGACAGTGTCACCTAGATTGCTAATTTGTTCATTTCTGTTTTACACTTTCAGGCAGAAAGGGTTAGTCACAACTATAAAATAACCTGGTCAATTACAGTAGGGACGCAGATATCTGTGCATGTGGGTTTAATTTTTATTCCTTTCAAAAGTTCAAATCTGACCCATTAATCAAAAGCACTGAAGCCATGAGGTAGCTACAAAGTTTTGGAATCTAGTAATGATAGGTGGCAACTGAATAATGAAGTTTAAGATAAGAATTGAACAGATTTGGGTGACTTCATAAACACTCTGCACAATCTTCAGTGCCATTAAAGTATTAAGATTCTACTTTGTTCTTTATTTGCTTTAGATATTCTTTAATGATTGGCAATGACATTCTACTTTAAATAGCACTTTTTAACATGAATCAAGTAATTTTTAGATAACCACCAGGGCAAGATAGTAGTTGTCGCCCAGGTTGTGCACTGACGAAAACATTCAATGTTCAATTATGGGTCTGCTGTGCTGGGTTATTTTGGGGGAAACTTTACTTTGTACCTGACACCGTGCTGCACCTGTCCTGGGAGTGTTTGATGGGAACAATGTAGAGGGAGTTTTATTCTGTATCTAACCCCGTGCTGTACCCTTCCTGGCAGTGTTTGATTGGGGACAGTGTAGAGGGAGCTTTACTCTGTATCTAACCCTGTGTCATACCTGTCCTGGGAGTGTTTGATGGGGACAGTGTAGAGGGAGCTTTACTCTGTATCTAACCCTGTGTCATACCTGTCCTGGGAGTGTTTGATGGCAACAGTGTAGAGGGAGCTTTAATCTCCATCTAACCTTGTGCTGCTTCTGTCCTGGGAGTGTTTGATAGGGGCAGTGGAGAGAGAGTGTTGCTCTGTATCTAACCTGCTGTACCTCCCTTGGGAGTGATAACAAGAATGTGCTTATTGAGAACAGCAGGCAAAAGCCATTCGGCTCAATATGGCCTTCCTTATTGACAGATCAGCCCTAGGTACTGCCTTGCCTACAGATGCCAAATAAGGGTCTCGATCCTTAATGACCAAATTTTCAGTTCTGTTACATGCAGTGCCCAAAAGAATTAAAAACCGCCATGAAGCAGAAACCTCGATTGAATTTGCCCTGTTAGATAGCACACCATGTTCTGACTCAGTATTTGGTTGAATGGGTTCCACTGATTCTGAGGTACCTCTGTCTCTGCCCTAGCGAACGGCGTCGGGTCATGGCAGCTCAGGTAGCTCTGCGGCGGCAGCAAGAGGCTGAACTGAAGAAACGGCTGGCAAAGGGCCTCCTGAAATTTGGCGAGGCGGCAGGGAGAAAGCTGGGAGGGGCTGGAAGGCAACCACTCGGTAAGTTATGCACAAATCTCATATCATTCCATTTCCCTTTTGTGTGGGTATTCTAGGATAGTGTCATATAGTCACTTGGTAGTACAGAACTTAAGTATTGCCCAATAAACTTGCTGTTGCAGCTTTTCGTCTTGCTCTTATCAGGAAAGATGCAAGAATGCCAAATTTCAAAGGGAGCAGCAATTTATAATGCAATAGAAAAGGGTGTTAGTTCGTTAACTGTGGTGAAAAGTGTTGCCATGGAGAATGTACCAGAGAACTATTGCCCCCAAGCTTGTCTAATTCAAAAACTATGCAATGCCGGAACATGTTACTTTTACTTGCATATTAATATATGTATCTTCAAACAAGCTAAGAGCGAGCCTGACTGATAATCATAAATTAGTTGTTAGTGTAATTCTTTTTTAAAATAAATTTTGATTTATTTGATTTATTTATTTGATTTATTATTGCCACATGTATTAGTATACAGTGAAAAGTCTTGTTTCTTGCATGCTGTACAAACAATGCATACCGTACATAGGGAAGGAAGGAGAAATTGCAAAATATAACGTCACAGTTATAGCAAGGTGTAGGGAAAAGATCAACTTAATACGAGGTAGGTCCATTCAAAAGCAGTAGGGAAGAAGCTGTTCTTGAGTCAGTTGGTACGTGACCTCAAACTTTGGTATCTTTTTCCTGACGGAAGAAGGTGGAAGAGAGTATGTCCAGGGTGCGTGGGGTCCTTTAATTATGCTGGCCACCTTTCCGAGGCAGCGGGAATTGTAGATCGGGTCAATGGATGGGAGGCTGGTTTGCGTGATGGATTGGGCTACATTCACAACCTTTTGTAATTTCCTGCAGTCTTGGGCAGTGCAGAGAATTTAGAGTACTCAGTTTATTTTTTCCAATCAAACGACAATTTAGCATGGGCAATCCACCGACCCTGCACATCTTTGGGTTCTGGGGTCGAAACCCACACAAACACAGGGAGACTGTGCAAACTCCACATGGACAGTGACTCAGAGCCGGGATCGAACCTGGGACCTCGGCGCCGTGAGGCAGCAGTGCTAACCACTGCACCAGCGTGGTGCCCTTGTTAGTGTAATTCTTAGCACACTCTGGATTGTTCAGTGTGGGCTGTAGAATCATGGAATCACATCTAATATTAAACATTAGTTATTAGATGTTAGACAGCAAGCAGCTAAGTAGGCAAGTGGTATGTTGGTCTTTATTCCAAGAGCATTTGTTTTTGGAGTAAAGTGTCTTTCTGGAATTACATAGAGCCTTAGTGACACTGCACCTGGAATAGTGTGTGTGCAGTTTTGATCTCCTTACTTAAAGAAATATATGCTTGCTACACAAGGGGAATTCTCTGCTCCTGAGGGCTGTGGCGTTTCACCCATTGAATATGTTCAACACTGAGACTGATGGATTTCTAAATATTAAAACATTAAGGAATTATGGGGATGGTTCAGGAAATAGTCTTGAACTAGAAGATCAGCCATGATCTAATTGAAAAGCGGAGTGGGCTCGAAGGGCTGAGTGGCCTACCTCACTCCTATTTCTTATGTTCTTAGAGTATTCTGAGCCTGGTTGAATAAAGTTAATATTCTGTCGATTGGGAGTAGCTGAAGGGATGTACTTACTGCTTGATAGATCACTGTGGCATCTGGCCTACATATCTGGCATCACGCTGGTACTGAAATTCATATGCCACATTGTTTATTTGTGTATTCGACAGAAGATCTTTTATGATATATCCTCACTGCACCCTGTGGGGTTATAATGGGATAATTCATGTGTCCATCAGTTGGAAAATATTGATATGGCTGATTAATACTCTTCATTAAATCAAGTCAGTGTGACAGAAAAAGACAGGTGATGGTACCATGGTATTGCCACTAATCCAGAGAATCAGGGTAATGTTCTGGGGAACTGGGTTTGAATCCCACTACGGCAGATTATGCAAATTCTGTAGAAATTAAAATCTAATGATAATCTTGAATGCATTGTCGTAAAAACCCATCTGGTTCACAGGAAATCTGCCGTCCTTACCCAGTCTGGCCTCCATGTGATTCCAGATTCGCAGCATTTTGCTTGATACTTAAATGCCTGGACAATTAGGAATTAATGCTAGTCCAACCAGCGGAGACCATATCACCTAAATGAATTAAAAAAAAAAAAAAAGAATTTGCTTCATAAATTGCACCTGAGAGATTTTCTTGGTATTAAGGACTAATTTTGGCTGTTCACAATACCCTCAGTGAATCTCGGATGATCTCAATTCTGTTGTATCCTTTATTGCTTTAATTGCCTAGGACAAGCATGGGTATCAATGTCTTATTGGGTTTCATTAGGTTTGTTAATGTAAGTTACATAGTTAATGTTAAAGATTGTCAGGTGATGAGTATTAATTGCCTTTGAGCACATATAGGTGACAGCTGGGAGACTGGGTTGGGTGGGAGGAGAGCTGTGAGACTGCACAAGTCAATAAACTCAATTTAATAAAAATAAAACTCCGTTTTGGTTTTGACTTCAACACTCATCTTGGATTTGTAAACGATGCATACCCTCACATTCCGCAGGTGTGCTTTTGGGATGTAAGCTAATTTAATAGCACGGTTAGTTGTCCAAGCCCTTGAATGTCTTGGGCCGTTTATGACTCTGCAGACACTCTACATTTGAGTGCACTTTAGATCTCTGTGTTGGACAGCCTTTGCAGAATGAATGCCGGTATGAGGATCTGTACTTTAGTAAACGTGTCCTGGGAAATGATCACAGGATTGTGTTCGGTTCACACCAACCAACATTCACTCTCTAGGCACGAATAATGCTCGCTTACTCACAGTACCAGTGGAAAGATATGGTGAGAAGATGAGAGGGAAAGTATATTGGCACATGCGCTTGACCGTATAAAGGTTATTGAGGTAGGGAGTATGCGACCTGCTCCCGCGGGGAGTGGTTGAGGTGAATAGTGTCGATGTATTTAAGGGGGTACGCTGGATAAATACTTGAGGAGAGATGAATAGAAGGAGATAGTCGTGGGGTGGGATGAAGAGCCGTTGGGGGAGGCTCGTGTGGAGCAGAAACACCAGCACAGTACAGATCAACTGTGGTGATATGATTTGCATAGCTGTCTGCCATTGGGGCAGAACACCGGCTTACCATTGGCCCTGGTCGGTCATGTGCCTCTCGACCGATTGGTCGAGAGGCTGAGTTAACCACGCCTCCTTGCCGAGGTATAAATAGTCAAACGCCCGGCGGTCGTCCATTTTATTGTAGACAACCGCAGGGCTAAGTTCTAGCTTATTAAAGCCTAACTTTTGTAAAGCAACTCGTCTCTCGTGCAATTGATGGCTCATCAATTTAATAAACTAGATTTTTGAAGATGGAGTTCCGGATCAAGCCCTAATGCCTCCGCATCAGCCCGCAAACACCGAACTCTGCAGAACTTTTTCAACATTGGCTGGCATGTCTCGAAGGATACCTTGAATCTGCAACCAGCCCCCCCACCATGGCACAGAAGCTGCACATCCTCCACTCCAGCGTGGGTATCGACGCCTACGCGATAATCAAGGAGGAAAAGGATTATGATGCAGCAATACTAAAGTTAAATGGACAATTCATTAAACCAGTCAACAGGGCATTCGCCCGACATCTGCTGGCCACCAGACAACACCTCCCCGGTGAGTCACTAAACCAATATTACCAGGCCCTCGCTATCCTGGGGAGGAATTGCTCCTGCGTCGCAGTCTCAGCTACGGAGCACATGGAACTACTGATCAGAGACGCTTACGTGGCTGGGATGCAGTCCCCCGCTATCCGCCAGCGGATGCTGGAGAGAGACGACCTCAGCTTAACTGAGGCACGGACTCTCTCCACCTCCCTGGAGGTCGCCGATCAAAACGGCCGCGCCTATGTCCCCAGCCGGGCCTACTGGCACGCTTCCCCACCGCCATACCTCCCTCAGGCCTGTGCTGTGGGGGTGGCGAGCTGGGAGGAGCGCGGTGCGCTGGAGGGGACCCGGAGGAGCGAGAGAGGCGAGCAGGCCAGGCGCGGGGGTGGGGGGGAAGAGTTGCGCGGCTTCTAGGAGGGGACCGGGAGGGCCCGGAGGAGCGAGAGAGGCCCGCAAGTCGGGCGCCGCCATCTTTGGACGCCGACCTCACGTGCGGGTCCTGGGCGCCGCCATCTTGGGATCCCGACCCCACGTGCAGGTCCTGGGCGCCACCATCATGGGGCCCCGACTCCACGTGCGGGTCCTGGGCGCTGCCATCTTGGGATCCCGACTCCACGTGCGGATCCTAGCCACCACCTTCCGGGACTGGCACGAATACGGATTTTCTCCATGGCTCGCGGCCATTCAGCTCGACTAGTCACGTCCACGCACGCTCGCCAAAACGACAACGCTCATCTACCTCAACGGCCACGAGACGGGCTGCCTGCTGGACTCCGGGAGCACGGAAAGCTTCGTTCACCCTGCCATGGTAAGACGCTGCGCGCTCCCTGTCCATCCTGTAAAACACAAAATCGGGTTAGCCTCGGGTTCGCACTCCGTCCGCATCACCAGGTGCTGCATCGCAGACCTCACGGTCGAAGGGAAGGTTTTAAAAAATTATAAATTCCTTGTCCTCCCTGACCTTTGCGCACCGGCACTCCTAGGACTGGACTTCCAATGCAACCTGCAGAGCTTGACCTTCCAATTCGGCGGCCCTATACCCCCCCTCACTGTCTGCAGCCTCGCGTCCCTCAAAGTGGACCCCCCCCTCCTTGTTTGCTAATCTCACCCCCGATTGCAAACCTGTCGCGACACGGAGCAGACGGTACAGCGCCCAGGACCGATCCTTCATCAAGTCCGAGGTCCAGAGGCTGCTGACGGAAGGGGTCATCGAGGCCAGCAACAGTCCCTGGCGAGCCCAAGTGCTGGTGGTCCGGACTGGGGAGAAAAACCGGATGGTCATCGACTATAGCCAGACCATCAACCGGTTTTCGCAACTGGACGCGTATCCTCTCTCCCATATTTCCACCATGGTAAACGATATCGCGAAATACAAGGTCTTCTCCACTGTGGACCTTAACTCCGCTTACCACCAGCTTCCCCTCCGCGCGAGTGACCGCAAATATACCGTGTTTGACGCAGATGGGCGCCTCTACCACTTCCTCAGGGTTCCATTTGGTGTCACAAATGGGGTCTCGGTCTTCCAACGGGAGATGGACCGAATGGTCGACAAGTACGGATTACGGGCTACCTTCCCGTATCTTGATAATGTCACCATCTGCGGCCACGATCAGCAGGACCATGACGCCAACCTCCAGCAATTCCTCCAAACTGCAAAACTCCTTAACCTCACATACAATAAGGATAAGTGCGTGTTTAGCACCGACTGTCTAGCCATCCTCGGCTACGTAGTGCGTAAAGGAGTGATAGGCCCCGACCCCGAACGCATGCGCCCCCTGATGGAACTCCCTCTCCCCAATATCCTCAAATCCCTCAAACGCTGCCTGGATTTCTTCGCATACTACGCCCAATGGGTTCCCAACTATGCTGACCAGGCCCGTCCCCTCATTCAAACCACGACCTTCCCGCCGTCGACAGAGGCCTGCCAGGCCTTTAGCCACATCAAAGCGGACATCGCAAAGGCCACGATGCGCGCCATCGACGAGTCCCTCCCCTTCCAGGTCTAGAACGACGCATCAGAAGTAGCTCTGGCAGCCACCCTGAACCAAGCGGGCAGACCCGTTGCCTTCTTCTCCAGAACTCTCCAGGCTTCCGAACTCCGCCACCCCTCTGTGGAAAAGGAAGCCCAGGCCATAGTCGAAGCGGTGCGACATTGGAGGCACTATTTGGCCGGCAGGAGGTTTACCCTCCTCACAGACCAACGGTCAGTAGCCTTCATGTCTGATAATGCACAAAGGGGCAAGATCAAGAATGACAAGATCTTACGGTGGCGGATCGAGTTTTCCACGTACAACTATGAGATCTTGTATCGGCCTGGGAAGCTCAATGAGCCTCCTGATGCCCTGTCCCGCGGTACCTGCGCCAGCGCGCAGATAGACCGCCTCCGCTCCCTCCACGCAGACCTCTGCCATCCAGGGTTGACCCGTTTCTACCATTTCATTAAGGCCCGCAACCTGCCTTTCTCCGTCGCGGAAGTCAGGACAGTAACCCATGACTGCCACATCTGCGCAGAGTGCAAACTGCACTTCTACCGCCCCGAGCGCGCACACCTGATCAAAGCATCCCACCCCTTCGAACGTCTCAGCATTGACTTCAAGGGGCCCCTTCCCTCTAACAACCGCAACATTTACTTCCTGGCAGTAATTGACGAATTCTCCCGCTTCCCCTTCGCCATTCCCTGCCCCGACATGACCACATCGACCGTCATTAAGGCCCTCCTCTCCGTCTTCTCCCTGTTCGGCTACCCCGCGTACATACACAGCGATCGGGGGTCCTCTTTTATGAGCGACGAGCTGCGTCAATTCCTGCTCAACAGGGGCTTTGCCTCTAGCAGGACGACCAGCTATAACCCCCGGGGTAACGGACAGGTCGAGCGGGAGAATGGTACCATCTGGAAGACCATACTACTGGCCCTCCGGTCCAGAGATCTCCCTATTTCCCGATGGCAAGAGGTTATCCCCGATGCCCTACATTCTATCCGCTCACTCCTCTGTACCGCAACTAATCAGACACCTCATGAACGTCTACTTGTTTTCCCCAGGAAGTCATCCTCCGGATCCCCTCTCCCGACGTGGCTGGTCACCCCCGGACCCATCTTGCTCCGGAAGCATGTGCGGGTGCACAAGTCCGACCCGTTGGTGGAACAAGTCCAGTTACTCCACGCTAACCGCAGTATGCGTATGTGGAGTACCCCGACGGTCGGCAGGACACGGTCTCCCTCCGGGATCTGGCACCCGCCGGCGTGCGGCCTTCCCCCCCTCCACCACAGACCCCCCCCCCTGTTTTTTTTCCCCCAGCGCCCCACTCAGGTTCCCCCTGCCCCATCCATGGCGTCACCACAGCCAGCTCGGGTGACGGAGACTATTCAAGGACCATCGCTCCAGGACGTCAGCGGAACCACCACCATCGGCCGACCTGACGTCACCTCCTCCGCTGCGGCGGTCTGCCAGAACGTCACGGGCTACGAAAAGACTGATCGAATCGATCTAAATTTCAACAGCTCCATGGACTTTGTTGGGACTTTGTGTAATATTGCTTATTGTCTGGGCCAGTGGGAAGCCTCCAAATTTGATAAAAGAAAGGAGAGAAAATTTTTGTCCTCTCGTCTGCTACTCATATCACCGGTTTTCTCTTTCCCCCACCACCCCCCGGCTTCTTTCTCCGTAAGGGATGAATGTGGTGATATGATTTGCATAGCTGCCTGCCATTAGGGCAGAACCCGGCTTACCGTTGGCTCTGGTCGGTCATGTGCCTCTCGACCGATTGGTCGAGTGGCTGAGTTAACCAAGCCTCCTTGCCGAGGTATAAATAGTCAAACGCCCGGCGGTCGTCCATTTTATTGTAGACAACCGCAGGGCTAAGTTCTAGTTTATTAAAGCCTAACTTTTGTAAAGCAACTCGTCTCTCGTGCAATTGATGGCTCATCATCAACCAAATGGCCTGTTCCTTTGCTGTATCTATGAAATTCTGTTAAGGTCAGAGATTAATTTGTTGGAAGAATCTACTTCCTCCCAGTATGCTTGCAAGTATTACCCTTGAAGAGGCTTCGGAGTAGATTTCCTGACTTTTTCATCTTGGCTGACCCCAGCGGAGACCAGAACACAGCATTTATTCAAGCGTTATATCTTAATGACTGATGCGAGACCCAATTGATCTCCTCATGGGGCTTGTGAAATACGAGCTCCGCCGCTGAGTGGCAGAGGCCTGGCAGCTAGGGCTCGTGAAACCAGCACTTAAAAGTTGGACCAGACTGGGGACCAGCATGATGTCAGTCCCAGTTGGGAACTATGTTCTGTATGCTGCCTTGCAGCCTGTTTATTTCACCTTCTCCATCTCCTGAAGATTTTATACTGACGACGAGGAAAAAAACTATGGCTGTGATTCTGGATCGCTTTTGAATTCCTCAGCATGAGGGCAAGGTCAGAGCGAATTTAAAAATGCCACTTTTTGGGAGACTTGAGGCTTTTTCAACGCAGGTATAGAAGATTGGGATTAGTATGCTGAACGGATGCGGCATTTCTTTAGAGGGCAGATGCTATTATATAAGACGACTGACTAAAAGTAATACTCCTCCCAGCCTGCAGTGCCCCAACTTTCAGCTTGATCAAAAGCCTCACCTACCTGGCAGCCCAGATTCAAAGACCTTTTGAGCTTGCAGTGCTTGTTGCTGACCATTTCCACTCCAAACCTTCGATGATCGTACAGTGCAACACAGCCAGACAAACCCTGAGGGGGGAGTCGGTCACGGAATTCCTGACGCGCCCTTGCATGCTGGCTGAGCATTGCGACTACGAGCCATCCCTGCCAGAGATGTTGCCAGAGTGCCTTGTGTGGCATTAATAACATGGCGACCCAACATAAGTTGTTGACAGAATCTTCTTTGGACTTAACAAAGGCCTTATAATTATTCCTCTTGTGTGAAAACATGGAAAAGGAAGTCCAGGGCTCCATGGATATGGGTGTACATAACATTGGCTGTGTCCCCATTCAGGCGAGTAATGCCCCCCCAAGAGCAGGGCCTCTGGGAACCAGTTGCCACTTTGTGGTCAGACTCATTGGCGAAGAACCATCGCAGCCCAAGAGACATCTCTCCTACGGTCCAGGAAGATGATTTGCAATGTCACTGCACTTGTCACAGGAACCGTGGGGGCATGTAACGCTAGAACCGACTGCGAGTGCATCGCCCTGGTCAGATGCCACAGCTACCCCCCAGCCAGGGCTCTACACTTAAGCCCAGCCTGATGAAGATGAATGCATGCTAAATTTCATTTTAGCACTAGACGTATCCCCATCAAGATCACCATCCAGGTAAATGGTCACCCATTAGAGATGGAAATCTATACAGGGGCTGGACACTAAGGCACGGTGGCGACATATACGGGAGAGCCATTAACCATCATTGGGACAATGATGGTTATCTACGGAGAACAATCAGTTTGCATGCCAGTAATAGTAGTGCAGGGGACTGGACCCAGTCTTTGGTCCGTGACTGGTTACAGATGCTCCGTCTAGACTGGCAACAGATCTTCAGAATGCATACAGGCAGATAGGGGCTGGTTTAGCACAGTGGGCTAAATATCTGTCTTGTAAAACAGACCCAAGGCCAGCAGCGCAGGTACAATTCCCGTCCCAGCCTCCCCGAACAGGCGCCGGAATGGGTGACTAGGGGCTTTTCACAGTAACGTCATTTGAAGCCTCCTTGTGACAAGAAGTGATTTTCATTTCATTATCTTCTCAGATGGTTTTAGGGAAGATAAAGAGAGCCATGGCCAAAATCTCTGTGGACCCAGAGGCCCAACCCAAGTATTTCAGGGCCCGCCCAGATCGATACACCGTACTGTTGAAAGCAGACGTGACCTCATCCGACTGGAGAACTTGCGGATTATTTGCCCAGTTTCATTTGCGGAATGGGCAGCACCAGTATTCCCGGTGCTGAAGCCAGACGAGATCTCTGTGGCGATTATAAAATGATGGTGATCAAGGCCTCCTGTTTAGATGGGTACCCAATGTTGCATATGGTGCACCTCTTGTACGAAGTTGGTTGGGGGCCATTCATAAGTTGGACATGAGCCATGCATACCTCCTGTTGGAGTTGGATGCAGCGTCCCAGAAATATGTGACCATCAATACCCATAGGGTGTCAATACCCTAGGCTCTCATTTGGAGTATCATCTACTTGTGCAATCTTCTAGCGGGTTATGGACAGCATTCTTCAAGGGCTCCCAAGGGTGGAAATCTACCTGGACGACCTATTGATTATAGGAACCACCATGAAGGAATACCTAAATAACTTGGAGGAAGCCCGCCATGTTTCCCATAGGTAGGTGCCTGCCTGAAAAGGGCAAGTACGTCATCCAGGTGAGAGGTCCTATACCTGGGGTACTGTGTAGGCAAGGATGGTTTCTACCCGGTAGAAGAAAAGGTTCTCAATGCCAGAGAATACGATGGAGCTAGGGTCATTCTGAGGGCATTTTACTAATTATGCAAAGTTAATTCTAAATTTGAAGACCATACTGGCATGTGCTCTTAAAGAAACATCAGAAATGCGCAGGGAAGGTGCCACAAGAGGATACATTTGTCAAAGTAAAATGGCAACTGTTATCTTCTAAGCTGCTAACACATTATGACCCTTCTAAACCGCTCATGATGCCTCCCCAGATGACACTGGGGCGGTGTTGTTTCATTGATGAGACAATGGGACAGAGTGGTCGATAGCCTGTGCTCCATGAACTTTGGTTGGTGCAGAGCGCAGGTATTCTCAGATTGAAAAGGAGGGACTACCAATGATCTTCACAGTCGAAATGTTTCATTAGTACGTCAGCAGACGGCACTTCGCAATCATCACGGACCACAAACCCTTATTTGGTCTCTTCAAAGAAGACAAGGTGTTAGCATTGATAGCATCAGTCAGGATTCAGCAATAGGCATTACTGCTGGTGGTGTATGAGGATACCTTCGAGTATCGCCCATGCAAATACCCTTAGCCGACTCCCATTGCCTATATGCTCCCGTCCCCACCAATAGCAACCAAAGTCGTATTGGTGCTAAATCCTACGGACATGTCACAGAATCACAGTGCAGAAGAGGCCCTTCGGCCCATCAAGTATGCACTGACGAGCACTTGGTGCATAGACTTGAATGTTATGAAATGTTAAGTACTCATCCATTTTTAAACGGTGTGAAACATCCCGCTTCTACCACCCTCCCAGGCAGTGTTAGTTTCCAGCTGCTGTTGAATAAAGATTCAAGAGTTCTGCTCCTTTTCATAAACACCTTTATTTTCCTTGAACACACTGTACAAAACCCCATCACACGCCACAATGGCCACCTGCAGCCTCTTGACATATCAATGTCTTCAGGAGAGTCTTCATGGTGCGCCACAAGATAAGATGGCGGAGGGCATGTTTTGTCCACCCAGTGGTCAATGGAGCAGCTAGTGGTGTTTTTGAACGCAAAGTTCAGCCGGTAGAGAAAGGAGACCCTGGAAGACCTGGCCAACATGGCGGAATCAATCAAAGCAGGGATTCAGAAAGTGGAACTAAGGGTGGAGTCCCAGGACCGGGCATTCCAGAAAGTGTAGGGGCGGTGAGGGAGTACGAGGAGCTGTTGGTCTCGTTGGTGGCCGAGCTGGGGGTGTTCTGGGAGACCCAGAAGGGGCGTGCGGGGGGAGGGGGAATAAGAGTCATTTCACCTTCTCGGTTCTCCTGAAGATTTTATAATATCAATGCAGTTTCTTTACAATTTCAGTCAATAAAGCCAGGGTGAAGAGCGAAGTTCAGCTTTCAGATTCCAGAGAAGCAGATGTGATGAAGTGCATCGCCATCCAGCAGACTCCAGGGGTTGTTGTCAAGGTAATAGCACAGAGAGTGGAATATGATGTTCAGGATTCATCCTGTTGTTTCTTTATGTCCATCTGGTAAATGTTCATGGATGCTGGCATTCATTCAAAGCACTCTCATTGTTGAAACTGTTGTGTTCGGACTTCTAATGCTTCGGCCATTAGAACCAATATTGGGGGGGGGGGGGGGTGAGGGCAAAGGTTCTCCTTAATTTGAAGTTAGCTGGACAAGACTCCCCATCACCGTGGCCATTGTTACTTTGAAACTGCTGCAAGGCAACAGTTTACCAGCTGAACATTCAGAGTGTTGCTCTATGCGTTGTCACAGACAGGAGGTAGGCCAATTTAAATAGGCCTGATTTCCCCACGCTTTACCCTTCCATAAACAGAAAGGTGTTTCTTTAAAGTCTGATTTCCCGTGTCACAAATGGTGGTGTACGTACCCCAACCCGTAAATTTGAAAAGGCGGCAGGGTAGCACAGTGGTTAGCACTGCTGCTTCACAGCTTCATGGTTCCCAGGTTCGATTGCTGGCTTGGGTCACTGTCTGTGCGGAGTCTGCATGTTCTCTGTGTCTGCGTGGGTTTCCTCCGGGTGCTCCGGTTTCCTCCCACAAGTCCTGAAAGACGTGCTGTTGGGTGAATTGGACAATCTGAATTCTCCCTCTGTGTACCCTAACGGGCGGTGGAGTGTGGCAACTGGGGCTTTTCACAGTAGGGGCTGGTTTAGCTCACTGAGCTAAATCGCTGGCTTTGAAAGCAGGCCAGCAGCACGGTTCGATTCCCGTACCAGCCTCCCCGGACAGGCGCCGGAATGTGGCAACTAGGGGCTTTTCACAGTAACTTCATTGAAGCCTACTCGTGACCATAAGCGATTTTCATTTTTCAGTAACTTCATTGCAGTGTTAATGTAAGCCTACTTGTGACAATAAAGATTATTATTATTTTTAAAAATCCTCTTTGAAGAATTTACACAGCAAACTCAAGGAAAGATGAAAATAAAAGAGTTGGTTTATTCTTATACACACACGAGGGGTTTTGCAATGCCCATTCCTTTTTATGCTCGCAATTTTAAAAAAGTTGTTATTTGCGGGATGTGGGCGTTACTGACTGGACCAGTAATCATTGCCCGTCCCTAACTGCCCTCTATTTCAGCCAATAACATTGCTGTGAATCTGGGGTCACATGCTGGCCAGACCAGAATTGGGTTTTTACACCAATCGACAATGGTTTCATGATCATGCCTAGATTTTTAATTCCGTTTTTTAAAAATGGAGTTCAAATTTCAGCATCTGCCACAGTTCTTACCCTGGATCTCTGGATTACTCGTCCAGTGACAATGCCATCGCCTCCCATGGGGATAATGGAGGAGAAGGATAAAGGAAGAGAGTTCAGGGCACAATAAACTGTAAATATGGGTTAACTGAAATGTTCCTTCCGAGGGGAGGTTGGCTGATAGTAGAATGTTGCGTCTTCCCAGAGTGAGGCTTGCATGACAGAAGAAGACATGCAAAACGAGTCAGTCAGAAGGTATGAGTTCCATGGTTCCAGCAGTTTGGCAGGTTTGATGAGGGTCTGTTATTTCTGTTTCCACCAGCTTGCGGGTAGACAGCACAGGCTGTTGCCTGGAGATATGTTCACTTTGGAGGTCAAAACAGTAACTGCCATGATTCAGTTCCACCAGACGAGATCACGGTGCAGCTTGGGGGAGCTCATGTGACATATCTTCTCAATGGTGGACACGGAATGAGTGGAATCTTAGTTTTTAAAAAAATTATTTTTATTAAAAGGGTTTTCTACATAGAAATATCAGAAACCCACAGGAACAAAGAACACAGGCCCACAGCAAACCCGTGATACCAAGCCTACAACTCTCCCTTTTATTCTCTTATTCCCCCCTTCATCTTCTACCTCCCCTCTAAACAATGAAAACAAGCCCCCCCCCCCCCCCCCCCCCCCCCCCCAAGCCCCGCCCTGCTGACACCCTAATTCACCTTGAGGAAATCAATAAACTGCTTCCACCTCTGGGTAATTCCCTCCTCCGACCCCGCAAGGCCAACATGACCTTCTCCAAGTACAGGAATTTCTGCCAGGTTGCTCACCCACACCCCCTACTCACCTACACATAGAATCTCGGATGTGACACGGACATGCCCAGAACATGAAGACATGATTTGTGGCAGACTGCGCACATCTGTCCTCCAGCCCTGCAAAGAACCGGCTCATCCTCGAAACCTTCATGTGGGCCCTATGCACCACCTTAAACTGGATGAGACTTAACCTCGCATAATATGAGGACAGGGCTTCCTTCCAAGACTCTGTCCTCACCTCCCACCTAACTACTCCTCCCATTTGTGCTTGATCTCCACTGGTGCGCCCTCTCCATAAAATATCTGACCCTCTCCCCTCCCTAATGTCGTCTTCAGACAACTTATCTTGCAACACCGGAAGCGGAGCCCGGGAAGGACGACACCTCTCTCCTCACAGATTCCTCACCTGCAGATATCTGAACCCATTCCTCTTAGGCAACTCGTATGTTTCTTTCAGCTCTTACAGGCCTGCAAACAATGCCTGATGTACTCTATTCCCACCTCCTGCCACCCCATTCACCTTCCTAAAAAATATTTGGAGACAAAGATGGGGAGGTTCTGGAACACGAACAAGAACCTGGGCAGCACTTGTCATTTTAACCATCTGCACACCCAGCCAGTGACAGCAGCAACACATCCCACCTCTTAAAAGTCCGCCTTCATTCCCTCTATCAATCATACCAAATTCAATTTATGCAGCTGTGTCCAGCTCCGCGCCACCTGAATCCTGAGATACCGAAACTTGCTTTCCCCACATGGATCGGCAACTCCCTTAGCCTCCTCCTGGCATTAATCGGGAACACCTTGTTTTTCCCCATGTTCAATTTGTACCCTTATCCTATCAAAGCTGCCCACCAGGTCCGAGATATATAACAGACGATTGCCTGCTTACAGCGGGACTCTATGCTTGATCCCACCCCGCTCGATCCTTCTCCACTGCAGCTGCTGGGCCCCCCCCTGAATCATCCACAAATCCACCCAGTGCAAGGTAGTGTCAGACCCCGTGATCGCCAAATACTCCGAATTGACTACCTCCTCCAACAGCATCTTATCCATCACAAGAAAAATCAGTCTGGAGTACACCTGGTGCAGATGCGAGAAGTATGAGAACTCCTTCGCCCTCGGCCACCCAAACCTCCATGGATCCCTGCCCCCTATCCCCCATAAGGTCTATGAACCCTCTCAGCTACCTTGTCACTGCCGATACCTACAACGACCTGGGACACGACCGATCAGTTCTCGGATCCAAAACCAGGTTAAAATTGGCTTCCACTATCAGCCGGTGCTTGTCCAGATTCAGGATCTTCCCCAACACCTGCTCATAAAGTCCATGTCATCCCAATTTGGGGCACCGACGTTCACTAGGACCACAGACGTCCCCTCCAGCTTCCCACAAACCATCACTAACCCGGGTCGGCTACAATACTGCCAACCTCAAAGGCTATTTTCTTCTTGACCAGCACTGCCACCCCCCTCGTCTTCATGTCCAACGGTGAGTGGAACCCCTGCCTCACCCTTCCCTTCCTCAGCCTCGTCTAATCTCCCAGTTTCAGGTGTGTCTCCTGAAGGAACACAACGTCCGCCTTCAAACTCCAAGTGTACGAAAGCATGCAACCGTTTGACTGGCCCATTGAACCTCTCAAATTCCAAGTAACCAGCAGGGTTTGAGCCTCCCCGCTCCCTTCCTCTGCCGATCAGCCATACCCCTTCTTTAGGCAGCTCCCTCCGGTCTGTGTCATGCACGTCTTCAAGCCTGCCCCCATACGTCTGCCACTGTCTCTCCTTAACCAACTGCGCCACACCATGTCAGCACACCCCCCCCCCCCCCTCCCCATATCCAACCAAAAAAGAACAATCTCTTGCACCCCACACACGCACATACACACACACTCCCTCCTCCTAGCAACTCCCATTTCACTCCTTTTTTAAAAAAAAATAACTTTTATTGAAATTTTCGGCTGCTGCCGGCCTAATTCCCTACCGTTCTGCCAGGAAGTCAAGGAAAGGCTGCCACCGCCTAAAGAACCTCTGAACTGATCCCCTCAGGGCAAATTTCACCCTCTCCAATTTGATGAACCCTGCCATATCATTGATCCAGGCCTCCACGCTTGGGGGCCTCGCATCCTTCCATTGGAGCAAGATCCTCCGCCGGGCTACTAGGGACGCAAAGGCCAGAACACCGGCCTCTTTCGCCTCCTGCACTCTCGGCTCCACTGCAATCCCAAATATTGCGAGTCCCCAGCCTGGCTCGACCCTGGATCCTACCACCCTCGACACCGTCCTTGCTACCCCCTTCCAAAACTCCCCCAGCCCAAAACACCCCATTTCACTCCTGTTAACTAACCCAACCAGCTAGCATGGTGGCCCCCGCCTTGGGCCTCTGACTACTCCTCAAGCCCCAATCCGCTCCTCAATCCCCATCCCTCCAAACAACATACAAGGAAAAAGAGAGGCACACACTCACCCTCGCCAATCCTCTCATCCTGCATGCCTATATTTTAGACTAAACACCACTCGAAAGATCAATGTCCTCATACTCCACCCAGTCCTTAGTCTCTCACAAAGTCTTTAGTTTGCTCCAGTCAGTCAGAATAAAATTCTTGTTTTTGGTGTGTAATCCACAAACGAGAGAGGTACAGAACCGCAAGCTTCGCCCCCTTGAAGAGATTAACCTTGATCCTGTTGTACCCGGCCGTCTGCTTGGCCAACTCTGCTCCCAGATTCTGATAGATACGCAGCTCGCTCTCCTCCCATGTCCACTTCTTGGTTTGTCTCACCCACTATAAGATAGTCTCTTTGTCAAGGAAACAACACAACCACGATTGCCCTCGGTGGCTCCCCCAATTGTGGCCTCCTCCTCAGCACCCTGTGCGTTCAATCCAATTGGGGAGGACGGTCAAAGACGCCCTTCCCCATCAGCTTCTCCCCCACCAGCTTCTCCCCATCAGCATGCTCGCCACGTACTTGGCAGCCTCAATCCCTTCAGGCATCCCCACGATCCGCAGGTTTGACTTCCTGGAGCGGTTCTTGAGATCCCCCAGCTTCATCCTCAGCCTTTTCTGACGGCTTGTCACCATCCCCATTTCCGCCTCCAGCGAGGTCAACCGATCCTCATGCTCCCCCACTGACCCCTTCACCTTTTGGATCGCCAGGCCCTGTGGCTCCTGCCTCTGCTCCACGCACTCAATTGCCACCCTAAGCGGCCACACCAACAAGGCAGGTCCTCCGAGGCCACCTCCTTTTACTGCCGAAACTTGCTATTGAGGAATTCCACCAGTTGCTCCGTAGACCACCAGGTGGGCAGCGCTGCTCATCTACTCTCCGCTATTTTCTCCTGTGTTGTATCACAATTGCTCTCTTGCTCAAGCTGCTGTCTCTTTCTAAACACCTTGAGCAAGAGCCACCAAATGTGTGACCACTCGCTCCATGGCTGCCACCGAAGGTCCTGGAACCCTATTTTAAATGGGAGTCAGGATTCCTTTTATTTGGAGACACTGGTGCCGGGTTAACTAACTGTCCCTCTGTTTGTCAAAACCGTGGTGTTAGGACTCCTAACACTTCCGCCATGAGCACCATTATGGGAGATTTAAGACCTGCAAAGGTTTTCCTCTGTTCTGAGTTTGGTGGACCAGACTCCCCATTCACGTGGCCATTGTTTGTTTGGAACTGCTGCAAGGCATCAGGTGATTGGCTGAACCATTTTGTCCACTCAGCCATTGTCTATTTTGAAAAAGCACAAAACAAAACTTTGTAAAATAGTCCAGCTAATTAATATGGGCGTGATTCTCCGTGGCCTCCGGCCACCTGTTTCTCGGCAACCGGATGCAGAATATCGCTCACTGGCGGTGGGATTCACTGCTCCTGCCTCTGTCAATGGGAATTACCATTGAGGCCCCACTCTGACCAGAAATCCCATAGTCAACGAAAGGCTGGAGAATTCCAGCCTATATATTTTTTAATCTTTCACATCACCACCCTGACAGTATGGCTGGGGAGAAAGACAGACTGGGTTTACTTACCTTAACATACTGTCACGGAACAGAATGCTGTCCGAATTAGTCCAGTACAGAATGTTGATAAGAACGTTGATAAGGTTGGGTGAGAACTTCTCTCCTAACTCCCCAAAGCCTGTCCACCATCTACAAGTTAATAGTGTGATGGAATACTCTTCACTTGCCTGGATGAGTGCAGATCCAACAACACTCAAGAAGCTCGATACCGTCTCGGACAAAACAACCCGCTTGATTGGCACCCCATCCACAAACATTCACTCCCTCTACCATCGATGCACATTGGTAGCCATGTGTTACATCTACATGATACACTGCAGAAACTTGCCAAAACTCCTTCAACGGAACCTTCCAAACCCGCCACCAGTACAACTTAGAAGGACACATGGGAAGACTACCACCTGCAAATTCTCCTCCATGTCACTCACCATCCTGACTTGGAAATATATCGGCCGCTCCTCCATTGTGGCTGAGTCAAAATCATGGAACTCTCTCCCTAACTGTGCTGGATGTACCTACACCTCATGGACTGCAGCGATTCAAGAAGGCAGCTCACCACTGCCTTCTCAAGGGACAATTAAGGACGGGCAACAAATGCTGGCCTTGCCAGCGATACCCATATTCTAAAGAATGATTTCAAAATGTCAGACAGTGAGATAGATTGAGATTGCTCAGCTGCGAACAAGTACTCACTGATTTATCCAGAGGTATTTTCCAGGGTTTCTGTCTGGGTTTTTTATGCCTCTATGGAAGAAAATGATCCTAATAAAAATCCACAATGTGGGTTGTGTATCTCTGACATGCCATGCTGATTCACTCCAGTGTATAGTGGTACTGTAACTGGAAATAATGCAGAGGCGTGGACTTGTACTGTGGAGAATGAGAGCTGAAACTTCCAGTGCAGCAGCAATTAGTGTCCCTGCATCTCAATGTGCCGGCGGGCGGGGCTTCTCACAGGCTCAGGTGGATGAGTCGCTCATGTGACTGACACTAACCAGTTGTTGTTGCTTTTACTGCAGAGAGAGACACAATCCCAGTGCAGGATCCAACAGCAGCAGCATGCTTCTTTCCCACCGGCACTAATTACTTGCACATCCTGTCCAGACGTGGGTGCCCAGACTTTGCACAGTGTCCCTCCGTCAACCGTGGTCCATGGTTACCCCAGCCACCATGCACTGCTCTGCCAAGTGTTCCCTCAGCACAGCCCACATCTCCTGGAGACGGTACTGGGTGAGTGAAAACGTCAAGTTTTTTATTTCTTTATTCTTTCATGGGCTGTATTGCAGCATTTGTTGCCCATCCTTAATTGCTCTTGAAAATTGAGTGGCTTGTTCGGCCATTACAAAGTCAACCCCATTGTGGGTCTGGAGTCACATTAAGGCCAGACCGGTAAAGATGGCAGATTTCTTTAGTGAGTGAACCAGATGGGTTTTTAGGGTGATCGCTTTCATTTCCACATTTTGATAATGGAATCTGCCAGGATGGGGGTGAGTACATTGACCCCACATGAGCTCTGTAACTCCCAGGTTCTGGTCCTTTGAGTTGACTTTACTGATTGGATCCAGAGGGAGCGAAGTACATAAGAATATAAGAATTTGCAGCAGGAATACCCCATTTTTCTCCAGCTTTCAATATTATTGTAGGCGATCTTTTGCCTCCAATCCATGTTCCCGCCTTTTCCCCATAATTCCTTGCGTGTCCAAAAATCTGAGTTCCAAATATGTTAGGACACCCTGGATGTGTGCGGTCAGTTCCAACCCCACAGGCTCCGGAGTCCCAATATAAGTTAATTAACTAATAATTTATATATATTTTCTGAGATCTTTGACCCTTGACTGTTCCAATGACTTCCAGGTACCAGATTTGTAAGTAAAACTTAATAACTTTATTTATAACAAGAAAAGAAATAAACACGTAATGGCGATAATATAACAACGATCTGCTAATCTAATTAGTCCTCCTTCACCGCCTCACTCGCGCTACACACACACACACACACACACACACACACAAGACAGTGAGGAAGGGAAAGATAAAAATAACGGGGATTAAAATGGGAATGAGAGAGGAGTATCTTTGCTGTTGAGATTGTAGTCTCTGTAGTTAGCTATCTTCCTGGGACACGAAGTGTTGAAACCCACCGGTTGGATCGGATCTTGGTTTGTACCTTCAATTAGAACTGTTATGGGCCATGGTTTAGAGAACACCAAAGTATGTCATGGAGTTCACCTGACCTACAACTTTTTTTTTAATAAACAATTTTATTGAGGTTTTTGGCTTTATAAACAGTTACAGACATCATCAGAAAGGAAGCAAAAAAGGCAAAAATGTGCAAACATCCACGTTCTTTCAATACTTCCACCGTAACATATTGCACAAGCCCGCTCCCCTCCCACCGGTACTACCCGCCATATTTTCCCTCCTACTCTACTCTAACCCCCCCCTGCTGACGCTCACTCTCCCGCAAAGAAGTCAATAAATGGTTGCCACCTCCGGGTGAACCCCTGCACAGAACCCCTCAAGGCGAACTTGATTTTTTCCATCCCCAGGAAACTCGACATGTCCGCAAGCCACCACTCCGTCTTCGGGGGCTTTGAGTCCCTCCACGCCAATAATATTCGTCGCCGGGCTATCAGGGAAGCAAAGGCCAGCACATCGGCCTCTTTCTCCCCCTGGACGCCCGGGTCTTCCGAAACCCCAAAAATTGCCACCCCTGGGCTCATCACCACCCTTGTTTTTAGCACCTGGGACATGACCCCCGCAAATCCCTCCCAGTACCCCCTCAGCTCAGGGCATGCCCAAAACATGTGAACATGGTTCGCTGGTCCTCCCGCGCACCTAGCGCATTTGTCCTCTATCCCGAAAAATTTGCTCATCCGAGCCACCGTCATATGGGCCCGGTGAACGACCTTAAATTGGATCAGCCCGAGCCTAGCACATGTCGCGGTCGAGTTTACCCTACTCAGGGCCTCTGCCCACAGCCCATCCTCCATTTCCCCGCCTAGCTCCTCCTCCCATTTAAGTTTCAGTTCCTCTGTCTGGGACCCTTCCTCCCTCATGAGCACCTTATAAATACCCGAGACTCTACCCTCCCCTTCATCCCTCCCAGAGACTATTCTGTCTAGGATCCCCATTGGCGGGAGGCGCGGGAAAGATGGGACCTGTCTACGAACAAAGTCCCGCAACTGTAGGTATCTAAAATCATTTCCCCTTACCACCCCAAATTTCTCCTCCAAGCTCCTCAAACTCGCGAAGCTCCCTTCCAGGAACATATCACCCACCCTTCCCGCCCCTGCTCGCCGCCATACTCGGAACCCCCCATCCATACTGCCGGGGGCAAACCGATGGTTGTCGCAGATTGGCGCCCAGACAGACGCCCCCATCTCCCCCACATGCCTCCTCCACTGGCCCCATATCCGCAGGGTCGCCACCACTACCGGGCTGGTGGTGTACTTGGCCGGCGGCAGCGGTAGAGGAGCCGTGACCAGGGCTTCCAAACTGGAGCCCCTGCACGAAGCCGCCTCCACCCGCTCCCAAATAGACCCCGTACCCACCATCCACTTCCTTATCATAGCGATGTTGGCCGCCCAGTAATAATTGACCAGACTCGGCAAAGCCAGCCCTCCCTCGCTGCGGTTCCTCTCCAACATCGCCTTCTTTACCCGCGGAGACTTTCCTGCCCAGACAAAGCTCATGATCAGCCCGTTAACTCTTTTGAAGAAGGACTGTGGGATAAAGATCGGGAGGCACTGAAAAATAAACAAAAATCGAGGGAGGATTGTCATCTTTACAGTCTGCACCCTCCCTGCCAGCGACAGCGGGAGTGCATCCCATCTCCGAAACTCTCCCTTCATTTGCTCCACCACCCTGGCCAAATTTAACTTATGCAGCCTGCCCCAGTCTCGTGCCACCTGGATTCCCAAATACCGGAAATTTTCCTCAACCAGCCTAAACGGTAGCCCTCTCAATCTGTTCTCCTGGCCCCTTGCCTGGACCACAAACATTTCACTCTTGACCGTATTTAATTTGTATCCTGAGAACTGGCCGAACTCCCTCAGCATTCCCAGTATAGTTCCCATCCCGGCCACTGGGTCCGACACGTACAGGAGCAGGTCGTCTGCATAAAGAGAAACCCTGTGTTCAACCCCGCCCCTCACCATCCCCTTCCAACCCTCTGCGGCTCTCAGCGCCATCGCCAGCGGCTCTATGGCCAGCGCAAACAGCAGCGGGGAGAGCGGGCAGCCCTGCCTGGTCCCTCGGTACAACCTAAAGTACTCCGACACTTCTCTGTTAGTCCTGACGCTGGCCCTCGGGGCCTGATATAATAATTTGATCCAATCCACCAATCCCTCCCCGAACCCAAACCGTCCGAGCACCTCCCATAGATAGTCCCACTCTACTCGGTCAAAGGCCTTCTCGGCGTCCATTGCCACCACTACCTCCACCTCTCTACCCGCCGGGGGCATCATTATCACGTTGAGCAATCTCCTCAGATTGGCCGCCAGCTGCCGACCTTTAACGAACCCAGTTTGATCCTCCCCAATCACCTCCGGTACACAGTCCTCCATTCTCCCCGCCAGTACCTTTGCCAGGAGCTTGGCATCTACATTAATCAGGGAGATTGGCCAGTAGGACCCGCACACCTCCGGGTCTTTACCCCGCTTCAATATCAGAGATATGGTGGCTTGTGACATTGTCGGCGGCAGGGTCCCTCTGTCCCTTGCCTCATTGAAAACCCTCGCCAAGACCGGGCCCACCAGCTCAGAGAACTTCCTATAAAACTCTACTGGGTATCCATCCGGCCCCGGGGACTTCCCCGACTGCATGGCCTTTAGGCCCCCCAATACCTCCTCTACTCTAATCGGGGCGCCCAGCTCTTCCACTTGCCCCCCCCCCAACTGTTGGGAATGTTAACCCGTCCAGAAACCTTTTCATCCCCTCCGGTTCTTCCGGCGGCTCCGAAGTATACAGCTTACGATAGAAGTCCCGGAATACCCTATTCAATTCTGCCGGATCCTCCACTTTGCGCCCCCCCTCGTCCCTCACTCTACCTATTTCCCTGGCCGCCTCCCTCCTCCTGAGTTGCTGCGCTAACAGTCTGCTAGCCTTTTCCCCATACTCGTACACCACTCCCCTCGCCTTCCTAAGCTGTTCCACGGCCCTGCTCGTGGATAGTGCCCCCAGTTCCGCCTGTAGCCTCCGCCTTTCCCTGAGTAAAACCTCCCCCGGGGACTCCGCGTGCTCTTCATCTATCCGGCCCATTTCCCTGACCAATCTATCCATCTCTGCCCGGTCTGCCTTGGCTTTGTGGGCCCCAATTGAAATCAGCTCCCCCCGAACTACTGCCTTTAGCGCCTCCCACACGGTCGCCGCTGAGACCTCCCCAGTGTCATTCACCTGCAGGTAATTTTTTATACATTTCCGAAGCCTCTCGCAGATCCCCTCCTCCGACAGCAGTCCCACATCTAGCCTCCATTGCGGGCGTTGATAACTCGCTCCCCCGAACTGCAGGTCCACCCAATGCGGGGCATGGTCTGAAATGGTAATTGCTGAGTATTCCGAGTTCTTTACCTCCCCCATACAGTCCCTGCTTATTACAAAGAAATCTATCCTGGAATATACTTTATGGACGTGCGAGTAAAACGAGTAGCCCCTTCCTGTTGGCTGTCCCTCTCTCCAGGGGTCCACTGCCCCCATTTGCCCCATAAACCCTTTCAGCTCCCTTGCCATTGCTGAGAGTCTACCCGTTCTGGGACCCGACCGATCCAAAGTCGGGTCAAGGACCATGTTAAAGTCCCCTCCCATTATTAGCTTGCGAGAATCCAAGTCCGGGATCTTCCCCAGCACTCTTTTAATAAAGTCCACGTCATCCCAGTTCGGGGCATATATATTCACCAGCACCACCCTTCTCCCCTCCAGTCTGCCCCGTACCATCAGGTATCTGCCCCCCTGTCTGCAGATATGCCCTCTGCCTCAAATTGCACGCGCTTGTTGATCATGATTGCCACCCCTCTGGACTTCGAGTCCAAGTCCGAGTGGAAGACCTGGCTAATCCAGCCCTTCCTTAGCCTGGTCTGGTCTGACACTTTCAGATGTGTCTCCTGCAACATAATTACGTCCGCCCTCAGGGCCCGCAAGTGCGCGAACACCCGCGCCCTCTTAACCGGCCCATTCAGTCCCTTGACGTTCCAGGTGATCAGCCTGGTCGGGGGGCACATCCCACCCCCCCCACCCCGCCGGTCAGCCATAGCCTTTCTCGGGCCGGCCCCTGACCCGTGCGTCGCGCCATTCCTGGCCCGCCCTTTGGCTGCCTCCACCCTCGACCTCCTTTCCAGTGCCTATTTCAAGTCCCTCTCCCGTCAGCAGAACAACCCCCCCCTCCCCTAACCCCATCCCCCGATACCCCCACCCCCGCCATCTACTGGCTGTTACTTCCCCCCCCATCTGACTTCCTTGACTAGCCAATCTGCTAGCCCGGTGACTCAACACTCCGGCGCCTTCTGACCTACAACTTTTAATAGATTTTGGTTATAAGGAGCACAAGGGCCTACTTTCCGGTGTGATGCAACGGAGATCTTAAGTATTTTTAAACAAAACAATGTTTATTCTATGAATCCAGTTAACATTTTTACAAACACACAGTAAACATCTTATCAACTACCAATATATATACCCCCCAAAGATACAGTACTCTATAGGTAACCCTTAATAACTTTACTAACAACATCCATAAACCAAACACCCTTTTTAAACAAAACATTCCTTTGAATTCCTTATAGAAACAGGTATTACTTTGAAGTTATAAAGTGGTCTAGAGAAAGAACAAAAATACACCTTCTTGCTTGAATGCAGCTCCTCAACTGAAAACACCTCTACACCTCCATCTACTCCTCCCGCTGCCTGGGGAAAGCGGGCAGCATAATCAAAGATGCCTCCCACCCGGCTTACTCACTCTTCCAACTTCTTCCATCGGGCAGGAGATACGAAGTCTGAGAACACGCACAAACAAACTCAAAAACAGCTTCTTCCCCGCTGTCACCAGACTCCTAAATGACCCTCTTATGGACTGACCTCATTAACACTACACCCTGTGTGCTTCATCCGTTGCCGTGCTTATGTAGTTACATTGTATATCTTGTGTTGCCCTATTATGTATTTTCTTTTATTACCTTTTCATCCCATGTACTTAATGATCTGTTGAGCTGCTCGCAGAAAAATACTTTTCACTGTACCTCAGTACACGTGACAATAAACAAATCCAAATCCAATCCAATCCAAACGAAACCAAGCCACAAAGCATTACAGCTCAAAACGAAACTAAAAGACAGAATCACAGTCCAGCTCCACCCACACAGTGACATCGCTGCAGCCATTTGATAAAGCACACTTTCTTAAAGGGACCCTCACATGACAGAACCCACAGGCTGTAGAATTTCCTCCGGGGAGTGACTTTCACTTGATAGACCTCCACTAGATTGGCTCTCAGTCTCACTCAGATAATATTAGAATTCTCTACCTGCGAATTTAAAGTCAGGTTTTCCATCCACTCCTCTTGACTGCTGGCCAGTTCTTTCTGCAGTTCAGAACTGACTACAGTGAAGAGTGAAGAGAGAGAGAGTGAGAGACAGACAGAGACAGAGAGATCTTTTCTTCCAAGATGTCTAGAGATCTCAGGAGAGATGCCAGCTTTGGGGGGGGGGGGGGGGGGGGGGGGGGGGGAACGACTGACTAGGATTTACAAGAGGCTCCTCACAAATATAGGACCACAGATTTCTAATTCAGAACATCTCATTGATTTGCTGATTGTATCAATGCTGCCTTCTGCACTTGCCGTAAACTGGAAAATTTAATTGACTTTGGTGCCCCCTCCCTCTCCCCCCAGCAGCATAAAACTCATACATTCCTATCTTTCTTCCATTCTGGTGAAATGTTATTGACCCACACGGATGCTGCCTGACCTGGTGAGTATTTCCAGCAGTTTCTTGCTGCTTATTTCTTATTTCCAGCCTCACCTGGTGTGTTACTTAGGATTAGGGGTTCCCATTGCCTCCCAGTGAACATTCACTGTCTGCATTCAATCATGAGGAGAGGAGCGGCTACAGGAGTTCTTTTGACCCATGAAGATTTCGGTCAGAAGGAGAACGAGAAGAGTCTGGGCAAAAAAATGATGCGGATTGTCTACCCACCAATCTTGCGTTATGTGCAGAAAATGTTGCCTTAATATGTACTAACTGTGGAGGTAAACTTTCCTTTATTCCACAAACATCTGTTACACGCTCCCCACTGTGTTTTCCTCTCTCTAGAGCGTTGCCATGGAGACGTGGTCCTGGCCATTGAGAGCGTTGTGTCGCCACGACACAGCCAACGTGATGTCATGGCGCAGCAGCCCAATTCCGGTCAGGCATTGCAACAACAGCACACCGCCCCCTACTGGTATCAGAGCCCCCATATCACATCGCTACACTTCACCAACCAGGTCAGGTGAGACTCTCTGGCAATTCTACACCTTGGGTCAGTTAGGACCTGAAGGGAATCACCACAGGTATGTCTGTATTTGACAGGATCTCCGGGAGCATCAGTATTTATAGGGGTGTCCAGGCAGATTGTGTTATTACAGGTTTGTGTTATTACACTCCCTGGGGAGTGTGTCAATATTTACATGGGGTCCTGGGGTGTGTGTTGGTATTTACAGGGGGTCCTGGGGGGGTGTTATTATTTACAGAGGGTTCTGGGGAGTGAGCCGATATTTGCAGGGCTCCCAGTATGTATGTCAGTATTATGTCTTCACAGTCTGTTTGTACTTATGGAAGGTCCATGGAGAATGTGTCCGTATCTACAGGGGAGGGTGCCAGTATTTACAGGAACATAGAAAATTACAGCGCAGTACAGGCCCTTCGGCCCTCGATGTTGCGCCGTCCTGTGAAACCACTCTAAAGCTCATCTACACTATTCCCTTGTCGTCCATATGCCTATCCAATGACCATTTGAATGCGTTTAGTGTTGGCGAGTCCACTACTGTTGCAGGCAGGGCATTCCACGCCCTTACTACTCTCTGAGTAAAGAACCTACCTCTGACATCTGTCCTATATCTATCTCCCCTCAATTTAAAGCTATGTCCCCTCGTGCTGGACATCACCATCCGAGGAAATAGGCTCTCAATGTCCACCCTATCTAATCCTCTGATCATCTTGTATGCCTCAATTAAGTCACCTCTTAAAGGAGGTCCCCGGGGATTGGGTCAGTAATTACAGGGGGTCCCTGGGGAGTTTGCCAGTATTTACAGGCGGTCCCTGTGGAGTGTGTCAATATTTAAAGGGGCTCCCTGGGGATTGGGTCAGTATTTACATGGGGTCCCTGTGGAGTGTGTTGGTATTTACAGGAGGTCCCTGGGGAGTGTGACGGTATTTACAGGGGGTCCCTGGGGAGTGTGTCAGTATTTACAGGGGGTCCTCTGAGATTATGATGTGATTTATGGAGGGTCCCTAGAAATATGTTAGGGCATTTAGGGATCGGCAATAAATGCCTGACTTGCCAGTGAGGTCACATCTAAATAGGAGAATAGGAGAAAAAACGGTGTCCTGGTGCGGGAATGAGGGAGTGCGGCACTGTGAAATGTGCTGTCTCCCAGATACTATGTTAAACCAAAGCCCCTCCTGTTTGCTGGGTGGATGTGAAAGATTCTTTTTAAAAAAAAAATGTTTAGAGTATCCAATTGTTTTTTTTCCAATTAAGGGGCACTTTAGCGTGACCAATTCACCCACACTGCACAGCTTTAGCGTGACCAATTCACCCACACTGCACAGCTTTAGCGTGACCAATTCACCCACACTGCACAGCTTTAGCGTGACCAATTCACCCACACTGCACAGCTTTAGCGTGACCAATTCACCCACACTGCACAGCTTTAGCGTGACCAATTCACCCACACTGCACAGCTTTAGCGTGACCAATTCACCCACACTGCACAGCTTTAGCGTGACCAATTCACCCACACTGCACAGCTTTAGCGTGACCAATTCACCCACACTGCACAGCTTTAGCGTGACCAATTCACCCACACTGCACAGCTTTAGCGTGACCAATTCACCCACACTGCACAGCTTTAGCGTGACCAATTCACCCACACTGCACAGCTTTAGCGTGACCAATTCACCCACACTGCACAGCTTTAGCGTGACCAATTCACCCACACTGCACAGCTTTAGCGTGACCAATTCACCCACACTGCACAGCTTTAGCGTGACCAATTCACCCACACTGCACAGCTTTTTCGGTTGCGGGGATGAAACCCACGCAGACACGGGGAGAATGTGCAAACTCCACATGGACAGTAACCCGGGGCCAGGATCGAACCTGGCTCCTGAGCACGGTGAGGTAGCAGTGCTAACCACTGTGCCACTGTGTCGCCCAAGGATGTGATTCTGTATGCATTTTGAAATGTCCTGTGGACAATATTTACACACCAGTCAGAAATCTATAACACAGATTTCTTTTCACACGTACATGGGATGTGGGTGTCACTGGCTGGTCCAGCATTTATTGCCCATCCCTGATTAATTGCCCCCTTCAGAAGGTGTTGAGCCACCATCTTGAACTGCTGCAGTCCCAGAGGAGTAGGCACACCCACACTGCTGTTAGGGAGGGAATTCCAGGAATTTGACTCGGCGACAATGAAGGAACCGTGATATGTTTCCAAATCAGGATGGTGAATAACTTGGGAGGGGAGCCTCCAGGTGGTGGCATTCCCAGGTATATGCTGCTCTTGTCCTTCTAGATGGTGGTGGTCATGGGTTTGGAAGGTGCTGCCGAAGAAGCCTTGGTGAGTTACTGTAGGGCACACGGCTGCCATTGTGAGTGGGTGGTGGTGGGAGTGAATGTTTGTGGAAGGGATGCCAATCAATGGGGTTTCTTTGTTCTGGATGGTGTTGAGCTTCTTGAGTATTGTTGGAGCTGCACTCACCCAGGCAAATGATATGATATGAAGTACTTCATCGACTGTAGAGGTATTTGGGATGTCCTGAAAGGTGGTATCGAAATGCAAGTCTTGTTTCCTGTCAATGCTGATATCCTAAGAATGAATAAAACAAAAAAGGCCCACCTGAGGTACTGCCCTCACCCTATAAACTCTGGCAGGGAGGGCTACTTCTTCATTTATAACACTTTAGCAGTCAAAGGCAGGCAGATCAGCTGCTCTCGCATGGTGAATTGACCCTTTGCATTTTTCTTCATTACCATTACAGATTGCCGCTGCCAGCCGTCACACCTAGTTTAACCCCTCCGTCTTCGCACGTCGACCCCAGGCTACCCGTACCCTACAGCTGTAGGGCAATGAGGCCCAGCGTCTCTGACAATGAGCTCTCAGCTGTGGTACAACCCGCAGCATTCCAGACCAACAGCTCTGGTCAGACAGAGTGCACACCTATCAGAACTGGAACAGCGTACCAGGTTAGTATCAGGAATGTCCTTGGTTTCCTCTCTGTCTCTTGCTATCTTGCTGTTGTTGTGTGATTGCTATTGGGAGAATGTAACTTGCCACAGAGGGTGTGCAGTGAGACTGATTGCTCGGGCGGCAATTTATCCCCTGAGGGGAGATTGGGTCAGCTGGGCCTGTATTCACTGGAATTTAGAAAAATTGGGAGGGGGGGGGGGGGGGGGGGGGGGGAGAATGTTGTGTCCTCTGGCTGGAAGGGATCTAGAACAAGGGGTCACAGTCTCAGGATACGGGATAGGCCATTTAGGATTGAGATGAGTGGCATTGAAATAGAGGATCAACCGTGATTATATTGAACGGCGGTGCAGGCTTGACGGGCTGAATGGTCTACTATTTCCTATATTTCTACGATTGCCCTTTGCCTTTACTCTTCTCCTTGCCAGTGGTTTACCCCAGGATTTCTCTGGGCTTGATGTTGGAGTTCATTGTTTGAGTATATGCGAGCGATTTGATCGTCCTGAATGAAGAGTTCGACCCAGGATTGTCAGGGGCTTCCACAGAACTGGGCAATTTCCTGTGGTTGTTATGGGTGGTTTTGGGGATTATTAGCCACGCCACGTTTAGCCATGCCTTGAACATGTGTTATGTTGTTGGTGGAAATTGGATAAACTCATGAGGGAGAAAGGTATAGAATGATACGCTTACAGGGAGAGATGGAGAGGCTGGGTGGAGGTGGGTCCCGGGAGCTGAAATCCTGCCGTGCCCCAGATGGGCTGCATCGCTGCTGTGCCCCAGATGGGCTGCATCGCTGCCGTGCCCCAGATGGGCTGCATCGCTGCCGTGCCCCAGATGGGCTGCATCGCTGCCGTGCCCCAGATGGGCTGCATCGCTGCCGTGCCCCAGATGGGCTGCATCGCTGCCGTGCCCCAGGTGGGCTGCATCGCTGCCGTGCCCCAGGTGGGCTGCATCGCTGCCGTGCCCCAGGTGGGCTGCATCGCTGCCGTGCCCCAGGTGGGCTGCATCGCTGCCGTGCCCCAGGTGGGCTGCATCGCTGCCGTGCCCCAGGTGGGCTGCATCGCTGCCGTGCCCCAGGTGGGCTGTATCGCTGCCGTGCCCCAGATCTGCTGTATCACTGCCGTGCCCCAGATCGGCTGCATTGCCTGATTTGGTGCTGTGAATACTGTCTGTAAACGATGCTCCTTTGCTTTTCAGACTCTGGCAAGAAGAGGGAAGACGCCCTGTGCTCCGAGGAGACTCTCGTTCGCCTCCCTTCTCTCCGAGGAGCAGCTGCACAAGGAAGCTGCCGAGGCGCTGATGGTGCTCAGCTACTCTCCCACCCCGTCATCCAGCCCAGCCCCACTTGCCAGCACCATGCCGCTCAGCCCTCACCAGACCACCGCTGCTGGCTCCCTGCCCCAGCCACCTGCTCCTGGCCACCCCTCCACCACCATCACCGCACCATCCCCCGGCCCCTTCCAGGAGGACTGCCTACCGAATGCCTCCTGCGGCCGCACCCAGCTGCCTGGTGCACCTCTGGCCTTTGCCAACCTGTTGCCTGCGGCCAGCGCACCGGGCGGACCTGCAGCCGGCGGGACGCCCTCCACACCCTCCCTGGATGGTACCAAGCAGACCGCGATGCTTCACACGGATGGAACTGAGAACGGACTGCAGGCAGGCCTGCAGCAAAGCTGCAACAGAAATGGCTCCAATGAACAAGACGGTAGGTGTTGATCACAGAGCATGTGTGGAGTGGGCAACGGACATTAGCCAGGGGCTAGTATGTGTCCAAAATGCTGGCGGACAGCCACTGATTTTCTTAACGCTGGAGTGTGCATCTCAAAATTGAGCACTGGTGGGGTGGTGGATTTGGGGGTGGGGGGGTCATCATCCCACATCCCCTTTTTAAAAATTCTTTCATTCGATGTGGCTGGCTAAATCAGTAAAAGGTCCTTAAAAGGGTGGTGGTGAGTTGCCTTCTCGAACCGTTGCAGTCTGTGCGGTGTAGGCACACCCACAGTGCTGTTAGAGAGGGAGCTGCAGGATTTTGACCCAGCGACAGTGAAGGAACAGCCGATATATTTGAAAGTCAGGACTCTGTGTGGTTCGGAGGGGGAGCTTCCAGATTGCGGTTCAGAGTCTTGTCCTTCAAGGCAGTGGAGGTCGTGGGTTTGGAAGGTGTGGCGAAAGAAAGTGAATGATGAGGACCTCAGCTTCGTTGCTTGTGTTGTCCTGAGCCACATATCAATGTCCCTGATGATGCAAGCCAGGCACAAGGGCAAGCCTGCATTAAATATGGCTGCCTCAGGGTAAAACTGTTCTTTTGAGAGAGGACCTCAAATAGACGCACACATTTTCTACAGGCTTCCATCATTCCAAGACAACCTGAAGAACAGGTATCAGGGGAGGTCCTATTTCCAGTCTGGCCAGCCAGGAGGTGCAGTGTTGATGCAGCTTATCAATCTGTCTGAATGTGAGAGCCTCTGTGCACAGTCCATCAGGGCTCTGGGCATCAAGCAACACGAATAAGAGGAAATTTGGCTATTGTTTGCAAGGCTGTCAACATTTTGAAAGATAGATTAAAAGAGGACAAATTGACAGAACAAAGTGCTACAGGCTAGGTCACAGATATGGGCCGGGATTCTCCCCTACCCTGCGGGGCAGGGGGTCCCGGCGTAGCGGAGTGGCGCCAACCACTCTGGCGTCAGGCCTCCCCAAAGGTGCTGAATTCTCCGCACCTTTGGGGGCTAGGCCCGCGCCGGAGTGGTTGGCGCCACACCGACTGGCGGCAAAACCGGTGCCAACGGCCTTTGAGGCCCGCCGTCCAGCGTCGGGGCTGGCCGAAAGGCCTTCGCCGGTTCGCGCATCGCCGGTGTGTCAGCTGCCGCTGACGTCACCACTGGCACATGCGCGGTAGGGGGGTTCTCTCCTCCCTCCGCCATGGTGGAGATCGTGGCGGTGGCGGAAGAAACAGAGTGCCCCCACGGCACTGGGCCGCCCGCCGATCGGTGGGCCCCGATCGCGGGCCTGGCCACCGTGGGGGCACCCCCCGGGGTCCGATTGCCCCGCTCCCAGGACCCTGGGGGCCTGCTCACGCCGATAATCCCACCGCTACGGCGGCGGGATTGGCCTCTCAGCGCCGGGACTTCGGCCCATCGTGAGCCGGAGAATCGCCGCGGGGGGGGGGCTCGCTGATTGGCGCGCAGGGCATGCCGATTAGCGCGGCGTGATTCCCGCCCCTGCCAATTTCCGGGTGGCGGAGAATTCCGGCCACGGCGCGGGCGGGGTTTTCGCCGGCCCCAGGCGATTCTCCGACCCTCTGGGGGTTCGGAGAATTACGCCCATGTAATCCACTCGGCATACCCGGCGATCGTCATAAACTCTTACTTTGTCTTCGATATTTGCAAGATAAATAGTAGGACATTTCTTTCACATATAAACTTCGGATCCCAATTATCCCATCCTCATAATGCACTTTGTCAGCTTTGTGCTCCTGAGATGTTTGGTGAGCCACTGATTTGTTTTTTTCCTTGCTGCTCTTCCAGAGACCTTCGACCACCTAGAATCTGGGAAGAAATTCCATGTACTGAAAGATGTCTGCTCCTTCACGCTGCGTGGCACTGTGCTGAGCCCAATGCCGCCTCGCCACTGCCTCCCCAACTTCACCTCCTCCGTCTCCCTCAACATCGGACAGCTGGGCTCTATGTCCTTGCCTCCGGCTCCGCGGCACTGAAGCTGTGTCTCAGTTGGACAAGGTTCTCACTCTCCCTCTCTCCTTCCTCTCTCGCGCCTCTTTCTCTCTCGCGCCTCTTTCTCTCTCGCGCTTCGCCCTCTCTCGCGCCTCGCCCTCTCTCGCGCCTCTCCCTCTCTGGCGCCTCGCCCCCTCTGGCGCCTCGCCCTCTCTCGCGTCTCGCGCCTCGCTCACTCTCTCTCGTGTCTCTCCCTCTCTCTCTCTCTCTCTCTCTCTCTCTCTCTCTCTCTCTCTCTCTCCCCCACCTCCCCTCTCTCTCGCACCCCGTTCTCTCTCACTCCCCATTCTCTCTCTCACTTGAACCCCACTCTCTCTCACTCCCCGTTCTCTCTCTCATGCCCCACTCTCTCTCTCACGCCCCGTTCTCTCTCTCATGCTCTGTTCTCTCGCTCTCTCTCATGCCCCGCTCTCTCTCATATCCCGTTCTCTTTCACACCACACTCTCTCTCTCACGCCCCGTTCTCTCTCTCTCACGCCCCGTTCTCTCTCTCTCACGCCCCGTTCTCTCTCTCATGCCCCACTCTCTCTCTCATGCCCCACTCTCTCACACCCCGTTCTCTCTCTCATGCTCTGTTCTCTCTCTCTCTCTCTCTCTCTCTCTCTCTCTCTCTCTCATGCCCCACTCTCTCTCTCATATCCCGTTCTCTTTCACACCACACTCTCTTTCTCACGCCCCATTCTCTCTCTCTTTCTCTCACCCCCGTTTTCTCTCTCTCCACCACGTTGCCTCTCTCAACCATGCCCCTCTCGCTCTCTACCCCGCCTCCCCTCTCGCTCTCTCTCTACCCCGCCTCCGCCTCTACCCCGCCTGCCCTCTTATTATCTACCCAGTCTCCCCCCCTCTCTCTCCCTCTACCCACCTCCCCTCTGTCCATCTCCCTCTGCCCCGCCTCTCTCTCTCTTTCTCTCTCTCTCACTCTCGCTCCTTCTCTCCACTTCCTCCTCTCTCTCTCTCTCTCTCTAACCCACCTCTCTTCTCTCTCTCATTCTACCCAGCCTCTACCTGCCTTCCCTCTCTCTCTAATCTGCCTCCCCCCCCCTCAACCCCACCTTCCCTCTCTTCTCCACCCCCACCTGCCGTCTCTACCCCGCCTCTATCTCTCTCTACCCCGCCTCCCCTCTAACTTTTCTTTCCCACCTCCTTCCCTTCTCTCTCTCTACCCTGCTTACCCCTCTCTCTCCCCTACCACCTCTCTCTCTACCCTACCTCCCCCCTCTCTCTCTATCCCTCTCTCTCTCTCTCTCTTTCTCTCTCTCTCCAATCCCTGCCTACCTCATCTCTCTCCTACCCCGCCCGTCTCTCGCTCACTCTCTCCCCGCCCATTTCTCGTTCCCTCCCTTCTCTCGCGCTCTCTACCCCGCCCATCTCAAAATGTCTTGATTCCAGTTTGGTAATTTTGAACCTCCTGTAATCAAGTGATTCTTTCCGAGGGAGTGGAGTGAGTGGGCTCTTGCTTCACTTCTCCAGCAGCAGTGGACTTGAGCAGATGAATGACATACTACAAAGGATTGCAATGGTCAGTGAGGAGATTATATTGCACACAGGATAATGGTTACTGAGGAGATTGTTATGCACAGAATAGCTAGTGTGTTTTATAAATATATACATATAAACATTTGTCGCTAAAATACGGCCTTAGATTATTTAAACAGTGATTTTTGGTGGGTTGGCCTACAACAGTAAGCTTTTTAAAAATAAAATTAATCCCACCTGTGTTGTTGATATCAGTGTAAGGGATGTTGATGAATTGAGATTTCCATATGGAGTGAGCTATGTTTATACCTGTCTGACCCACCCCCCCCCCCCCCCCCCCCCCCCCCCCCTCTCTCTCTCTCTCTCTCTCTCTCTCTCTCTCTCTCTCTCTCTCTCTCTCTATGGGTTCCTTCATCTCCCGTACCAGCCTCCCTGGACAGGCGCCGGAATGTGGCGACTAGGAGCTTTTCACAGTAACTTCATTGAAGCCTACTTGTGACAATAAGCGATTTTCTTTTCATTTCATTTCATCTCCATGTCGCTGTTTGTCTAATCGTTTTACTCAGCTTATTGGTTTTAAAAGTGAATAAACCAGTCTGGGACCAGAGACCAGCAGGACCACGAGAGGAACAATTGAACAAGTCCATCTGCTTCTCCTTTGTCTGCGTGTGAGCCAGTTGTGTTTGGGTACATGTGTGTGTCAGTTGCATGCGTGTGTATGGGCGTGTGGGGGTGTCGGTGTGTTTGTACGTGTGTCTATCTCTCCATGTATCGGTGCCTCCCTTCTCCAATTCTGACATCCATCTCTCCGTATCGGTCTGTCTCTTATTTCTGATGGCTTCTGTTTGTCTCTCTGTTAATGTAGTTCTCTGTTGTGTGTGTATTACAGTCTCTGTGTCTTTCTGTCAGTGTGTCTGTGTCCATTCCTGTGTCTCTGACTCTCTGTCAATGTCTGTGTCTTTTTATGTATTCATTCTCTCTCTCGCTCTCTGTTTCTAATTGACTATATGTATCTGTTCCTTCAAAGAGATGTTTCTTCATCTCTTTGTCTCTCTCTTTGTCCCTGTCAATGTGTCTCTCGCTTTGTCCCTGTCAATGTATCTCTTTGTTTCTGTCAGTGCACGCGTCTGTTACTCTCTGTCTCTGTCAGTGTATGTGTCTGTCTCTGTCAGTGTATGTATCTGTTCCTGTGTTCTGTCTTTGTCTTCATAGTAAAGTTAAAACAATGTACCTGATTCTCATCACACTCATTAGATGGAAACGTGTTCCACCGATTTCACAAGCTTAAAGTTAATTAAGATCCTCAAGTTAAATCACCACCAGTCAGCTCTCCCCCTCAAAAGGGAAAGCAACCTATGGTCATCTGGGACTATGACAACTTTACCATACCTTTTACACCTGACTTAATGTGTATATTATGTGCGTTCGTGTGTCTCTGATGTGTGTGTCAATGCATGTGAGTGTGTCTGAGATTGTGGGTCTCTCAAGTGTATGGGTGTATATAGGCACATACAGCTCTTGTTTGTTTTGATGCTGAGTGGGTGAGGATCAAATCGTCAGAGTGACAGCGCTGCTCCTTTCTCTGAGCCCCTCTCCCTTTCGTTGTGATCATCTGTCTTGCAGCACCCTTGTACATTTGCTGATTCCTGGCTCCTCCCCTGCATTTATTTGGTGCCCTCGATACAGTAAAATGTCCCCAAGGTGCTTCACAGAAGCGATTTTGTCAGACACGAAAGTGACACCCAGGCAAAGATGGAGAGGCACTCGGACAGGCAGTCAAAATCTTGGTGAAAGAAGTGGCTTGAAAGGGGGAGAGAGATTTGGACAGGTTTAGGTCAGAAACTGCAAAGCTTTCAGCCCAGAGATGTTGGAGCTCTATCTACTGGACAAGTTCGTGCCTAGCCTTCCACCGACTCAGTCAGCGTACTTAATTTAAATCTAAATTATTAAATTATAACAGTTTTAATATTTAACGACAAGTGTTCAGCTTCTTTCTGATGTTTGTTGCAAGGTGCGATTAAACTTTTTATGTATTTAAACAGTTGTTACTGTGGGACTTTTAAGAAAATATGTTTGTTCGCCTTCTGTGACACGAAAAAAAAGATTTTTGAATGTATAATTCTTCCTTCATGTGTGATGATGCCAAATAAATCAACATAGTTCGGATATTTAATGATGGACCCAGTTCTTATGTAGGGTTCTGGGCAATGGAACAGTTTTGGAGGTACTCTCCCCATCAACTAATCACAGGGCACAGGGTTCGATACAAAGTAAAGCTCCCTCTACACTGTCCCCAATAAACACTCCCAGGACAGGTACAGCACGGGGTTAGATACAGAGTAAAGCTCCCTCTACACTGTCCCCAATAAACACTCCCAGGACAGGTACAGCACGGGGTTAAATACAGAGTAAAGCTCCCTCTACACTGTCCCCATCAAACACTCCCAGGACAGGTACAGCACGGGGTTAGATACAGAGTAATGCTCTCCCTACACTGTCCCCATCAAACACTCCCAGGACAGGTACAGCACGGGGTTAGATACAGAGTAAAGCTTCCTCTACACTGTCCCCATTAAACACTCCCAGGACAGGTACAGCACGGGGCTAGATACAGAGTAAAGCTCCCTCTGCACTGTCCCATCAAACACTCCCAAGACAGGTACAGCACGGGGTTAGATACAGAGTAAAGCTCCCTCTACACTGTCCCCATCAAACACTCCCAGAACAGGTACAGCACGGGGTGAGATACAGAGTAAAGCTCCCTCTACACTGTCCCCCATCAAACACTCCCAGGACAGGTACAGAACAGAGAAAAAAGCTCTCTCTTTCTTGCCTCATTGCACACCGGGTGGATACATTTACAATCTCCCTTTGCCTCTGGGAGGGTGAGTGGGGAGATGAGCACAGATGTCTTCGTGTGTCACTGCAGATGTGAGGTGGGATTCACTCGCAGAGACCGTCTGCCTGTAGCTGTTTGGAGGGCGAGTAGCGATCAGTCAGAGACACCACCTGGCTGTGGACTCGATGATGAAAACTCGAAGGCGAGGGCGAAACAAAGTCCAGCCCAGAATCAGAAGTGAAAGGTTACAGTGGGGTGAGAGGCTGTTTATAATTTCATTACTTGACCGTTTATTAACTTTAAATTATGACGTTGATTGAGAGGGGCAGTCAGAGGAGATAGGCGATGGTGTGGCAATTGGAGATAGTAATGCCACATCACGGGTGGTGGGGGGTTGGTTAGACCCTCTCTGGTGGGAGTCAGTTATTGCCTAGTACTCAGTTTGGGCTTATTTGCATCTTATCAGACGGTGCAGTCGCTTCACTTCCTCAATGGTGCAGTGTTGCTGCCTTTAAATTATAAAAAGCCCCAACCATTTCAGGAACTGCAGTAACAAAGTGAAAGTGAAAGAATCTTTGTGACGGAGAGAGCAGAATCAGGAGAGAGATTTCCTCACGGCAGGTAAAAATGCCTCACAAATAGCTGTGTTCCAGCTGTGAATTTTAAATTGTGTGTCACTTATCGCTTTGCGAGGCTCCTACTTGCCGACTGTTTGTGTCCCTGTGGTGCTGTTTAGAGATTTGTCAGCATTTAGCGAAATACTCGGAGCTTGTGGGCATTGGGGGAAAAAGGCTGCTGTTTCCTAGAATGTGTTGGATCTGACTCCATAACAAAACTGCTCCTCCCACGGTGCCAAACCAGCACAGAATTTCACAGCACAGTGGGAGGCCATTTGGCCCATTGTATCTATGCTGGGTCTTGGCAGGAACCATCTAATTAGTCATAGAAGTCATCTTGCAGAAGGAGACCATTTGGCCCATCGCGTCGGCACCGGCCCTCTGAAAGAGCATCCTACCTTGGGTCAGGCCCCCACTCTATCCCTGTAACCCAGTAACCCCCTCTTATCTTTTGGACACTAAAGGGCAATTTTGCTTGGCCAATCACGCAAGCCTGCACATGTGGGAGGAACCCGGAGCACGTGAAACTCCACACCGTCACCCACGGTCGGAGTCAGACCCCGGTTCCTGGTGCTGTGAGCTAACAGTGCTAACCTCTGTGCTACCGTGTCACCCTTGAGGATAATATATTGGTCTCGGGGTAAGTGCAGTGGTGGTGGCCTAGTCCTCCGGGTGCTCTGGTTCCTTCCACAAGTCCCGAAAGACATGCTGTTAGGTGATTTGGACATTCGGAATTCTCCCTCTGTGTACCCGAACAGGCGCCGAAGTGTGGCGACTAGGGGCTTTTCACAGTAACATCATTGCGGCGTTAATGTAAGCCTACTTGTGACAATAAAGATTTTTATTATTGTTATTATTCTAGTGACCCTGGGTAATGCTTTGGTGACCCGGGTTCGAATCCCACCACGGCAGATGTGAAATTTAAATTCAATAAAAATCCAAAATGATGACCATGAAACTACTGTTAATTGTGTTAGAAACCCATACCTTTAACACTTTTTAAGGAAGGAAATGCGCCATCCTTACCTTGTT
This sequence comes from Scyliorhinus canicula, assembly GCF_902713615.1. Lineage (NCBI taxonomy): Eukaryota > Metazoa > Chordata > Chondrichthyes > Carcharhiniformes > Scyliorhinidae > Scyliorhinus > Scyliorhinus canicula. The sequence goes on from NC_052157.1 coordinate 64,426,190, forward strand.
TGGCCTACATGTGACTCCAGACCCTGTGAAATGGTCCACGGCAAGCCACTCAGTTTGAGGGCTATTAGGGATGGGGCAAAAAAGCTGTTCCAGCCCGTGATGCCCGCATTCCGTGAATTAATACAAATGAAAGTGCAGGATGATGCCTAGACTCTGAGGTTGAACTGCAAGGAGAGATTACACAAACAATATCCATCGAGAAACATGGATTCCAGTTCTTCTCCGATCCGTCTGCCCCTCACACCAAGAAACTTTCCTAACTTCAGTCTGTTCTCTCGTTATGCTCCTTGACATGGGTCACTCTGGGGGTGGGGGGGGAGGTGGGGGTGGGTGTCTCCTGGAGTCAAAGGTCCAAAGGCTGTTAATAAATATCGGTGATGGTTGTCTCAGTGCAAAGGTTGTTAAGTAGGAAGGTGTCGATGATGGGTGACTTACGGATGAGTGGAGTTTCCCAGGATCAGAATGGTTTGGGGAGCATACTTTGATTCCCTCCTGCTCTTGGTGGCTTTGCTACTCACAGCCTTGAACAGAAGAGCCAGTGGGGTGATGGTGGGAAGCACTTGTCTGTATTTTTTATTTGTTCTTGGGATGTGAAGGACTCTGGCTAGGCCCATCCCTAATTACCCGTTGAGAAGGTGGTGATGAACCAGATTCTTGAACCACTGCAGTCCATGTGGTGTAGGTACACCCACAGTGCTGTTAGGGAGGGAGTTCCAGGATTTTGGCCCATTGACATTGAAGGAATGGCCGATATATTTCCAAGTCAGGATGATGGGTGACTTGGGAGGGGAACCTCCAGGTGGTGGTGGCATTCCTAGGTGTCTGCTGCTCTTGTCCGTATAAAGGCTTCTCCCCTTTTCAGATCCCGAGCAACTTGTCATTTGTTCCTCCACTCGGTGCGATCCTGACACTGCTCTGTGATCTAACTAAATCCATAAACCCACCATTGCCCCATATCCCTCAATACCTTCGGGTAGCAAAACTATTATAGACAGGATGAATATTGAGAGGATGTTTCCCCCTGGGGAGGGGGGGCCCGGGGGGCGTATCGAGAACTAGGGTCCGTTGGGGGGGGGGGGGGGGGGGGGGGGGCGTATCGAGAACTAGGGTTCGTCGGGGGGGGAGACAGTTTCAGAATAAGGGAGTCTCCCATTGAAGATGGAGATGAGGAGGAATTTCTTCTCCCAGAGGCTGGTTAGTCTGTGGAATACCAAAACTGCACACAATACTCCAGGTGTGGTCTCAACAAGGCCCTGTATAACTGCAGCAAGACTTCCCTGTACTTGAATCCTCTCGCTATGAAGGCCAAGATACCATTTGCGTTCTTTACCACCTTTTGCACCTGCATGCTTACTTTCAGTGGCTGGTAAACAAGGACACCCAGATCTCATTACACACCCACCTCTCTCAGTTTAGCCATTCAGATAATAATCTGTCTTCCTGTTTTCCTACCAAAGTGGATACCCTCAAATTTATCCAAATTTTATTGGTTAGATATGGAACTCCAGAAGAGAGGTTCAGGCTGTGAGGTTCCTGAGAAAATTGTCATAGGGAGGACAAGGTATTGGAGGTGTTGGCAGACTTAAAATTGGGCAAATATCCAGGTCCGGATGAATTGTGTCCCAGGATGCTGTAGGAAGCGAGGGAGGAGATTGCAAGAGCTCTGACCCAAATTTTTAATTCCTCACTGGCCTCGGGGAAGGTGCTCGAGGACTAGAGAACAGCTAATGGTGGTCCCACAATTTAAAAAAGGTTATAGAGATACGCCAGTGAACTACAGACCAATGAGTGGTAGGGAAACTATTGAAAAAATTATAAAGGGGAGAATCTATCTCCACTTGGAGAGGTAAGGTTTGATCAGGAATAGTCAGCATGGCATTGTCATAGGGAGGTCATGCCTAATGAATTTCACTGAACTTTTTGAGGCTGTGACGAGGTGTGTAGATGAGGGTAGTGCAGTTGATGTAGTTTACATGGATTTCAGCAAAGCCTTTGACAAGGTCCCACATGGGAGACTTATAAAGAAGGCAAGTGCACAAGGGATTCAAAATTGGCTCAGCTATGGGAGACAGGGCGATGTCCGACTGCTTTAGTGACTGGAAGCCAGTGTCCAGTGGCATACCACAGGGATCTGTGCTAGGTCCCCTGTTGTTTGTCATTTATATAAATCACATAGATGACTATGTAGGAGGTAGGGTCAATACGTTTGCGAATGACACAAAGATTGGCTGGATAGTTAACAGTGAGGTTGAGTGTCTTGGGTTACAGGAAGATATAGACGGGATGGTCAAATGGGCAAAAAAGTGGCAGATGGAATTTAACCCTGAAAAGTGGGCGGCATGGTGGCGCAGTGGTTAGCACTGCTGCTTATGACGCTGATGACCCAGGTTTGATCCCGGCTCCTGTCTGTGTGGAGTTTGCACATTTTGCCGTTTCTGCGTGGGTTTCACCCCCACAACCCAAAGATGTGCAGGTTAGGTGGATTGACCACATTAAATTGCCCCTTAATTGGAAAAAAAAACAATTGGGTACTCTAAATTTATTTTAAAACACTATCCCTGAAAAGTGTGTGGTGATACACTTTGGAAGGAGTAATGTGATAAGGAAGTATTCAATGAATGGCCTGACATTGGGAAGTTCCAAGGAACAAAGGGACCGTTGCATGTTTGTCCATAGATCTGTGAAGGCAGAAGGGCAAGTTAGTAGGGGTGGTGAAAAAGGCATACGGGTTACTTGGCTTCACCAATTGAGGCATGGATCTTGTTACTAATGTGATTTGCCCATCTATATCTCCTTTTTTACATTTTCTCCCAAATTTACACCCAACACTAAACAATTATGAGTTATGAATGCAATGTCAATCCCCATATCAATAACAACAATCCCATCCTCCCACCAAACCCCAAACATTAGCCCGCATGTTAACATTAACAAATAACAAGGAATCAGGAATCACCCATGGTCACAGACAGCCCCTAACAGCCCCCGCCCCACACACACACACTTTATGCCCATGAATTTTAGAACCCCTCCATCCTTCCCCTCAGTTCAAATTTGATCTTCTCAAGAGTCAAGAATTGCAGCAGGGTGGAGAGGTTGATCTCCATCCCAACAGGATCCGCCTTCGGGCAATCAACGAGGTGAAGGCTACAACATCTGCCTCCCACCCGTTTACAATCCCGGCTGGTCTGACACCCTGAATATGGCCACCCGAGGGCCCAGGTCCAGTTTCACGTGTACCATTTTAGAGATTGCCCTGAAAAACCTCCTTCCAGTAATCCTCCAGCTTTGGACACGACCAAAACATATGAACATGGTTTGCGCCCTCCTCCCCGGCCACGTTCTTCTGCCCCCTCAAAGAGCCGGCTCATCCTTGCCCTTGTGAGGTGATCTCTATATACCACCTTCAGTTGTCTCACACCAGAACCCCTCCTCCATACCCTCGCCCAACTCTTCCTCCCACTTTGCCTTGAACCTATCCAGCCGTGCCTTCTCCTCTCCCAAAATAGCCCCGTAAACCACCAACACTAACTACCCCCTTCTCCACTCCCCCGTCGTCAGCACTTTAATCCCGGACTCCCTGAGCATTTCCCCGGGGCCGTTGGGAGCGGCGCTGTTGCTAGTGCTTTCAATCCCGACTCCCTAATTGCAGATGTTTCTTTATCAACACAACAATTTGGGGGTCTATATACAACCCCCACTGTCATTTTTCCCCCCTGGTGTTTCTCAGCTCTGCCCACAATGATTCCACATCTTCAGAGCTGATATCCTTCCTCACTGTTGCGTTAATTTCCTCTTTAAACAGCAATGTAACCCCACTGCCTTTTCCTTTTGTCTGTCCTTCCTAAGTACCGAATACCCCTGGATGTTCAGTTCCCACACCAGGGACGGGATTCTCCGACACCCCGCCGGGTTGGAGAATCGCCTGGGGCCGGCATCAATCCCGCCCCCGTCGTGTCAAGAATTCTCCGCCACCCGAGATTCGGCGGGGGCGGGAATCACACCGTGCCGGTGGGTGGGGCCCCCGCGGCGATTCTCCGGCCCACGATGGGCCGAAGTCCTGCCGCTGACAAGCCCCTCCCACCGGCGTGGATTAAACCACCTACCTTATTGGTGGCGTGGGCAGGCGCCGGGGTACTGGGGTGGGGGTGGGGGGGGGGGGGGGGGGGGGGTGATCTGACCCCGGGGGGTGCCTCCACTGTGGCCTGGCCCGCGATCGGGGCCCACCGATCGGCGGGCAGGCCTGTGCCATGGGGGCACTCTTTTTCTTCCGCCTTCACCATGGTCTTCACCATGGCGGAGGCGGAAGAGACCCCCTCCCCTGCGCATGCGCCGGTATGAAGTCAGCAGCCGCTGACGCTCCGGCGCATGCGCGGACTTATGCTGGCCGGCGAAGTCCTTTCGGCCCCGGCTGGCGTGGCGCCAAAGGCCGTTCACGCCAGCCGGCGGAGTGCGATCCACTCTGGCGCGGGCCTAGCACATCAATGTGAGGGCTTGGTCCCTAAACATAGAACATAGAACAGTACAGCACAGAACAGGCCCTTCGGCCCTCAATGTTATGCCGAACCATGATCACCCTACTCAAACCCACGTATCCACCCTATACCCGTAACCCAACAACCCCCCCCTTAACCTTACTTTTATTAGGACACTACGGGCAATTTATCATGGCCAATCCACCTAACCCGCACATCTTTGGACTGTGGGAGGAAACCGGAGCACCCGGAGGAAACCCACGCACACAGGGGGAGGACGTGCAGACTCCACACAGACAGTGACCCAGCCGGGAATCGAACCTGGGACCCTGGAGCTGTGAAGCATTTATGCTAACCACCATGCTACCCTGCTGCCCTAAAGATGCGGAGACTTCTGCACCTTTGGGGCGGCCCTACGCCGGAGTGGTTCACGCCACTCCAACACGCCGGGACCTCCCGCCCCGCCGGGTCGGGGAGAATACCGGGCCTGGTCACCTACAGCCATGTCTTCGTAAGCCCGACTATATCATAACCCATTTACGTCATGGGCGTGATTCTCCGCCCCCCCCCACGCCGGGTGGGAGAATCGCAGGAGTGCCGGGCGATTCACGCCACGCCTCCCTGGCACCCGCACGCGATTCTCCCACCCACCCCCCAAAACGGCGTGTCGTGTTTTGCGATAGGCCGCTCGGAGAATCACCGCTCCGGTCGAGCGGCGATTCTCCGGCCCGGATGGGCTGAGCGGTCTGCCTAATCCGACCGGTTCACGCCAGCGCCAACCACACCTGGTGGCTGCCGGCGTGAACAGCGCGCGACCGCTGCGTGTGGGGCCTGTGGGGTGTGGAGGGAGGATCGAGCACCTCAGGAGGGGTCTGGTCCGCGATCGGTGCCCACGGTGTGTGATCGGTGCGTCTCTGAAAGACGCACTCTTTTCCCTCCGCCGTCCCGCAAGATAAATGCTCCATATCTTGCGGGGCACCCGCGGGGAGGACGGCAACCGCGCATGCGCGGGTTGGCGCTGGCCAACCTGAGCATGCGCGGGTGACGTCATTCAGGCGGCGCCGCTTTGACGCGAGCGCCAAGAACCGGCGCGTGAGATTGAAGTGGCGCCACTCCTCGCCCCCTGGGGGTGGGAGAATAGGGGGCGAGGAGCCGCCTCCGACGCCGGAGTGAAACACTCCGGTTTTCACTCTGGCGTCGGCACTTTGTCTCCCTTTGGGAGAATCGCACCCCATATGTGTGATTAATGTATGCACAATATTGCAAATGCTCTGTGCATTAAGGCACAAAACCTTGAGGCTTGTCTTTTTAACATTCCTTGTTCTGTTCCCATTGTTTTTTACAGTGGCCCTGTTTGATTCCTGCCTATCACTTTTCTTATTCCCCTTTCTGTCTTTTGTTTTTGTCCCTGTTTTGCCCTACTCCCACTCTTTGCTTAGGTTCCCATCCCCCTGCCATTTTAGTTCAAACCCTCCCCAAACACTCCAGCAAGTAATCTCCCGAGGACATCAGTCCTGGTGTTGCCTTTTCTGTGGCTCTGCTCTAACTACGACAATCAGTGAGTTTGCCCTCCTTTCTTTTGATATCTATATTCTAATGCTCAGAGTCACCAGGTATCAAATGATACCACCACAAGGTTCAACCGGCTATCGATCAAAGAGCCAAACACCAGTTTGTTAGTTCAAGGTCAAGGGTACTTTATTTACACACACAATTGGTCATGCAGCATACACTACTAGTTAACTACACCTATCGTCTAAGACAACCTGTATTTAACTTCAGCCACCCAGCTTAGGTCAGAGGAACAGTGGCCGCTGTACGATTCTGGATCTATCGAGTCTGGAGAAGTAACTGCTGCTCAGCTAGGCTCATCCATCTGGTAGCGGGCGTTGAACTTGGACTTGCTTCTGGTGTTGCTACAATTGGAGATGGCCGTAGCCGGGGCACCAGGTCCAAAAGAAGAAGAACATATGGCGGACTCTCTTCTTATGCTTGGGGGTTTTCATGCTCTTTTGGGCGGTCCTTCAGTTTGGACCCCACTAATTGGGTGATCTCTGATCACTGTGTTCGATTCCTAACCAATAAATGGGCGGGGGCCTGGATGGCTGGGCGTGTCCCAAGCGGTCACTGACCCCGTTGATTACGCTTCCCTAGAACAGGGAGTGGCATCGAAATGTCTGGGACTGTACTGGTCGCTCGAGTACCAGTCCTTTGCTTTGGTAGAGATGGGCCATCAAATGCTAATCAGCCCATCAAAATACTAATTGGTCGGAGTTTCGATACCGTCTGGACTCCTTGCTTGCAAATATACATTTCAGACTGTGAGCCTGCCTGAATCTTGCTTTGTCCATTTTCCCCGCTGTGCTTTGCGAGTTTCTCTGTTCCTGGTTGTAAGTGGCCATCCCAGATGGCAACACTGGTTCTGCCTAGGTGCAACCCATCCAATTTGTACTGGCCACACCTCCCCCAGAACCGGTCCCAATGTCCCAGGAACCTGAAATACTCCCCCTGTACCATCTGTTTAACTACATATTCCTCTGATATATCTTGCTATTTATACTCAGATTAGCACATGGCACTGATAGTAATCCTGAGATCACTACCCTTGCGGTCCTACTTTTCAACATACTTCCTCTATTCCGCTTTTAGGACCTCATCCCTTTTTTACCTAGGCCATTGGTACCAATGTGTACCACGTCCAATGGCTGGTCACCCTCCTCTTCCAGAATGTTCTGTAGCCACTCTGACACATGCTTGACCCTAGCATCAGGGTGCCAACATACCATCCTGGAGTCTTGTTTGCGGCCACAGAAACACCTATCTGTTCCCCTTACAATTGAATCGCCTATAACTCTTGCATTCCCACACTTTTAACTCTCCCGTGCGGCAGAGCCAACCACGGTGCAACAAATTTGGCTGTTGCTGTTTTCCCCTCAGACATCATTCCCCTCAACAATATTCAAAGTGGTCTATCTGTTTTGCAGGGGAGTTGCCACAGGAGATTCCTGCACTGCCTGCCTAGTCCCCTTGCTCCACCTGGTGGTCACCCATTCTTTACTGCCCATGGAGTCTGAGCCTACATTGTTACCATAGCTCTATATATGCTATCAACGATACTGTCTGCTTCGCGGATGATGCTCCACAGTATCCCAGCATCCGCCCTAGCTACGAAACCCAGGCTTGCAGAAGTTTCAGCTGGAGACACTTGATGCACACATGCTGGCCCAAAGCACTGGAAATGTTCCTGGCTTCCCACATAGAGCAGGATCAGTAGACCACGACTTTGCGCTCTCCTAGTTTTGACTTGCCCCTTTAAAGTAAACCTTTTGAAGTGTCCTTCTTCCCTGTTCCTTTTTACTGCAGAATATAGCCCTTGCCCCTTTAAAGTAAACCTTTTGAAGTGTCCTTCTTCCCTGTTCCTTTTTACTGCAGAATATAGCCCTTACAAACTATGAACCCCAAAATAAAGACCTTACAAACTATTAACCACAAATCCCCCTTCAATTATCGAAATTCCAAGGAATACAAGTCTAGTTTGTGTTTAATTCCTCTTCCTAATTTAACACCTAGAGTGTTGGTATAATTCTGGTAAATCTGTGTTCCCTCCATGGTCAGTATATCCTTCCTGAGGTATGGGACGCAGATCTGTTCACACTGACTCCGGGTGTGGTCTGACAAGGACTTTGTGTAGCTGAGCTGTGACTTCAATCCCCTGGTATTCTAGTTCTCGAGGTAGAAAGATGAGCTTTACATTATCCTTTTAAGTTATTTTCTGTACCTCGGGACATAGGGAATAGGAGCTGGATCAGACCATGTGAGCCTGCCACACCATTCAGCTGGATCATGGCTGATCATCTATCATAAGGGGCAATTTTAGTGTGGCTAATCCACCTACCCAGTACATCTTTGAGTTATGGGGGTGAGTCCCTCGCAGACATGGGGTGAGTGTGCAAACTCCACACAGACAATAACCCAGGGCTGGGATTGAACCGGGCCTTCGGCACCTTGAGGCAGCAGATCTAACCACTGCACCACCGTGCTACCATCCCCGGACATTTTAATGATGTGGACCTGGACCCCACACTGCCTTTAAGTCCCTTTTTAGCTCCACTGTTTAAAGAATTTCACCATTTAAGATGCTACTAAGTGCCGTGGAGATATGATTTGATTCTCCCTTGTTGGAGATGGTCATTGGCTGGTACTTGGGTGACACAAATGTTACTTACCGATTGTCTGCACAAGCCTAGATGTTTTCTGAGTCATCCTGCATGTCGAAGAGGACAGTTTCGGGATCTGGGAAATCACAAATAGTGATAAAGTGATTTTGTTCGTCCCGAGGTGGCAAAGTCTGGCGATACATAAATGCACATCTCTCGTTTCTTCCAGATCTCGCACCCTGCTTCCTTGCTACCTGGCTGGGAACCTCTACGCTATCAGCAGCAATGGCCCAGTGCCTGAGCGATGATGAGAATGGAGCAGCCGAGGGAAGCGTTTTTGAAGTAGAACTGACGTGCGGTGTCTGTATGGAACTCTATCGGGAGCCTGTGCGTCTGCCCTGTGAGCATAGCTTCTGCGGCGCTTGCATCGAGCAGGTCTTTGAGACTGTGGAGGTGGGGGAGGATTATCGGTGTCCCGTATGCAGAGAGTCCTACCCAAACAGGCCAGTCATGTCGAAGCATCTCGTCCTAGTACGGCTGGTGGAGGCCTACAGCAAGATGATGAAAGATAAACGGTGTTATACACAGCCAGGTAAAGCACAATTTCCCTTACCTTTTTTATTGCCCCTCCTCACCCAGATCGGATCCTTCAATAATTGAGGTTCAGTTGGTTGCATTTCCCACAACCTTGGAGTCAGCAAGTTGTTGAATCGAGTCTCCCTCCAATGATTGGGACCGTGAACCAGGTTGACTTTCCCAGTGCCAGTACTGAGGGAGTCCTGCAGTGTCGGAAGATCATTACTGAGATGGTGCAGCAGTGTCTGACGGTCGGTACTGAGGAAGTGCCGAAGGTCGGTGCTGAGGGAGTGCCGAAGGTCGGTGCTGAGGGAGTGTCGAAGGTCGGTGCTGAGGGAGTGCCGAGGGTCGGTGCTGGGGGAGTGCCGAGGGTCGGTGCTGAGGGAGTGCCGAGGGTCCGTACTGAGGGACCATGGAGGGTCCGTACTGAGGGAGCGTGGCAGGGTCTGTACTGAGGGAGCGTGGCAGGGTCTGTACTGAGGGAGCGTGGCAGGGTCAGTCCTGAGGGAGCGTGGCAGGGTCAGTCCTGAGGGAGCGTGGCAGGGTCAGTAATGAGGGAGCACCGCAGGGTCAGTAATGAGGGAGCATCGCAGGGCCAGTACAGGGCGAGAATCAGAAAGTCAGTACTGAGGGTACACTGCATTGTTGATGGGTCAGTAGTGAGGGAGCGTTGCACTGTTGGATGGTCAGTACTGAGAAAGTGCTGCAGTGTCAGAGAGGTCAGCACTTGGGGAGTGCGAAATTGCCAGAGGTTCACTACTGAGGTAGCGTTGCATTGCTGGAGGGTCCGTACTGAGTAGCTGCACTGTCGGAAGGACAGTATTGTGGAGGCTCCGCACTGTCAGATAGTCAGTACTGCAGGAGTGCCGCACTGTCGGAAGGTCAGTACTGCGGGAGTGCTGCACTGTCAGATGGTCAGTACTGCGGGAGCGCCGCACTGTCGGAAGGTCAGTACTGAAGGAGTGCTGTAGTGTTGCATATTCCTGGGAGGTGGATGCCGCAGGCATGACCAGAATTAATTGCCCATCCCTAATTGCCCTTTAAATTGACTGGCGGTTAAGAGTTAACCACATTGCAGATGGTCAGGTATTGCAAGTTGGTCAGACTGGGTAAGGATGGCAGACTTCCTTCCCTTATGGAACCACACGTGTTACGATAATGGAAACATGGGGCTTGGTATTTTATTACAGATATACTAGCTGATTAGTTGAAATTCCCTAGCTGCCATGGTGAAATTTGAAATCTGCTGTCTGCAGTTTTAGTCAAGGTCTCTGGATTACCAGTCCAGTAACGTAACTTGGGCTGCAGGGTGGCTCAGTGGTCAGCACTGCTACCTCACAGTGCCAGGGACCCGGGTTCGATTCCGACCTCAGGTGACTGTCTTTGTGGAGTTTGCACTTTCTCCCCGTGTCTGCGTGGGTTTTTTCCAAGTGCTCTGTTTTCTTCCCACAGTCCAAATACTGTATATGCATGTTAGATGGATTGACTATGCTAAATTGGCCCGAGATGGAGTTACGGGGGTAGTGTGCTCTTTCAGAGGGCTGGTGCAGAATCAATGGGCCAAATAACCTCCTGCACTGTAGCGATTTTATGATAACCACTAGGTTACCATCCAGAAGGACAATGGCAACAGATACATAGGAACTTCACCATCTGGACATTCCCTTCCAAGCCACTCACCATTCTGACTTGGAAATATATCAACTGTTCCTTCACTGTCACTGGGTCAAAATCATGGAACTCCCTCCCTAACAGCACTGTGGATATACCTGTACCTCGGGGACTGCAGTGGTTCAAGAAGCCAGTTCACCACATTCTCAAGTACAACTAGGGATTGGAAGTAAATGTTGGCCGAGCCAGCGACGCATACATCATGTAAATTAATTGATAAAAAAGTCCACAGTACTGTTAGGAATAGAGTTCCATGATGTTGACCCAGCAACAGTGAAGGAATGGCTGATGTATTTCCAAGTCAAAATGATAAGTGACTTGGAGGGGAATGTCCAGGTGGTGAAGTTCCTATGTATCTGTTGCCCTTGTACTTCTGGATGGTAGCAACCATGGGTTTGGAAGATGCTGCCTAAGGAACCTTGGCGAGTTACTGCAGTGCATCTTGTAGATGATGCACATGGCTACCATTGTGCGTTGGTGGTGAAGGGATTGAATATTTGTGGATGGAATGACGATCAAGCGGGGCTGCTTTGTTCTGGATGGTGTCGAGCTTCTTGAATGTTGTTCGAGCTGCACTCATCCAGGCAAGTGGAGAGTATTCCATCACACTCCTGACTTGTGCCTTGCAGATGATAGACAGGCTTCAGGGATCCAGGAGGTGTGTTACTTCATGTCTGTCCCTATCTGTGTTTGATATTTCACTTCATTTTTTGTATTGAGAATTCTCTTTTCATCTCCCTCTCTCTCCAGAGGAGGCGGGGGATTTCCATGATGCCACCGAGGGCCCCTTAGGAGCGAGGGGCTGCCGGCTTCATCATGAAGAAGTGGTGACTCATTTATGCTTCGAGGAGTGGGAGCTCCTGTGCCCCTTGTGCGTATCGAGCGATTGCCACAAGGACCACACCGCCAAACCACTGATGGAGATTACCAAAGATTGGAAGGTAAAGGACAGTCAGGGGATCCTACAGGCTCCGGGAGTACATCGGTGGGGAATATTTGCTAATGAGTATAATGCTTATATTAGTTTGCCTCATTATTCTGTTCAAGTTGAGTGTGGGTGATGCTTGGGAGGGGGTTTAGTGCTGTCTGTGTGTTGCCTTAGTGCTGTGCCTGTGCTGCATTGATGTATCTTATGTGCACCGTTACCTCCATGTTTCTTTTGAGTTTTCCCTGAGGTCGTGTCGGCTTTTGTGCTTTGTTCACTCATGATTTCAGTGCCGTGCTGCACAGCGTTACGTTGGGATTTGTGTGCTGCAACCATGCAGCGTTTGTGCAGTTTGCACGTCCCAGTGTTCGTTTGATTGACATCTCCGCAAAGTACCTCAGGATAACAAAGGCACTCCACTAATACAAACTGTTGTTTTATAAAATGAAAGTCTTTCATTCTCTGAGCAGAAGATGCTGCCAGATATTGTTGAGGGTTTGGAAGAAACTCACGCAAAGTTGTCTGTACAGATCTTGCAGTACACGGAGCTGGAGGAGAAAGCAAAGGTGAGATGATCCTTGTTTGTTACCTCTGCCATTAAAAGCCATGTTTATTGGTCCGTCTGAAAAAAGATACATCTCTAAAACTAATGAACCGCTTTCAGTGAAACTTGGTACAGAGGTTCGATACGGCCCAGGAAGAACTGATTGGTTGTTGGTTCAGATGTGGATCCTGGTACATTATAAATTGATGATTCAGAGAGGAGAGGGGTTTTGATTACTTTTTCTTTTGCAATGTTTTGATTTGTTTGATTTTTGAATGTTTTTGATTGTTTTCAAATGTTGTGGATTGCTTCAGGGCTATGCTGGAATTTGTCATTGCAGAGTTTTCAGAGCAGGTTGCTGGAAATGGATAGAACTGCAAAATCCATAGAGATTTGGATCGTTACCAGTACATAAAATTTGTAATATATCTGAAATGGTGAAGGGAAACCTGGTTGTAAATTCTACTAACATGTTTTATGGGGCACAAAGATCAGCTAGAAGTGCATTAATTGTTAGTATGTAGTTCTAACGTTGAGTTAGAACAGTGTGGCGGAGGTATGTGCTTTGTTGATTGTCTGCTTCACTTGTCTCATCTGCGACTTTAAACCATAATTCAAGCTCTACTGTGCTCAATACACAGGTCACACATGCTCCCAAGTGTTGCTAATCCAAAAGCCCTGAGTTTGATTAAGCATGGTAGCATGAATGTGAAATTGGCTGAGTGATCAGAAACAGAGAGTAGTGGTGAATGGTGGTTCTTGAGACTAGAGGAAGATTTACAGGGGAGTTCCCCAGGTCATAGGAACCCTGCTATATATTACTGGCCTAGACTTAGGTTACTGGCTGCAATATCTAAATTTAGAGATTTGCATGTGCTGTGAACTTTGAGGAGGAGTGTAGAACTTCAAAAGGCACAGACAGGTTGGTAGAATTGGCAGTTACTTGACAGATGAAATTCAATGCCGAGAAGTGTGAAGTGATTCATTTTGGAGTCGCAGATGACTCCTGCACAGAAAAGACGCTTTGGCCCATTTGTCTGTGCCGGTCAAAAACAACCACCTAAGTATTCTAATCCCATTTTCCAGCACTTGGCCCATAGCCTTTGATGCCTTAGCATCTCAAGTGCACATATAAATACTCAAATGTTATGAGGGTCCCTGCCTCCACCACTCTTTCAGGCGGCGAATTCCAAACTCCTCAGTAAGAAAGATTTTCCTCACATCCCCTCTAAGCCTCCTGCTCCGTACCTCAAATCAATACCCCCTGGTCATTGATCCCTCCACCAACGGGAAAGTTTTTTTCCTGTCTATCTATGCCTCTCATAATTTTATCCATCTCAATCATGTCCCTCCCATCAGGGCTAATTTAGCACAGTGGGCTAAATAGCTGGCTTTTAAAGCAGACCCAGGCAGGCCAGCAGCGCGGGTTCAATTCCCGTATCAGCCTCCCCGAACAGGCGCCGGAATGTGGCGATAGGGGCTTTTCACAGTAACTTCATTTGAAGCCTACTTGTGACAGTAAGCGATTTTCATTTCACAACTCGAGTCTATCCAATCTCTCTTCATAACTAAAACTCTCCAGGCAACATCCTGATAAATCTCCTCTGACCCTTTTGAGTGCTATCACATGGATAGACAATATAAAATAAGGGTAAAATTCTTAAGGGTGTGCTGGAGCAGAAGGACCTAGGTGTATATGTGCATAGATCATTGAATGTGGCAGGATAGGTTGAGAACGTGGTTAATAAAGAAAATAGTATACTGGGCTTTAGAAATAGGAACATAGACTACAAAAGCAAGGAAATTATGATCAACCTGTTCAGCCTCAACTGGAACACTGCATCCAGTTCCGAGCACCACATTTTAGGAAGGATGTGGAGGCATTAGAAAGGGTGCAGAAAAGATTCATGAGAATGGTTTCAAAGATGAGGAGATTCAGCTACACAGATAGATTGGAGAAGCTGGGGCTGTTCTTCTCTGGGGAAGAGAAGGTTGAGAGGGGATTTATTTGACCAGAATGTTCCAAATTGTGATGGGTGTAGTTTGGGTAGATAGGGAGATACTGTTCCCGCTGGTGGAGGGGCGCAAACCAGAGGACACAGATTTAAGGTAGTGGAGTAGCTACTACTAAGGTATTTAAGGTAAGATGTAGAGTAGCAAAGTAAAGACACTCTCAATGCCTATTTGTAGGTAAATCAAGCAAACATTATCACCAGTATACATACAGGGGAGTGACCTCTGCTATGCCTGGGAGGCGCCTCAGCTTTCGTTCAGGGTATGAATTTATTGTCGTATTTGTTCAGCCAGCTGCCTGTTTCAACATATAGCCTCCTTTGTTCTCCATAGTTCTCGTAGACCATAAGACATAGGAGCAGAAGCAGGCCATTCAGCCCATCGAGTCTGCTCCACCATTCAATGAGATCTTTGTGATCTGGGGCTGGATTCTCCGTTGCGAGTCTCCTCCTCCTCCTCCTCCCCCCCCCATTTCCCCCGTCGATGGCGAGAGCGGCACATTTAGCCGCTCTGTTCGCTAGCAATATGTTGAATTCAACAATTTTGAGGGGGGTCCTTCAAAATATTAGCTAAAATATACTGGAAAATAAAATGATTCTTGAAAATTATTGAATTTGTAGAAATATGAGTAAGTTATAAAATTAGTCCTCCAGAGTTAACTGACTGACTGTGGTGGTTTAAATGTGCACAGGGTGAGATCTCGGAAGCCAAGGATAAGACCAAGGACCAGATTGACCGCCTGATCGAGTTCCTACAGAATGAGAAGGAACGGCTGATGATCGACATGCAACATGTTGGGAATAGCCACCTGGACTCCATCCACGGACTGCAGGCTCGGACCACTCACAAGCTGGAGGACTGCAAGAACACAATTGGCTCATTTCAGGAGGCATCCAGGGTCCAGGACGACTTTACTTTTGTCAAAGTACGACTTTCCCTTGGTCCACGGATTCAGTCTTGTGATCTGTTTCTGTTTCTGTCTCTTTATGACTCTGTTTTGTCTCCTCTAGAAATGTGTCCTATTCTGTTCACGAATCTCTCCTATGTGTCCCTGTGGTCTAGTTTAGAGTGCTATATTTTCATGGCTATATTCCGTCTGTCTCTCCATGTTTCAGCTCAACTGTCATTTTTAATTATTTCTACGATTATCTGTGGATTCCTGGTATTAGACCTCCATCCCGCCCCACGTCATTCCCAACTCTCTTACAGTGGTGGAGCAGAGGGAAGGCAGGCAAACTGCCTACAGACATCATGAATGTGCTTGGAGCTGGGCAACGCTCTCCTCATCTCTCTCGTTCTCCCCGTCTCACTTGTTCTCCCCGTCTCTCTTTCTCTCTCTCTTCCCCGGGTGGGCAGTGTGAGCGGTTGGTGGGTATCTCTGCTAGGGACCATGTATAAATATGTATATGAATAATTCTAGATGAAGATAGTAATGTATCATTCTTTGCATTGCAGGATATGATGGATTTTATGCAGAGGTAAGATTCCTCATATATGTATAGTCAGGGAATGAGATAGTTAGGTAGGGAGTATCAGGGACTGGGATATAGATTGGGAGAACAGGAAATGTGTGAGTTAACACAGAACATCAAGAATGGGTGAGTTAATAGGGGAGAGCAGGAATCGGGAGAGAGACAGAGGGGTAAAAGCAGGGCATGCCGAGTTGGACTGTGGTATTATCCGCTGCCGTTTCCGGAGGGGGCGTGGGAAAGGTGGCAGAGCTGGAAAATTCAAAAGTGGTTTAACAAGGGCGGAATATCCCTGATCGACTGCCCCACCCCCACCAATGATGTACCAGGAATCCCATTTGCATAGATTTAAATATAATTAGCACGATTTACACCTAGTGTCCCACTCCATTGCCCCGTCCCCTCACGCCAACGTGAAACACAACTGTCCCGTCCCCCCACCCCACCCAATGACTTGCATCTGGTGAGCAGAACCCTCCAGAGACACGCAGATGAGTGCAGCCTACAGCCCCCGGAGGGGAGATTTATCCTGCAGAGGCCATATTCCGTGAGGCTGTTGTTGTGGGTGGGTTGGTGGCAGTGGGTGGGGGGGAATTCTGGGAGGTTTTAAAGCTGGGGTGTCCCTTTTAAAAGCCTGATAGGCCGGGCATTAAATCGTGAGACCTGCCCCTTAACCTTTCTTCCAATGAGTGGCTAAGTAAATGGCGGAGGAAGCCAGCCTTGGGGCCGGCAGCTTGCACCCCACCCTGCCCTGTTTTCCACCGAGAGAGTGGCAGAGAAGCACAAGCGTGGCAGCTTTTTCAAAACCGTTCCAAGTTTTTTTTCATAAACCGAATCCAATACGTGAAGCTGCCACACCTGGAATCTGAGTGATGTCAGTCAGATTGGAAAGGAGTCTGGGAGACGAGCCGACATTGTCGGCTGGATTATTCACACTGCCTCAGATCAAACCAGTGATCCGCGTAGACGTCAAATGGGTTTTGAGGAACGAGGCTCAAGTGGAGCATAAACAACAGTACAGAGCAGATGGTCGAATGGCCTGTTTCTGGGGTGGGAAGTGGGAAGAAGCAATGTAATTCTCTGTAATTGTTGAATTACTATACATCACGGTCTTGTATTCAGAGGAGACACTGCCATCTCACCCACTTCTTTACATTTGATCTGACAGGATGGAATCACTGGTAATCTCCCCAGATGATGAGATTGTTCACCCCACCCTGAATTTCAATGGAATCCATTTACCTTCAGTACTTGAAAAGTGGGTAACCGAAGATGCCAAAGAAGACTCCGACGATGACGATGATGATGAAGATTCCTATTAATTGCAGAATATATTTTATTGAAACCAGAATCATGAGAATTTAACGCCGAGCATCCTGGCTCAACACTAATTCCATATTGTAAATTCTGCTTAATTCTGTGTAGTCACTACTGTACTGCACCAGGGATATTCGCCGATGAATGTTCAGCTCCATTGCCACTGCTCAAATTCTAAAACAGTCCATGTTCAAATGCAGCAAGACCTGGACAACATTCAGGCTTGTGCTGATCTTTGGCAAGTAACATCTGTGCTACACAAGTGCCAGGCAATGGCCATCTCCAGCAAGAAAGAATCTAACCATCTCTCTGACATTCAGTGGCCTTGCCATTACTGAATCTCTCCACTTTCACCATCCTGAGGGGTTATCATTGACCTGAAACTGAACTGGACCAGCCACATCGATATTGTGGCTCCAAGAGTAGGTTAAGAGGCTGGGAATTCTGCAGAACGTAACTCGCCACCAGATTCCCCCCAAAGCTTGTCCACCATTTACAAGGCCCAAGTCTGAGAAACTCTGCACTATTTAGGACAAGGCAGCCCCGCTTGATTGGCAGCCCATCCACCACCATCAATATTCACTCCCTCCACTACCGACGCACAGCGGCAGGACTGTGTGGCGTCTACATGATGCATTGCAGCAACTCGCCAAGGTTCCTTCAACAGCACCTCCCACTCCTGTGACCCTAGCACCAAGGATAAGGACAGCAAATACCAGGGAAGTTGCCCTCCAAGCCACCACCCTGACTTGAAAATATCTTGTCCATTCCTTCACTGTCGCTGGGCCAAAATCCTGGAACTCTCTTCCTAACAGCACAATGGATGGCCCTATACTACATGGACTGCAGTCGTTCAAGAAGGCAGCGTACCACCACCATCTCAAGGTTTACTCTATCTAACCCATGCTGTATCTGTCCTGGGAGTGTTTGATGGGGACAGTGTAAAGGGAGCTTTACTCTGTATCTAACCCTGTACTGTACCTGTCCTGGGAGTGTTTGATGGGGACAGTGTAAAGGGAGCTTTACTCTGTATCTAACCCCGTGTTGTACCTGGCCTGGGAGTGTTTGATGGGGACAGTGTAAAGGGAGCTTTACTCTGTATCTAACCCCGTGTTGTACCTATCCCGGGAGTATTTAATGGGGACGGTGTAGAGGGTGCTTTACTCTAATTCATGGGGTGTTGATGCTAAAATTGAGCCCAAGTTGGAAAGGATTCCATGTACCGTGCGAATATCCCTCCCCTTCTGAAGATCACTGAACCATAAAAATAGTCTCCCTGTGTAAATTATATATTGTTGTGTCATAATTAAATTGAGATTGAGTGTTCCAACTTGTTTGAATATAAGACCTGCACCTAATCAAGTAGCTCAGGGATGTATAGAAAGCAAATATTTCAATATGATCTAGAAGCTGGAGTCTAATCGAGGGGTTTGTTTGGAGTATATATAAGTGGGCTTTCAAAACTGGGATCTGCCAGAGACCCCCAGGAGGTCCACAGAAGCTCAGGGAGCCAAGAGATCAAGATTGGCAGAAGGCCAGTAATTTTATTAAACCTGCCTCCAAAAGAACACCCAAAATAGTGTCAATTAAAGAACCTTACAGCAAAGATGTGAAAAAAGAGGGGGAGCAATGACCACAAATTGGGGAAAAATAACAAAAAATCAAATTGCCTAACCTGAGGTCGGCCTCTCTGAGCATTGGCTTCCGATAGGTTGAGTAGCCAGCTCGCGTGGGGATCAGGCTCTGATTGGCCAGTTTGACTTTTTTTTTCTTGCGGGGCACCAAGCGTAAAATGAGAGACAGGGGCCAGAGCAGCAGCATATGCCTGAATGAGAAAATGGTTGGCGAAGAGAAAATAAGAGCGGCGGGTGAGAAGAGTGAAGGAGGGAGCAATCGGAGGAGTGGTGAAGGTAGTGGAGGACAAGGAACATTATAAGTAAGACAAATTGTACGGTAAAATATTTCCCATCTGAGAGGCTGATGCGAGGGGGCCCATGAGAGGGGGGGCATGAGAGAGGCTGATGTGAGGGGGGCCATGAGAGAGGCTGATGTGAGGGGGCCATGAGAGAGGCTGATGTGAGGGGGGCCATGGGAGAGGCTGATGTGAGAGGGGGGGCATGAGAGAGGCTGATGTGAGGGGGAGCCATGAGAGAGGCTGATGTGAGTGGGGGGCATTGGAGAGGCGGCTATGTGAGGGGGCTATTGGGGTGGGTATGCACTAACCATGTAGCTTTTTGCATAGCTTGAAAAGACTTGTACATTTTATTGCTGTGTTTCACAGCAAAAAGTGTCCTGGACATGATCAGAATGTTTGGGGTTCACTGATGCTTTTGGGGGTCAGTAGGGATTCTGCAGCTGAAAAAGTTTGGGAAACCAAGGGCTGGATTCTCCGATCGCCGATGCCGTAATCACATTTGGCAACCGGCCGGAGAATCCACATTCCTGCTGAAAGCGTGTAATCTGCGCCACATATCGACAGCATCAGGACATTGCCTGATGCTCTGCCCCCGACTGGCTGATTCCCGACGGCGTGGGTCTCTTATGGTCTCACCCATCGGAAACTCGGCGTGGTGGCTGCGGACTCAGTCCGCGGGGGGGAGGGCCGATCCGCGGGCAGGGGATGCACACTATTCGGGGATGGGGGCACTGTGTGTGGGGGGGGAGGGGGGGGGGGGGAGGGGGGGGGGGGGGATGGTCCGGGGCGTGCGAGCCAGCAGAAGAGGGGGGACTACTTTGTGGGCCAGGTTCACGAGCGGCCGCCGCCATGTTGCACGGTGCGGCCGCTGAAGGCCGCCGCTGTGCACATGCGCGGCCACGGACCCAGCAAACCTCCAGGGCTAGAGCCGGGGGTTCTAGGCTGCTGTACTGCTAGCCCCCCAGCAAAATGGGGAATCGGTAGCCGTTTTGCGAATTAACCCTAGAATCGGAGAATCAAGTACCCTGTATTAGATTGTAGCTTCCGAGCTCTGGACCGTGTTTCTGGGGGGGTACCTCAAAGATGT
This sequence comes from Scyliorhinus canicula, assembly GCF_902713615.1. Lineage (NCBI taxonomy): Eukaryota > Metazoa > Chordata > Chondrichthyes > Carcharhiniformes > Scyliorhinidae > Scyliorhinus > Scyliorhinus canicula. Next base: position 64,446,339 of record NC_052157.1, read on the forward strand.
ACTAGGGAACTTCCTCTACCCCCAAGAGGATCCCAGGTACGGATGGATGATCATTGCCTGTAAAGTTCTGTCTTCGGATGGGCAAGTTTCCTACACTGGGAACCGTTTGATGAAGCAATTTTAAATGGTAAACTTTAGATGTTTCCTACTGTCTTACAGCAAGTTACCCAGAAATATTTAGAAGAACGAAACCACTTCTAGCTTCTGACTAACTATTGTACTGACCTCCAACAAACCTTTCATGTCCCCAGCCTACACATAGACCCAATTAACATGCACCCCCATCGTGTTTAATGTTGCGGGATGACCAACACCATTGCTGTAAGCCAACTTTATTATTGTAAGAAGTCTTACAACACCAGGTTAAAGTCCAACAGGTTTGTTTCAAACACGAGCTTTCGGAGCGCAGCTCCTTCCTCAGCTGCGCTCCGAAAGCTAGTGTTTGAAACAAACCTGTTGGACTTTAACCTGGTGTTGTAAGACTTCTTACTGTGCTCACCCCAGTCCAACGCCGGCATCTCCACATCATAACTTTTTTTTTTATAAATTTAGATTAGCCAATTATTTTTTTCCAATTAAGGGGCAATTTAGCGTGGCCAATCCACCTACTTTGCACATTTTTGGGTTGTGGGGGCGAAACCCACACAGACACGGGGAGAATGTGCAAACTCCACACGGACAGTGACCCAGAGCCGGGATCGAACCTGGGACCTCAGCGCCGTGAGGCGGTTGTGCTAACCACTAGGCCACCGTGCTGCCCCTCCACATCATAACTTTATTATTAACAGATTTTCAGTATATGAACGCACATGTGCAAGGCATCTGCAGCCTTGTTGCAATCTTCTCTTACACGTGCCATCTGACCTTCGACCCCCAGGTCGGGTGAATCCATGGAGTACAGAGAATACCATATTGTATCTAATACTGGAGTCCACTGCTACAACCATCCTATTATGACATTTCAAACAAAACATTTCAGATTAGTTTCTGTTGGAACAAAATAGGCTGTGAGCTAAGCTTGCAAGTACAAAAAGTCTCACCTATTCTTTCTTATAAGAATCTTTTATAACTTTATAATCTTTCGCACTCTGCTTTGATGGGCCTGTTTTATCTTTTACTCATCTATGTATCTTTAAGGTTTTATTTCACAGTTCTTCCACTGGATGTTCTGAATGACAACAGATATTGAAGGACAAGGGCCTTTCTTCAGCTTTGTCATTTCCACTACTTAGATCGTTTTCAGGATTCGCAGGCGCGATTCTCCGCCCCCCACGCCGGGTGGGAGAATAGCGGGAGGGCCTCCCGACATTTTTCACGCCCTCCCGCTATTCTCCCCACGCCCGACCCACGCCACAAATTGCCGCTCGCTGTTTTTTACGGCGAGCGGTGATTCTCCGGGGCCGAGCGGCCGGGCCTTCACGCCCGTTTCAACACGGCAGCAAACACACCTCGCTGCCGTTGTGAAACGGGCGGCAGATGCCTGTTTGGGGCATCTGGGGGCCCGATTGGCACGGCCGTGCCAAGGGGGGGCATAGGCCCGTGATCGGTGGACACCGATTGTCGTCGTCCAACCTGCGCACGTCATCGGCCGCGTCAGCCGGCATGACGCTTGATGTGCGGCCTTGACGACCGTTGTCAAGGCCATGCGCACGGGGCCGCGCTCCTAGCCCCGCCCGGGGGGGAGGAGAATCGGCCCCGGAAGTGGGCGTGAAGGCTGCCGTGGGTCACGGCCTGTCCCACGGCATCCTTTACGATTCTCCGCATTTGCGGAGAATCTCGCCCCACAGGCTTTGTCTAGTTATCTATTGCTTAACTGTGGATTCGGTTCTTGATCTTGTGCTACATTTTCTGGTTCAGACCAGGGCCATGCTTCATTTGTTTTCCATAGGAATTTCCGGTTTCTCCTGTACTGTTGTCCATTTGGAGTCTGCACATCAAGAACTTGGTTCTCCTGTGATCCCTGTGACACCAGCCAAATTCCAGATCCCTTCCTGCTGACTCCTCACTGGAGCTCCCATGTTCAGTTCAGACAGGTCAGCCTCCTCGATCAAAGTACTGTTTCTGCTCCTGCTGTCTGAGTTTGAGCAGGTCCTGCAAGTTGTAGCCCACTGACTGAAATAGCAGTTGTGGCACAGTTGGAAGCTATTGTAGTCAGTGAGGAATCCTGAAAAGGAACAGTCAAAAGTAGATTATTTCCTACTCAAGCTGAGAAATACAGTAACAAATTCACAGTCCAAGTCCCAGCCGGGACCATCCTGAGATGCCGGCTGTCTGCTACCATTCCCTGACGAGGTTGTCGCCTGAAAAGTCGGAGTCTTCATGTCGGATTCTGAATCCTCCACTTCACACATCTCGGGTCGGAATTCTCCGGTCATTGCGAATCAACTTTCCCACTGGAAGCGCAGACCCGCCAGTATGTTTCGCGGTAGCATGGGGTGGTTACAATGGGAAATCCCATTGACAATCCGGTGGGGTGGGTGGAGATAGAATCCCACCGCCAGTAAATGCTGTGCCGCTGTGAAACACGCAGCTGGTGGACTGGGTAATCCCACCCTCAGTGGTGAGGCCGGCATGGCTACAAGACAAAATCTCCGGTGGGGTTTGGCCCAAGATACATAGAAATATACATTGAAAATAGAAGCAGGAGGAGACAATTCAGCCCTTCGAGCCTGCTCCGCCATTCATTATGATCATGGCTGATCATCAAATTCAATACCCTGATCCCACCTTCTCCCCCAATAATCCCTTGATTCCTTTAACCCCAAAAGCTATATCTAATTCCCTCTTGAAATCGCAAATTTTGGCCTCAACTACTTTCTGTGGAAGTGAATTGCACAGATTCATCACTCTCTGGGTGAAGAAATTTCTCCACCACAGCCCTAAAAGGTTTACTCCTTATCCTCAATCTATGACCCCCTAGTTCTGGACTCCCCACTATCGGGAGAATTCCTTCTGAATCTACCCAGTCTAATCCTGTTAAAATTTTGTACGTTTCTATGAGATGCCCTCTCACTCTTCTGAACCCCAATGAATATAATCCTAACCGATTTAGTCTCTCCACATATGCCAGTCCCACCATCCCAGGAATAAGCCTGATAAACTTTCGCTTTATTCCCTCCATAGCAAGAACATTCTTCCTCAGATAAGGTCACCAAAACTGCACATAATACTCCAGGTGTGGCCTCACCAATGCCCTATACAATTGCAGTGAAACACCTCTATTCCTGTACTCAAATCCTCTCGCTATGAAGGCCAACATTCCATTTGGCTTCTTTACTGCCTGCTGTACCTGTGCACATACTGTCAGTAACTGATGCACAAGGACACCAAGGTCTCAGTGAGTATCCATCTCTCTCAATTTACACCTAGTCAAATGATAATCTGCCTTTCTATTTTTGCTACCGATGTGGATAACCTCATATTTATCCACATTTTGCTGTATCTGCCATACATAGAACATAGAACGATACAGCGCAGTACAGGCCCTTCGTCCCACAATGTTGCACCGACATGGGAAGTCAAAAACTAAAGGCCATCTAACCTACACTATGCCATTATCATCCATATGCTTATCCAATAAACTTTTAAATGCCCTCAATGTTGGCGAGTTCACTACTGTTGCAGGTAGGGCATTCCACGGCCTCACCACTCTTTGCGTAAAAAACCTACCTCTGACGTCTGTCCTATATCTATTACCCCTCAATTTAAGGCTATGTCCCCTCGTGCTAGCCACCTCTATCAACAACCCAGAGGTCATTTGGAGAAGGCTCTCACTGTCCACCCTATCTAACCCTCTGATCATTTTGTATGCCTCTATTAAGTCACCTCTTAACCTTCTTCTCTCTAACGAAAACAACCTCAAGTCCATCAGCCTTTCCTCATAAGATTTTCCCTCCATACAAGGCAACATCCTGGTAAATCTCCTCTGCACCCGTTCCAAAGCTTCCACGTCCTTCCTATAATGAGGCGACCAGAACTGTACGCAATCCTCCAAATGCGGCCGTACCAGAGTTTTGTACAGCTGCAACATGACCTCATGGCTCTGGAACTCAATCCCTCTACCAATAAAGGCCAACACACCATAGGCCTTCTTCACAACCCTATCAACCTGGGTGGCAACTTTCAGGGATCTATGTACATGGACACCGAGATCCCTCTGCTCATCCACACTACCAAGAATTTTACAATTAGCCAAACAGTCCGCATTCCTGTTATTCTTTCCAAAGTGAATCACCTCACACTTCTCTACATTAAACTCCATTTGCCACCTCTCAGCCCAGCTCTGCAGCTTATCTATGTCCCTCTGTAACCTGCAACATCCTTCCACACTGTCTACAACTCCACCGACTTTAGTGTCGTCTGCAAATTTACTCACCCAACCTTCTGTGCCCTCCTCTAGGTCATTTATAAAAATGACAAACAGCAACGGCCCCAGAACAGATCCTTGTGGTACGCCACTCGTAACTGAACTCCATTCTGAACATTTGCCATCAACCACCACCCTCTGTCTTCTTTCAACTAGCCAATTTCTGATCCACATCTCTAAATCACCCTCAATCCCCAGCCTCTGTATTTTGTGCAATAGCCGACCGTGGGGAACCTTATCAAACGCTTTACTGAAATCCATATACACCACATCAACTGCTCTACCCTCGTCTACCTGTTCAGTCACCTTCTCAAAGAACTCGATCAGGTTTGTGAGGCATGACCTACCCTTCACAAAACCATGTTGACTATCCCTACCATGTTGACTATCCCTAATCATATTATTCCTATCTAGATGATTATAAATCGTATCTCTTATAATCCTCTCCAAGACTTTACCCACAACAGACGTGAGGCTCACTGGCCTATAGTTACCGGGGTTATCTCTACTCCCCTTCTTGAACAAAGGGACCACATTTTCTATCCTCCAGTCCTCTGGCACTATTCCTGTAGCCAATGATGACCTAAAAATCAAAGCCAAAGGCTCAGCAATCTCTTCCCTGGCTTCCCAGAGAATCCTAGGATAAATCCCATCAGGCCCCGGGGACTTATCTATTTTCACCTTGTCCAGAATTGCCAATACTTCTTCCCTACGCACCTCAATGCCATCTATTCTAATAGCCTGGGTCTCAGCATTCTCCTCCACAACACTATCTTTTTCCTGAGTGAATACTGACGAAAAGTATTCATTTAGTATCTCGCTTATCTCCTCAGCCTCCACACACAACTTCCCACCACTGTCCTTGACTGGCCCTACTCTTACCCTAGTCATTCTTTTATTCCTGACATACCTATAGAAAGCTTTTGGGTTTTCCTTGATCCTACCTGCCAAAGACTTCTCGTGTCCCCTCCTTGCTCGTCTTAGCTCTCTCTTTAGATCCTTCCTCGCTTCCTTGTAACTATCAAGCGCCCCAACTGAAACTTCACGCCTCATCTTCACATAGGCCTCCTTCTTCCTCTTAACAAGAGATTCCACTTCTTTGGTAAACCACGGTTCTCTCGCTCTACCCCTTCCTCCCTGCCTGACTGGTACGTACTTCTCAAGAACACGCAATAGCCGTTCCTTGAACAAGCTCCACATATCCAGTGTGCCCAACCCTTGCAGCCTACTTCTCCAACCTACACATCCAGGTAAGTCATGTCTAATGGCATCATAATTGCCCTTCCCCCAGCTATAACTCTTGCCCTGCGGGTATACTTATCCCTTTCCATCACTAACGTAAAGGTCACCGAATTGTGGTCACTGTCTCCAAAGTGCTCACCTACCTCCAGATCTAACACCTGGCCTGGTTCATTACCCAAAACCAAATCCAATGTGGCCTCGCCTCTTGTTGGCCTGTCAACATATTGTGTCAGGAAACCCTCCTGCACACATTGTACAAAGAACGACCCATCTAATGTACTCGAACTATATCTTTTCCAGTCAATATTTGGAAAGTTAAAGTCTCCCATAACAACTACCCTGTTACTTTTGCTCTTTTCCAGAATCATCTTCGCCATCCTTTCCTCTACATCCCTAGAACTATTAGGTGGCCTATAGAAAACTCCCAACAGGGTGACCTCTCCTTTCCTGTTTCTAACCTCAGCCCATACTACCTCGGAAGAAGAGTCCCCATCTAGCATCCTTTCCGCCACCGTAATACTGTCCTTGACTAGCAGCGCCACACCTCCCCTTTTGCCCCCTTCTCTGAGCTTACTAAAACACCTAAACCCTGGAACCTGCAACAACCATTCCTGTCCCTGCTCTATCCATGTCTCTGAAATGGCCACAAGATCGAAGTCCCAGGTACCAACCCATGCTGCCAGTTCCCCTACCTTATTTCGTATATTCCTGGCATTGAAGTAGACACACTTCAAACCACCTACCTGAACACTGGCACCCTCCTGCGAAGTCAAATCTGTGCTCCTGACCTCTATACTCTTAATCTCCCGTACCCCAAAACTACAATCCAGGTTCCCATGCCCCTGCTGAATTAGTTTAAACCCCCCCAAAGAGCACTGACAAATCTCCCCCCCAGGATATTGGTGCCCCTCGGGTTCAGATATAGACCATCCTGTCTATAGAGGTCCCACCTTCCCCAGAAAGAGCCCCAGTTATCCAGAAATCTGAATCCCTCCCGCCTGCACCATCCCTGTAGCCACGTGTTTAATTGCTCTCTCTCCCTATTCCTCATCTCACTATCACGTGGCACGGGCAACAACCCAGAGATAACAACTCTGTTTGTTCTCGCTCTGAGCTTCCATCCTAGCTCCCTAAAGGCCTGCCTGACATCCTTGTCCCCTTTCCTACCTATGTCGTTAGTGCCAATGTGGACTACGACTTGGGGCTGCTCCCCCTCCCCCTTAAGGACCCGGAAAACACGATCCGAGACATCACGTACCCTTGCACCTGGGAGGCAACATACCAAACGTGAGTCTCTCTCTCGCTCCCACAAAATCTCCTAGCTGTGCCCCTGACTATTGAGTCCCCAATTACTAATGTTCTACTCCTTTCCCCCCTTCCCTTCTGAGCAACAGGGACAGACTCCGTGCCAGAGGCCCGTACCCCATGGCTTACCCCTGGTAAGTCCTCCCCCCCCCCCCCCCCCCCCCCCAAGTATCCAAAATGGTATACTTGTTACTAAGGGGAACTGACTGCTTACCCCCAGCCCCTCTCACCGTCACCCATCTATCTTTATTCTTTGGCGTAACTACCTCCCTGAAGCTTCTATCTATGACCCCATCTGCCTCCCGAATGATCCGAAGTTCATCCAGCTCAAGCTCCAGGTCCCTAACACGGTTTTTGAGGAGCTGGAGTTGGGTGCACTTTCCACAGATGAAATCAGCAGGGACACTGACGGCGTCCCTCACCTCAAACATTCTGCAGGAGGAGCATTGTATTGCCTTCCCTGACATCACCTCTAGATTTAAAAAAAACAAGAAAAATAAAAAGAAAGGAAGAGCTTACCTGATATTCCCTCAAACCCTGCTCCCACTGAAAGGTATGCAAATTTAAAAGCACTCACTCACCCTCACGAAAGGCCCCTGCTCCCGCTTCCCAACGACCGTGGGTTTTTTTTGGTTGGAGGAGGAGGTAGGGTGGGAAACACTGACGAAGTGTTTCAGGTTTAACTGTCACTTGACAACAGCCCCTCCACAAACCACCTTCAAATTAGGCTGACCGCACTGCACGTATGCAAATTTCCCCAGAACAGCTGATCAGTAGCTCTGCTCTGCTGCCCTCTGCTGGATGCTTGCCTTCACTCAAATTCCTCGGGTCTCCTTCGCAGGTACACCTTCAAATTAGGCTGACCGCACTGCATGTATGCAAATTTCCCCAGAACAGCTGATCAGTAACTCTGCTCTGCTGCCCTCTGCTGGATGCTTGCCTTCACTCAAACTCCTCGAGTCTCCTTCGCAGGTACACCTTCAAATTAGGCTGACCGCACTACACGTATGCAAATTTCCCCCAGAGCAGCTGATCAGTAGCTCTGCTCTGCTGCTCTCTGCTGGATGCTTGCCTTCACTCAAACTCCTCTGGTCTCCTTCGCAGGTACACCTTTAAATTAGGCTGACCGCACTGCACGTATGCAAATTTCCACAGAACAGCTGATCAGTAGCTCTGCTCTGCTGCCCTCTGCTGGATGCTTTCGTTCACTCAAACTCCTCGGGTCTCCTTCGCAGGTACACCTTCAAATTAGGCTGACCGCACTGCACGTATGCAAATTTCCCCAGAACAGCTGATCAGTAGCTCTGCTCTGCTGCCCTCTGCTGGATGATGTGCCCACTACTCAGCCAGTCGAAATCCCACTGAAGCATCTCTGCATCCTCCTCACAGTTCACCCAACTTAGTATCACCTGCAAATTTGGAAATATATTTAATTCCCTCATCCAAATCATTAATAAATAATGTGAACAGTTGGGGTCCTAGCACAGATCCCTGCAGTACCTCCTAGTCACTGCCTGCGAATTAGAAAAATAACCATTTAATCCATCTCTTTGTTTCCTGTCTGCTAACCAGCTTTCTATCCATCTCAAGACATTATCCACAATCCCATGCACCTTAACTTTACATCGTAACCTGCTATGTGAGATCTTGTTGAAAGCCTTCTGGAAGTCTAAATAAACCACATCTACTCGGTCTCCTTGGTCAACTTTACTAGTTGCATCTTCAAAGAAATCCATTAGATTTGTCAAGCATGATTTCCCTTAAATCCATGCTGAGTTAGTGTGATTATACCATTGCTTTCCAAATGCTGTGCTATGAAATTCTTGATAATGGATTCTAGCAACTTGCTGACTGTCGATGTCAGGCTTACTAGTCTATACATCCTTGTTCTCTCTTTACCTCCCTTTTTGAATAGCGGTGTTATATTAGCTACCCTCCAATCTGTAGGAACCATTCCAGAGTCCAAAGAATTTTGGAAAATGAGCGCCAATTGATCTACTGTTTCTGGGGCCACTTCCTTAAGTACTCTGGGATGAAAATTATCAGGCCCTAGACCTCCGCCTTCAATACCATTAATTTCCCCCAAACCATTTCTTTACTAACACTCATTTCCTTCAGCTCCCCTTTTGTTTCTCAGATTGTCTGATACATCATTCATGTATTCCTTTGTGAAGACAGAAACAAAGTACGAATGTAGTTCCTCAGCAATTTCTTTGTTCCCGCTTACGATTTCCTCAGTTTCTGACTGTAAGGGGCCTACATTAGATTTTATTAATCTTTTTCTCTTTACATACCCATAGAAACTTTTACAGTCAGTTTTTATGTCCCTTACTTTCTTCTTAATCGATCCCTTGCTCTGCCTTTGCTGAATTTTAAACTGTCCCCCATCCTTGCGTCTGTTGCTTTTGCATGCTAATTTGAATGTCTTTTCTTTGAATCTAATACTATCTCTAATTTCCCTTGTAAGACATGATTTGGCCGCAGATCCCTTTATACTCTTACGCCAAATGGGAATAATCAACTTTTGGAGTTCACCTATTTGTTCCTTGAATGCTCGCTATTGCCTGGCCACTGCCCTCCCTTTCAGTAATGTTTCCCAGTCCATCATAGCCAACTCGTGTCTCATACCATCATAGTTACCTTTATTGAGATTCAGGACCTTGGTCTCAGAATCAACTATCTCATTTCCACCTTGATAAAGAATTCTATCATATTATGCAACTCATCCTCAAGGATTTTCTCACAACTAGATTACCAACTAATACTTTCTCGTGGCGCAACACCCAGTCCAAGTTGTTCCCTTGTTGGTCCCTCAACATTTTTTTAATCCATTGTAATCTTGCTATTGAAATATTTAAAAAATATTTTTATTCTCCTTTTTCACATTTTCTCCCAAATGTACACCCACCAACAATAAACAATAATCAGCAACAAATATGTCAATCCCCATAACAATAACAACGATCCCATCCTCCCACCAATCCCCAAACATCAGCCCGCATGTTTACATAAACAAATGACAAGAAGGAATCAGGGATTACCCATAGTCACCCTTAATACACACAGCCCCCTCTCCCCAACCCTCCCACCCACCCCACCCCCCCCAACTAATGTTCGATGTTATCCAGTTCTTGAAAGTGCATTATGAATACTGTCCATGACTTGTAGAACCCCTCCGTCCTTCCCCCCAGTTCAAACTTAACCTTCACAAGGGTCAAGTATTCCAACAGGTCCCCACGCCAGGGCACAGGGTGGAGAGGCCGCCCTCCATCCCAGCAGGATCCGCCTTCGGGCGATCAACGAGGCGAAGGCTACGATATCTGCCTCCGCACCCGTTTCCAATCCTGGCTGGCCCGACACCCAGAATACGGCCTTCCAGGGATCCGGGTCCAGTTTCATGTGCACCACCTTGGAAAGGACATCCTATGCTCTATCCCCCCCCCCCCCCCCCCCCCCCCCCCCTCACTATTCCTTTCCATGCTCCTGAACTTCTTAATGCGATGGCCAACGGCTCAATCGCAAATGCAAACAGCAGGGGGGGACATAGGACATCCCTGCCTAGTCCCAAGGTGGAGCGAAAAGTATCTCGAACTGATACTGTTTGTGCGTACACTCGCCCTCGGCTCCTTATATAATAGCTTTACCCAGTTCACAAATCTTGGTCTAATCCCAAACTGCTCCAGAACTGTTATCAGGTATCCCCATTCTACCCGGTCAAATGCCTTCTCGGTGTCCAATGCTACAACCACCTCCGTTTCCTTTCCTTCCAACGGTGCCATAACGACGTTCAAAATCCTCCTAATGTTTGAAAAAAGCTGCCTCCCTCTCACGAACCCCGTCTGATCCTCACCTATCACCTTTGGGAGGCACTCCTCCAGCCTACCCGGCAGTACCTTTGCCAATACTTTTGCGTCCACATTCAGAAGTGATATGGCCCGATATGACCCACATTCCGTCAGATCCTTATCTTTTTCTAGCAACAGTGAAATCGATGCCTGCCCCAAGGTTTGTGGTAGCAGCAGCAACACCCCCCCCCCCTTCGCCTCTTCACACATCCCCACCATCAGGGGTGCCAACTTATCCTTGAATTTTTTATAATATTCCACCGGAAACCCATCCGGCCCAGCCACCTTCCCCAACTGCATCCTCCCAATCGCATCCTTTATCTTCTGCTCCACTATTGCTCCTTCTAATGTAGCCCTATCCCCCTCCCCTAGCCTCGGGTAATCCAACCCATCTATAAATTCCTGCACTCACGGTCTCCCCCGGATGGCTCTGACCTGTACAACCTCTCATTAAAACTCCTCAAAAACCTTGATAATCAGCTCCGGAGCAACCACCAACTTCCCTATCCCTCACCTGAAGAATTTCCCTTGTCGCTGCTTCCCTCCGGCGCTGACCTGCATGTTCGTAAACTGCACCTCTTGCTCGTCTTCGTTGGCGCACCGCCTTCCTGGTGGACAGTCGGTCGAAGCTCGCCTGCAGTTCCTTCCTCTTTTCCAGCTTCGCTGGGTCCCCATCTTCTGCATAACTCCTGTCTACCTCCAACATCTCATCTATTACCTTCTGCCGCTCCAACATCTCTTTGTCCACCCTGGCCTTAAAACAAATTTACCTCATACCTCACCACCGCCTTTAGAGCCTCCCAGACAACTGCCTTCGACACCTCACCCGTACAGTTGAAACCTACATATTCCTTAATTATCTTTCCAATTTTCTCACAGAACACTTGGTTCCCCCAAGTGACACTGCAATTGCCGAGTATTCCGACCCCTTGACCCCAGCCAGCAAAGCCTTTTCCACCAGAAAAAAGTCGATCCGCGAGTATACCTGCTGATAAAAATTAGTACTCCCGTTCCCTTGGGTGCAGGAACCTCCAAGGGTCCACCCCTCCCATTTCCACCATTAGCCCAGCCAGCGCCTTCGCCCCCTCTGATGGGACCAGCGAGCGCGGCCGTGATCTGTCCAACCTTGGCTCCTGCACCAAGTTCCAGTCCCCCCGCAACAATCAGCTCGTGTGTGTCCAAGTTGGGAATGGCCCCAAACACCTTTATTGGAAATCCCAATTTGGACCGTATACACTTACCAGCGCCACTAATCTCCCCTCCAGTGCCCCTGCCACAATCACATATCTATCCCCCTGATCTGCCACCACCTTCTCCATCTGGAAGCGTCCCCTTTTGCTGACCAACACCGCTATCCCTCGAGCCCTTCCATCAAATCCAGAGTGAAACACTTGACTAACCCAGCCCTTTTTAAGTCTCACCTGGTCCTTCACCTCAAATGAGTCTCCTGCAGCATTGCCACATCGGTTTTCAAACTTTTAAGATGCGCAAGCACCCTTGACCCCTTGACCGGACCTCCGAGCCCTCTCACGTTCCAAGTGACTATCCTTACGGGGGGTCTCTCACCCCCCCCCCCCCCCCCCCACCCCCACCTTTCTTATCCACCATCATCATACCCCCGGGCCCTGCCCCATAAGCCTGACCCGCCCCTGTCTATTGTTAACATCGAACTCCTTCCCCCTGTCCCAAAACCCCCCCCCCTCCCTCTCACTCGCCTCGTAGGCCCATTGAAGCCTGCTATCCAGGCTCCAATGTCAGCAACCATCCTCTCACCTCACCTCCGTTCACTAGCCGACTTCAGCCAGCTAGCGCGGGTGGCTCCCCCGCTAAGATATATCGTCCCCTTCCACCCAGTCCCAGACAAAGAAAGAAAAAAACAAAACCAACAATCCAACCCATACGATTCACTAACATAGGATTTAACCGTCGCAACACAGAACGCCCATCAACCCACCATTAACTTGAACTCCATAACAATGCAAAGAGAAGTAAATTACAATACACATCAGTAAAAAGAAAGTTGCAGCATTTATACATTTTCCAGCTGCTCAAACACAGTCCACGGTCTCTCTTCCAGTTCCGCTCCTCACGTCTGTCCCAAGCCTTCTGCCCTCACGAACGCCTCAGCCGCCTCCGCTGTCTCAAAATAAAAGTCTTTGGCGTTATACGTTGCCCTCAGCTTCGCCTGGTACACCACAAATCACACCCCCTTCTTGTACAGTGCTGCCTTCATTCACCCAAACGCCGCTCGTCTTTTTGCCAACTCCACCGTCAAGTCCTGGTAGATCAGCGGCGTGCAGAGGTCTGGTGATGCCCGGGGCAAATCTTGATTATATGCCCCAAAGACTCAAGTATAAGGCCTAATATACTGAGAAATATTATGAGAAAGGAAAACATTTTGAATATATAAACACAGATGAAACATGAAATAAACGCTTTATTCGATTTTAATATTAATCAATCAAATTTATTACGTTCTTTTCCCCAAATGATACCTCCTGTCACAAAACACCTGAACTACTTCACTTTTTACATCAGCTGTGAGAAATTCTTTTTCAATGCTTATTAAAGCCAGGTTGGTCAGTCGCTCCTGTGACATAGAAGACCTCAGATATGTTTTTATTAATTTCAGTTTTGAAAATGACCTTTCACAGCTTGCGACTGAAAATGCAATTGTAAGCAGTAATCTGTATGAAACACACAGCGTCGGAAAGACATCCCTCCCATACTGCAGTAAAGACTCCAGAGCATCTTTAGGATCAGGGGGAACTCTATTCCCTCCAGCTCGAAGGAGCATCACAAAATCAATAATTTCGTCATATAACTGAATTGCAACCACATCATTGTCATAATAATTTGCAAAGTCTGAACATTCCTTTTTTAATTTCTCTCTTTCTTGTTCATCGTCAATCACTACTGAATTTAAGTTCAGAAGAAAAGAAAATCGGTCACTGAGTCTTTGAAGACGGACACTGCGGTCTTCAATTTCAGTTTTTAATCTGTTCACAATCTCTACCATTACTCTATTCATTTCTTCTTGTGCCGTCAGTCCACTATCTCTTGCTGACTCTCCAGGCATTCTTCTTCTTCTCCTTGTTCGTGCAATTGGTATTCCCCAATTTTCACAATATTCATTGGCTAAATCTATTGCATTGTGGATAATTTCGTCATTCTTCAAATTCAAGATATGAATAAGTCCTCTCAGATCACAAGAAGCTTCATGGAACCCCATTTTCGGATCCTGCAAACGTTTTGAGACTTTCTCCACTGATGATAAAACTGAGTACCAAAAATTTAATAAAGCTATAAACGGGAACTGTTGAATAGAGTTAAGTAGCGATCCTGCATCAGATTTAGTTTCCCTTGAAAATTCTCCTTCCAGCAGGTGTTGAAGGCTTGCAATAACGTTGTCACACTCTTCGTGGATTACTTGCGCAGCATCATGGCTGGAACTCCATCTTGTGTCACACTGTCTTTTCACAGTCCGAGTGACAAATGATTTTAACACTTCCCAACGAGAAGTAGATGAAGAAAAAAAAGTAAAGAGTTTTTCTAGAATGCCAAAAAATGTAACAACAACAGGTTGCACCTCACTTGCATGGACACAGGCCAAATTGAGGCTGTGGTTCTCGCAGTTCACAAACACAGCTTTTGGGTTAACTTCAAGAATTTTTTGTTGAACACCTCCTCTCACTCCAGCCATAACTGCTGCGTTATCATATGCTTGACCACGACAGTCATTCATGGAAATTTTGTCTTCTTCCAATTTTTCCTGAATTTTATTTACCAGGCTGACTGCATCTTTCTTGTTGACTTGAAAAAATCCCAGAAATGTCTCCTTTATTTCTACTTTTCTGTTTTCATCAATATGAATGTAACGCAGAATTTCAGAAACCTGATCTTCATGGGCAATATCTGGAGTTGAATCCAGCATTATGCTAAAATATTTTGCGTCCTTAATTTCGGAAATTATATTTTTCTTGACAGTTTCACCAAGAAGATTGATTATTTCGTTTTGAATTCTGTTGGACAAGTAGGTGACACTTTTTGGTTTCTCTTTCCCGCTCTGCAAGTGTTTTGCTAAGATGTCATCATATTTGGCCAAAAGTCTGATTGTTGCTAGAAAGTTTCCTGTATTTTCACTGACTGTCTCCTCTGGCTCTGATAACCCAGATATTCCTCCTCCTCGATGTCCACGATAGGCCAGATTCTGTTTTGCCAGAAAGGATATAACCTCGACAATCCGTTCAGTTATAGCTTTCCACCTTTTCTTTTCAGCAGACATTTGCTGTTGAAGTTCAGCATCTATCGTAGTTGAATGATGGAGTCGAACTACGAGGTTCAGGTATTCCCTCATGTGAGCTCTATGAGAAGGGCTTTTCTCATGATCAGGTATTCTTGGATTTAATTTTCTCCAAGTGGAGAAACCGTCTTCCTTTCCAAAGTTTGACACAGACGACAAATGCTCCTTTGAAAACAAAAAGCAAACAAAACAGTAGCATGCTTTCCGATATGGAGAGTATAACAACCATTTTCTCTCCACAATTTCTCCGTTTGTGGAAACTTTATCAAACCACTGTTTGGAAAACGATCTCCCATCCTTCTCAACAAATGGACCACTTTTATTCTGACATCTTTCAGGGCCATGTTGTAATATTGTCATCTTCAAATGATCTGGAATCGGTTTCTTCAAACAGCCAAAATCCCTTCTTTGCAAAAATATGCTAAAATCTTCTTTATTTTCTTCACATGGATCATCATCCTGACAACGAGACTGAGGAGAGAGAGTATTATGTTCTGACATAGCTGAATCCGTAGCAGAAAAATCCTTCTCTGCACCCACATCATCTTTTACTTCTCCAGGTTCTCCTACTTCTTCTTTACTTCTTTTTATCCATGCATCTAATGCCCCTCTTTGATGGGACTCTTCTTCGACTCTGGCCCTCTTTTTTTCCTGTTCTGTGCTCCACTCGGTTGTACACAAAATACTCGTAACATTTCATTTTCTATCTCAAAAAAATGGGAAGAAAATGGTAAACAATCGGTCAGTTGCAGACGGATAAACCATATGTCGTTTCTTTGTTCCTTCGTATCAAATTATTTCACACTGATTCTCCACTGATAATTTTGTGCAATTTATATCATAGACTTGCAAATTAGTGGTATCTGTATTCGAATATTAGCATGTTAAGGAATAAATGTCTCCTATTCCGAGATTAAATGCCATAGCAGTCCTCTGGTCATCCAGGCTTCACTCTTACTACATCCCACGTAAATATTTCATTAAATATCACCAAAAAACCTATAAAAAACAAGTTAAGAGGCCATGATGAATCTTTATAAAATACTGGTTCTGTCCCAAATGGGTGCCCCTGGCCCAAATGTCAAATTCTGGGCACGACAGTTTAGTAAGTTGACCGCTACAGAGAGGGTGCAGAGAAGAGTTTTAAAATAGATCTAAAGATAAAGATAAAGAATAAATAAAACTCACCCATGGTGGCATTGCCGTCGATTCTGGAGAATTCGCGCCCTTTCTGTTCCCTCTCCAGCCGCCGAGTGCAAAGCTGCCTCTTCACCAGCGGCGACTGCGGTGCGCAGGCGCGCTCCACCCGACCGCGGTGCGCAGGCGCGCTCCACCCGACCGCGGTGCGCAGGCGCGCTCCACCCAACCGCGGTGCGCAGGCGCGCTCCACCCGACCGCGGTGCGCAGGCGCGCTCCACCCGACCGCGGTGCGCAGGCGCGCTCCATTCGACCGCGGTGCGCAGGCGCGCTCCACCCGACCGCGGTGCGCAGGCGCGCTCCGGCCGACCGCGGTGCGCAGGCGCGCTCCGGCCGACTGCGGTGCGCAGGCTCGCTCTGGCCGACCACGGTGCGCAGGCGCGATCCATGCTCTGCACGCCACTGCCCCCATCCAATGGCTGCCCGGGGCCAGCGCACCGTTGCCCCCCCCCCCTCTGCACGCCGCTGTGGTAGATCCAGACCGAAGTACCATCTCACAGCACCTCACGCTTCTGCTTCGCCCAGCTTAATACCTTCTCCTTCATGCAGAACTTATAGAAACAGATAATTACTGCTCTTGGCGGCTCGTTCACTTTGGGCTTTGGCCTTAATGACCGGTGAGCTCGGTCTAGTTCGTACCGGGAGGGGTCCTCACCCTCCCCCATCAGCTCCGCCAACTTCTTAGCAAAGTATTGTGTTGGCCTTGGGCCCTCTGTCCCTTCGGGCAAGCCCACAATTCTCAAATTGTGCCGCCCTGAGCGGTTCTCCAAGTCTTCAAGCTTTGCTCGGAGTCCTCCGTTAACCTCCACAACCCTCCGCAGCTCATCCCCCATCGAGGTGACCTGGTCGCTGTGTCGTGACATGGCTTCCTCCACTCCCTTCATCTTCTCGCCCTGCTCTCTCACCTCGGTCATTGTCTTTGCCACCGCTACCCTCACCGGGGCGATTGCCTCCTCCACCAATGACTTCAATGTGACCGCCGTCTCCTTCCTCAAGGCCTCATGTGTCTCGCGAACTGCTTTTCCAGCTCCACCGCCATCACCTCGGTCATCTTCTCCACCATAAGTAGTGCGGCCCCGCCTTGCGTTTCGGCTTCCGCCATCCTGTCTGCACTTTTGCTCATCCTATCATTCAGCGGGAACCCACGTTTCCTCCTTTCTTTGACGCTGCTCTTCGCATCCTTGAGCGGCTTATTGTTTTTTCTTTTTTTTTTTCTTTTCTCTCCCCTTCCACCCTCCCATCCTTCAATCTGAATTATTCTTTTTTTTTTTGAAAAAAACAATTTTTCTTCCTCCACACACAAAAACAAAAGGGGAGAAAAAAAAAAACTTTCACCAAACTTCTTTAAACCTTCTTTCTCTTCTCCTCTACATTCCCCCAGAGCTCCCCTGGGACTGGACTTCAGCCTTCTTACCTCATCCTAGGTGGGAGCCATCCGATGTGGGACAACCCACCTACACCCTGCCCTGGTCTCGTGCCTGCCGCCTCGGCCTCCTTTTAGCTCCGCCCCTGCTGCTCCGAACTCCACGCAGCGCTGGGCTCAGCCCCCGACACCCGTGCGGGGCTCTTCGCTGGTTTTTAAAACGGCCTCGCTTGCTGTCCGTGACGGCCCCAAAGGCCGACGATAGTCGGGGGGGGGTGGGTGATGACTCGGGGAAATCGCCGCAAATCGTGGCCACCGGCGGGAGCTCTTCTTGCTGCGGCCGCCTTACGCCACCGGAAGTCCCCCGTTCCTCAACAGTTTGGTTCAGAAAACCATCCATGTAGACTCCAAAAATTCCTCCTCTATTGTACTGTGACTAATTTGACTCACCCACTCTATATGCAAATTACAAATGCAGCTCTGATTTCTTATCTAATGGTATTCCCAACATCACCACTGCAGTTTGGTGGTCAGTATATCGCCTCTACGAATGATTTTTGCCCCGCGGTGTATCTTAACTCAACCCAGACAGATTCCACATCATCTGTGCTAATATCTTTCCTCAATATTGTACCAATGGGCGCGATCTTCCGGCCTCTTTACACTCTTGCCCAAGTAAAGTGAGCCTGATGAATAGCAGGAGAGGCCAAAAACGAAAATCGTGCCAGGAGGCAAACATTCCACCCCCTCCTGCTGTTGGTCAATCACCCCCACCCCACCCTACCCCATTTGCCCCCCCCCTGCTGTCGGTCAATTCCCCCCCCCTCAACCCCATTCCTCCTCCAACTGCTGATGGTCAATTTTCCTTGAAGAAGCCGATGAATGGCTGCCACCTCTGAGCAAAGCCCTGTAATGACCCCCTTAAGGCGAACTTAATCTTCTCTAGCCTAAGAAACCCTGCCATGTCACTGATCCAAACCCCCGCCTTTGGAGGCGCCGAGTCCCGCCATGCCAGCAAAATCCATCTCCGGGCCACCAGGGAGGCAAAGGTCAAAACGTGCCCCCCCCTCCCCCCCCGACATGACATCTGAAAATCCCTGCCAAAACCCCTCAGCCTTGGACACGCCCAGAACATGATTCGCAGGACTTCCCCCTCACCTCCCACACCTGTCCTCCACCTCCTCAAAAAATCTCCTCATCCGGGCCTCAGTCAAACGAGCCCTGTGGACCACTTTGAACTGGATCAGGCTAAGCCTGGCACACGATGAGGATGCATTGACTCCTCAGGAAGTCCCATAACTCGACTTCCAACTCTCCTCCCAGCTCTTCCTCCCACTTCCTCTTCACCTTCCCAATTGGGACCCCTCCCACTCCATCAGTTCCATGTATATTTCCGAGACCCTCTCCTCCACAACCCAGTTGTAGACATTACCTTATCCTGTAGTGCCCTTAGTGGGAGGTGAGGCAAGCTCGGTACCTGCCTCTGAACAAAATCCTGTACCCCCCCGCCAACTCAAACCCCTCCTCTCGCTCCTCCAGGCTCGGGAAACCCTCAATGAAGAGATCTCCAAATCTCTCTATCCCTGCCCGCTGCCACCTCCTGATGTCCCTGTCCAGGCCCCCAGAGCAAACCGGTGATTGTGACAGATCGGTGACCACACCAGCGCCCCCTCCAGTCCCATGTGCTGCCGCCATTGTCCCCACACAGAGCTGCCACTACCACTAGGCTTGTGGAGTACCGATAGCTGGCGAGAATGGCAGAAGTGCCGTTAACAAAGCCTTCAAACTTATGCCTTTACAAGGTGCCACCTCCACTCGCTCACACACCGACCCCTCCCCCGCAACCCATTTTTAACCATCTATATATTAGCCACCCAGTAGTAATTAATAAAGTTCGGAAGGGCGAAGCCCCCCTCCCCACTCAAGAAGGACCTTCTTCACCCTCGGGGCTTTCCCGGCTCATATAAAACCCAAGATCGCCGCATTCATCTTCCTAAAAAATGCCTTGGGAATGAAGATTGGAAGACACTGAAACACGAATAGCAATCTCGAGAGGACTGTCATTTTCACAGTCTGCACCCTCCCCGCCAACAGCGGAAGCACGTCCCACCTACGGAAGCCCCCTTTCATTTGCTCAATCACTCTGCCCAAATTTAGTTTACGAAGCTGACCCCAGTTCCTTGCCACCTGAATCCCCAGGTACCTAAAACTCGCTCTTACCACTTTGAACGGCATCTCCCTCAGTCTCCTCTCCTGCCCCCTTTGCCTGGATCGCAAAAACCTCACTCTTGCCCGTATTCAGTTTGTAACCTGAGAACCGGCCAAATTCCTCCAGTATCCCCATAATTCCTGCAATTCCCCTCCCAACGGGTCCGTTATATAAAGGAGCAGATCGTCCGCATAGAGCAAGACCCTATGTTCTCTTCCCCCCCCCCCCCCCCCCCCCCCCCCACTCTCCCCCGCCAAATGTTTTATGCTCTGAACACCATTGCCCAAGGCTCTATGGCCGGGGGAAAACAGTCATGGGAAGAGTGGGGACTCCTGTCTCGTTTCCCAGCACAGGTTAAAATATTCTGATCGAACCCGGTTTGTCCTTACATTCGTAACCGGTGCCTGATATAGCAACCGGACAAAATCCACAAATCGCTGCCCAAACCCAAACCTTCCCAGGACATCCCACAAATACTTCCACTCCACCCGATCAAAGGCCTTTTCTGTATCCATGGCCACCACCACCTCGACCGTGCGCCCCTCCACAGGCATCATTATTACATTTTGGAGCCACCTAATGTTGGACGTTGGGTGTCATCCCTTAACAAATATTATCGGCAGAACATAATCCTCTCTATGCGTGTGGCCAGGATCTTTGCCAACAAAATTGCACCAACATTTAGCAGGGAGTTTGGCCTATACAAACCACAGCTCTCCGGATCCTTATCCCGCTTCAAAATAAGGGAAATCAATGCCTGTGATAACGTGGGTGGGTGGGAGAACTCCCATCTTCTTTGACTCATTAAAAGCCTTTTCCAGGAGCGGCCCCAACTGCCCGGAAAATGTTTTATAAAACACAACCGGGTATCTGTCTGGTTCCAGGGCTTTACCCGATTGCATCGCACCCAACCCGTCTGTAACCTCCCCAAGTCCAATTGGGGCTCCCAAATCCTCCACCAACCTCATCTATCCTCGGGAACTCCAGACCCTCCTCCCCGTACAATTTACTATAAAATTCTCGAAACGCGTCATTCACCCCGCTGGATCCAGAACCACTTTCCACCCCTGTACCCCTCACTTTCCCAATCTCTCTCGCCGCCTCCTGTTTCCTCAGCTGGTGAGCCAGCATCCTGCTAGCTTTTTCCCCATATTCATACACCGCCACCTTTAGCCTCCTCGGCTCTCCCTCTGCCTTACCTGTGGACTGGAGCCCAAATTCCAGTTGCAGTCTCTGATGCTCCTTCAAAAGCCCGTCATCCGTGTTGTGTTACCTGTGTGAAGGTAACACGTGCTACTCAATCCTTGGTTGATGCTGAGGTCTTCCGAATCTCGATGAAGAAGACTTTAACTCGTACCAACAGCAAAGGTTTATTGAGTAACTATAACAATAAGTGCATGAGATCTTTACTTTAACTTTTATACTAGTGATAAGGTTAACAAGATCTAACTAACTATACGTGACTCTACTAGCCATCTGAACTACTCTGATATTGCCCTGATCACAGTGCACCCGAGAGAGACTGAGGGAGACCCAATGTGGTTGCTTTTTATACTCCTGTTGGTCTGGCCTTCTAGTGATCATTTGGTGCTACTGATTACACATTAACCCCTTGTGTACATTCACATACAGAGATCACTACATTTCCCCCCCCTTTTTCTTGTGTTACATATTTTCTGTATGTTGTAAAGAAAATTGAACAAACATAATAGATGCAGTTTCCTTGAGACAGGTAGGTAAATAATGCTGTGTACAATTTGTGATGGTATTGATGATTATCCAAAGCCAATCAATGTTTAAGAGTCCAATCTTAGCAAAATAAAATTGAGTCCAAACGTTGTGAATTTATTTGGTTGAGTTGCTTTCTTCTTCTGTTGTTGAGGTGGCGATGTTGATGTCGTCATTTCATTGTGAACATCATCAGTGTTATTGTGTTTAAGTGACCAGCAAGTCATCATGAGGTGTTTGAATAGTCAAAGCACTTTGTTGTCTGACTCGGACTTTTACCTGTGCTTGCGGTATTGACTCTGTATGTCATCTTTGTTGTCCGACCTGATTTTTTTTGTGCTTGCGGTAGCGATGGTGTATGTCATCTTTCTTGAAAGCTGGTTTGGTTGTTTGCTGTGGGGCAGATATGAATTTGTGAGATTTGTTGTCATGGCATGTAATGCTTGTACTCTTACCATTGTTTTGAACTGTGCTGTTACATTGTCCTTCATGTGTAGAGTTGTTCCATGATGTACAGGTCGTTGTTTCATTGTTGTTTTTGTGGTTTCTGTCTTTGTTGTTGCCATTGTTGGTCTTGTTGTTGTTTCGCTCACTGACTGTGCTGTGTGGATAATTCGAGTCATACTCAAAGGTGTTTGTGTCAGTGCCCTTTTTGGTAGCTGATGTTTCGTTGAATGTTTTTGCTTTAGGATTGTGAGAATGATCTCTTTTTGCATGGACTGTGATGACACCAGTCATTTGTGGTTGATGTAATCCCTCTTTGATTCCTTGGTGCTTCTTTTCTGGGATCAAAATCTTCAGGATTTCATTTTGATTGTTGAGTGCTTCTGTACATGCGAGCTGAGTTCTGTCAGTCTCGCTATAATCTTAGAACATAGAACATAGAACAGTACAGCACAGAACAGGCCCTTGGGCCCTCGATGTTGTGCCGAGCAATGATCACCCTACTCAAACCCACGTATCCACCCTATACCCGTAACCCAACAACCCCCCCCCCCCCCCAACCTTACTTTTTAGGACACTACGGGCAATTTAGCATGGCCAATCCACCTAACCAGCACATCTTTGGACTGTGGGAGGGAACCGGAGCACCCGGAGGAAATCCACACACACACAGGGAGGACGTGCAGACTCCACACAGACCGTGACCCAGCCGGGAATCGAACCTGGGACCCTGGAGCTGTGAAGCATTTATGCTAACCACCATCCTACCGTGTTGCCCTCCTTGCACACCTTGTATGCCGATCGTGATCACATTGTCACTATTTTTACATACAGTGGGTAGACAATGTCTTCTCGTTGGTTACATGAGCTATGTAGACTTTCATAGTCTGCTGCTGGTTGCTCATATAAGGCGGATAGACCGTTATAGTCTTCCTTGTGCACGGTTGTCGCTCCAGAGTGTTTAATTGCATCCATTCTGGAGTCTGTCAATGAGCTCCCTGTGGAGGCTCTGTATCACTCTCTCTGTGGAGTCGATCTGTGCTGTCTTACCTTCTTCTCGGATATTTGACACGTGGCTGTCATCCATTGTATCGACGATCTGCCGTGTCGTCATGGTACTGGATTCCTCTACCATGAGACTCATATTGAACTTCGCACCCATGTTGCTGATGCAATGATCATCAAATCCGAAGAACTCATCCATGTCTGAGTAGCATTTGTCAACAAAGAAATCATCTCTTCTTGTTGAGGGTGTGTCATTGTACTCTCTATGTCCAATGAAGAAATCATCTTCTGAGTTGTAGTCTGCACTGAACAGATCATGTGTTCCCATTTCGGATGTGTCATGGTGCTTTATATGTCCAATGAAGAACTCATCTTCTGAGTAGTAATTGTCAATGAACAAATCCTCACTTTTTACTTTGGATTTGTCATTGTGCTCTCCTCATTGTGTGTTGCAAACGACTTGTTCCAGGATGGTGCGGCAGTAATCTTTAACTGTGGGTGGAGGCTTGGGCTTCATTCTATCGTTCAATGAAAACATTTTGTGTTTTGTAGCTTTAAAACAATTGTTTTTTTATTTTTGGGCATTTCGGATGAGGCGTGGTGATTGTTATGCAAGGTTCCTCAATTGATTCAACCGTGTCCACGCCAAATGAGTAGTCACGCGCTAGGTCGCCATCATCTGATAAGTAATCACCGTCGGGTGTTTTGTGTTCCATTGATGCTACATTCCTTACGTCGCAGGGCCTCAGTTTTCGTCTTGTGGTAGTCATTTGTAGCACAGCTCTACATTGAGAGGCAAAGTGGTTGCGTCTCCCACACCTTGGGCGCTGTTTGCCTAAAGCCGGACATTGCCCTTTTAAATGGCCGTGTCCGCAGTGAGGACACGTCATCACGCTGTCCCTCCACGCTTTTCATCCAGTTACAATCTTCGGGCGAACTGCGCATGTGCGTGGTCCACTTCCAGGTTCGCACGTGTGGGATTGCCGGTGGAGGAGCACCTTCGAGATGCCTGGGCCACCATTTTCACGGATCCAACCTCGTGGTGGAGGTCTTGTTCCCGGTGAGTAAATGGTTCATACCGTTCTTCAGTAATTTCATGTGCAGAGCGTTTTTGCATGGCCATTTCTAGGGTCAGGTTTTTTTGTTTTAGGAGCGATTTTCTGAGTCCCTCATCAGATATGCCATTAACTATTTGGTCTCTGATGAGAGAATCACGGAGGTTTTCATAATTGTAGGATAGGGCCAGCAGCTTTAAATCAGTGACAAAACTGCCGAACGATTCTCCCGGTTTTTGTAGATGCCTGGTAAATTTGAACCTTTCAAATGTCTCATTAACCTCAGATTTTCAATGGTTTTTGAATTTTTAAATGATTATTTCCAGCTTGTCCTTGACCTCCCCTTCCGCGTAGGTGAATGAATTATATGTCAGTGGCTGCGTCCCTGCCATGGATAAGACGTAGGCTATCTTTTTAGAATCAGGCGCAGAGGTCATATCCTTAATTTCTAGAAAGAGATTAAATTGTTGAATGAAAAGTTTCCAGTTGGAATGTAGATTACCAGAGGTTCTGAGCAGATGTGGAACTGGAATTGCCATCTTGGAGTCCATCTTTCCGGTTGGTGTCCAAAAGGTCTGAATGCTGCGATGCCTTCCTTGGTCAAATATCTGTCTGAATTTTCCTGTCTTTTTGTCTAACCTTATCTAACTAGTTTTTTGTTAAGGCCAACACGCCTGGTATCATGTTGTGTTACCTGTGTGGCAGGTAACTTGTGCTACTCAATCCTTGGTTGATGGTGAGGTCCTCTGAATGTTGTTGAAGAAGACTCAAACTCGTCCCAACAGCAAAGGTTTATTGAGTAACTATAACAATAAGTGCATTAGTTCTTTACTTTAACTTTTATACTAGTGATAAGGTTAACACGATCTAACAACAGTAACTCCCCTAGCCATCTGAACTATTCTGATATTGCCCTGATCACAGTGCACCTGAGAGCGAGAGAGAGAGAGAGAACCCCTTGTGTACATGCACATACAGAGGTCACTACAATCTGGAGACACCACGTAACTCCTGTCCATCTGTAAAATTTTGCCTACCAGTCTGTCCAACTCCGCCCGCTCAGTCTTCTTATGTGCCCGAAGTGAGATAAGTTCCCCCCCTAATAACCGCCTTCAGTGACTCCCAAACCACCCCTACCGCAACCTCACCTGTCTTATTGACCCCTACACACTCCCGAATGACCTCCCTCACCCGCTCACACGCCTCTTCCTCCGCTAGCAGCCCCACATCCAAACTCCTTTGCGGGCGCTGGGCCTTTCCTTTGCTAACCTGCAAATCCACCCAGTGCGGGGGGTGGTCTGGCACCAGTATTGCTGAATATTCAGCATCTGCTACCTCAGCCAGCAGCGTTTTGTCCATGACAAAGAAGTCTATCCGGGAATGCAACTTATGCACATGGGAGTAGAATGAGAACTCCTTACTCCTCGGCCTCTCAAATCTCCACGGATCGCTCCCCCCCATGCGCTCCATGAACCCCCGAAGCTCCTTTGCCAGAGCTGATACCTTCCCAGACCTAGAATTCGACCTATCAAGCCTTGGCTACAGGACCGTATTGAAATCTCCCCCCAAAATCAGTCGATGTGAATCCAGGTCCGGAATATTCCCCAGTAACCGTCTAACAAACTCCACGTCATCCCAGTTTGAGGCATATATATTTACTAATACCGTGGCCATTCCCTCCACCTTCCCACTAACCATAGCATTTCTACCCGCCTGGTCCGCTTCTATATTGCCCTCCTCAAATGCAACCTGTTTATTAACTAAGATCATCACCCCCCCCCCCCTCGTTTTCGAGTTTAATCCCAAATGTAACACCTGCCCAACTCATCCCTTCCTTAACCTGATCTGATCCTGCACGTTCAGATGTGTCTCCTGCAACATGGCCACATCCGCCTTCAGTTGCCTCAAGTGCATGAACACGTGGGCCCTTTTAACTGGCCCATTCAGTTCCCGAACGTTCCATGTGTCCAGCCTAGTCGGGCGGGGCACCCTGCGCCCCTCCCCTACCGATCAACCATAATCTCTCCTAGGCCAGTCTGCGGCCCACGTCCTGCACCTCCCCCGGCCCGCACTCGGGCAGCTACCGTCATCAACCCTCCTCCTCCTCCACTTTGAAAGTCCCCTCCCTGTCAGCAGCATAATCCCACCACCCCCACCCAACCTTCCCACTGCCCCCCCCCACCACCACATCGATCTTCAGCTCATCCCCCACTTTGCTTCCGTGGACTAGTCCGCCCAGCTAGCCTGGCAGCCCCCGTCCATGGCGCCTAGCATCCTACGCCCCCCACTGATTCCCCTCACCCCACGCTTAGAGCAAACGGTCAAAACAAAGGCAAGAAGTAGAATCATACAAACAATCCCTCCCAAGGTCCGAACACAGAGACAGACCCCATCTCCCTTAACAAAGAACTGCAAACCGACTTAACCCCAAACAGAACCGAAAGATGGAAAAAAAAATGAAAAAGATCCAAACAACATAAACCAAAAGTTTTTCACAATACAGTTCAGTTCTCCTCCATCAACGTTCAAGGTCCTCCTCCTGCCAGTCCATTCTCCTTCATGATGTCCGCTGCCTCCTCTGACGAGCCAAAGTGCCACTCCCGACCCCCATAGGGCACCCATAGGCAGGCCGGGTACAGTATTCCGAACTTAACGCTCTTCTTGTACCGGGCCAACCTGACTTTATTAAAGCTCACCCTTCTCTTCGCCAGCTCTGCTCCCAGGTCTTGGTGCACCCGAATCTCCACATCCTCCCAAGTGCATCGCCTTGTCCACCTGGCCCACTTCATGATGCGTTCCTTGTCCAGGAGCCGATGCAATTGCTCCACCATCGCCCTCGGCTAGCCCCCTTGAGTTTGTGCATCAGTGCCCTGTGGGCCCGATCCACCTCCAAACGCCGGTCAAACGCACCTTCCCCAAGCAGCTTCTCCAACATCTTCCCGACGTACGCACCCGCATCTGATCCTTCGATTCCCTCCGGCAGACCCACGTTCCGGATATTCTGTCTCCGAGAACGGTTCTCCAGCAGTCACTTCTGCTGGTGACGCATCAGTCCCATTTCTGTTGCCATCGAGGTGGACTGTTCCTCCTGCTCCCCTGCCAGCTCCTCCAACCTCTGGATCGCCTGTCCCTGGGTTGCCAGTCTCGTCTCCACACGGTCAACCACCACCTTGATCGAGTCCCCCGCCCGGGCCAGGTCCTCCGCACTTTCCTTCCGCTGTTGGGTGAACTTCTCATTCAGGAAGCTCACCAACTGTCCATCGACCACTGAGCTGGCAGGGCCAGACTCTGCCCGTCCGCCATCTCCACGCGCGTTGTCTGACCACCCATAACCCCCATCGACTGCTGAGGCCTCTGGTCGTGCGGCTGAAGACTATTGCTGACAGGGAATTGACAATCTTGGTTAAGTGAGTGGGCGAGCCGTGTAGCCAATCATCCTAACATCCCAATCACACCTTGATATTGAACACTGGGAGGCAATACCATACACACAGCAGCCAACATCCGAACACCAAGGGGAATGGACACAGCTCCGGGGACATGTCCATGTCTGGAGGGTGGGTGGGTGCCACATGTATAGGGGATGCCTGATGATGCCGCACCCCCAACCCCCCCACCCCTCCTCCTCCCATCCCATCCCCCGGTGCACTCAGTGATCCTCAACGTGCTTGGCCCTCCTAGCTCTACCACAACATCTAGGTGATTCCCCAGGATGCACATCAGAGGTGGAGGCAGCCAACACCCTATCTCTTACCATGCCCTTCGATGCCCCTGGCGGGTGTCCTTTGGGGCTCTGAGGCCGGGAGGCCCCGTGCACTTGTTGATGACAGATGCATAGGGGTGCCACCCTGTCTTGAGTGCTGACTTTGAGACGTGGCCTCATCAGAGAGGTCAACCTCGGGGGAGCTGGTGGCCACCATCCCCACTCCATGGGATGGGTCCAGATTGGTACGCGGCGTCCTCTCCTCCTGCTCGGTGCACATGGTACCCTGGGGTTCACCTTGGGGCCCCTGCATCATCTGGCTCTGCCAGCCCTGGTGGTTTCCTATGGTCTGCACTATCGTCTCGACGCCCCCGGCAATGCTCCTCAGTGACTGGGACATGCTCTGCAGTGCCTTAGCAATGCCTACCTGCGACTGGGACAACCTCCGCAGCACCTCGGCCATTTCCATCTGAGAGCAAGACATGTCCCGCAGAACCCCATCAAGGTCAGCCTGGTACTGGGTGATCTCCCAGCGAGTCGGACATTCTGCTGAGACCCTCAGCCATGGCCTTCACCGACTCTGCGACGCCTTGGACACCTTCACCAATGGTGCCGATGTCATGCACCAGGCTCTTCACTGCGGTCGCCGCTCTAGCAGTGTTGGCCTCGGTGCCACGCATTGCCAGAGACATCTCCCGTGTCCGTAACCTCTGGGACTCCTCTAAGGGGCTATTGAACGGCTGGAGTGATACTGACATCTCCCTCTGAATGTCCCGGCTGATCTCTATCGTCTCAATCAGCTCCGGGTACTTCTGTAACACAGGTTCAGCATCGGGCTGGGACCCAGCTGGGTGCTGGGATACAGCAGCCCTCCAACTGCCGGGGGGGGGGGGGGGGGGGGGGGGGGTTGGTGGTCCTGCCTCCACCTGATGTGCATCATCAGCAGTGTAGTGCTCACCAGATTCTGCCCCAGAAACTTGACCACTAATATATCCCACTGAGGTGCTTGTATCTGCATTGGTGGAGGTGACAGCTGTGACGCGACTATAATGGTTGCATCTTCGGAGCTCTCCTCCGAGATGGTCTCGTGGGGGGCGGGAGAGGGTGCATCCCGGGATGGACCGTTGCCGTCGACCTGCCGGAGAATGGACATGTGGTCATTGGGAGGCATGGGTCAGTCAGTAAGGCAATAACAACTCGTGTTTAACAGGTTCCCCCAGGTGGAGCCCAATGGTTCCTCACCTCTGCAGAGTCTGCCAGCCTCCTCTGTGCTTGGGTCACCTTCAGAGCCCGCTCCCCGAAGGAGGTGTGGATTCTTAAGTCCAGAAAATCGTCGCCAGTCAGGGACTTCTTCCGACAGTTACGGGAGAGCTTTTCCTGAGGAGGCACAGAGGAGATATCGTTAACCACACGTGTGGTTCACAGTGGTGGGAAGAGGGTGTGTGACGGGAGGGTTGGAATGCGGGGGGGCTGAAGGGGAGGAGGGTGGAGGGAAGGTTGGGGTCGCATGGGGAGTTGGGGGGTGTATGCGCCCTTGGGGAGGGGGGTGTGGAGCATGGGCATTGGTATCTACTCACTCGTGCTGCCGGTATAGATCATTCACTTTTTCGGCCAGTCCTCCTGGTCACACACCCTGAGCTCACCGCTGCTGCAAATGATATTTGAGTGAGATGATTTGCAAATGGGGAATGTCAGAGAGAAAGGGATATCAATCCAATTATTATGGGAAGAGTAAACTGGAATTGAAAACAAAAACAAAGTGAATTTTCTCTCTGCACAGACCTCTTGGGGAATCTCACAATCCCATGGAGTGTGGAGAGGTCTTCCATACAGGATTTCCGCAGGGCTTAATCGAGTCTTTCCTGCTGGGGTGGCTCTTATTTGAAAGAGTGCAATAGGTAATAGTTTGAGCCAAGTGGCTCCAGTCTCAGCTTGTAATTTAAAAAGCTTAGTCTGTAAAGTCTGCTTAGCTCTTTCCACCATCCTAGTCGCTTGGGGCCGGTAGGCGCAGTGTAACTGCTGTTTAATTCCCAGTTGAGTGCAGAATTCTTTATTGATCTGTCCCACAAAGTGAGGTCCATTATCAGAGCTTAAACGATATGGAATTCCAAATCTTGGTACAATCTCTCGCATGAGAACCTTTACCACAGTCGAGGCTTTATTATCTACAGTGGGATAGGCCTCTATCCATTTACTAAATACATCAACAATTACTAATACATGCTTGTAACACTGACATCTTTCCAACTCAATGTAGTCCAACTGCAGGGTCTCAAAGGGACCTTCAGGCAATGGTGTCTTTCCCGGCTCTCAGGTCACTGCCTTACCAGGGTTATACTGCTGGCATATCAAGCAGCGACTGCTAATTCGTTGGGCTATCTCCTGCAGTCTGGGATGCCACCAGGTTTTTAACAATATATCACCTGTAGCGCGAGCACCACAATGAGCTGCAAAGTATACACATTCGGTCACCGAGGCCGCTAATGCATCGGGCATACAGGTTTGCCCTGCCATGGTGACCCACAGCTTATTTT
This sequence comes from Scyliorhinus canicula, assembly GCF_902713615.1. Lineage (NCBI taxonomy): Eukaryota > Metazoa > Chordata > Chondrichthyes > Carcharhiniformes > Scyliorhinidae > Scyliorhinus > Scyliorhinus canicula. Next base: position 64,476,638 of record NC_052157.1, read on the forward strand.
CTTTATCATATGTACACCCTAATTCTTCCCATAACTTTTTATCGCTAGCAGGAGCGTCCTCCTGTAGCTGGATTACGTCAGTAATGGTCGGCATAGGTTTTTCAGAGGGAGACTTGCCTTTTGAGCTTTTAGCCTGGCTCATCATGTTTTGGTTCAGAGCCTTCAGTAAGTTCTGTAATCTCTTGGCCAAGGTGTTGGTACTTCAGTTTTTTCTCTCGCCATGCCTTTTCAAGCGACAGGTTATCGTCCTCGAATCTTACTGTGACATCTAACAAAACAATTTTGTTTTCCTTGCGGAAGATGATGTCGGGTTTCCACAATGAATCATTGCCGGCCACGAGTCTTGGCTCGATGTACGATGTCCAGCCATACTTTGACACAAACAACCGTAATTGGTCAAGGATTTTATTGTGTCTCTTGATCCTTGCCATTTTCACGAATGGGCAACAACCAGAAATATGGGATAGTGTTTCCCTTGGTGCTTCGCATCTTCTGCGTGTCTTAATGAAATTTGGACGTCCCCTTGATAGGTTAGCCCTTGTAGGGTATAAATTTGCCCTAAGCAGTAGATTATTAATTAAGTGGTGAGATTTTAATTTGTGAAACGGCTTTATCCAAGTACTGGAAATCTTATCATTTTTATAATAGGAAATTCCAGCTCCTTGGCTCTTTAAATATTTCCACTTATGAAACTCCCACTCCCTCCATGCAGCGTATCTATTCATCGGTTTTTCAGCTGCCTGGTCTTGTGCTCTCAGTCCTGGCCATACCGCAGCGATCATGTTCATTGAGTTAACCTCATCTTGGGTGTTATTAGAGGTGTCCTCGTTCTGGTTGTTATTTTAAGTACAAGGAGAGAAATCTTCTATCTCCTTAAGCACTTTGAGCCTTCTCAATTTACCGATGGTATCAGTGTTACTTTCATTCCTGTACTGGAACGATGCTATAATGATCGTGTCCGTGGACATCTCCATTGATTCACGCTTTCGGATGACCGCAGATGGAATCAATATTTCGAGCTTCGGCAAGCCAAGTCCACCATTCCTATTTGATGAATATAGGATCCCATCAGAAACGTGCGGTGGAAGGTGTAGGATCTCCTTTGTGGAATTTCGGATTAATTGATCCAGTTTGCAAACTGTATTTTGCGAAACTTCGGCCAGGATCAGGTGGAAATACATCCTCGGGATGACATGGGTCTTTAAGACCTCAATTTTTTGCGCTGGACGGAGAGCCGCCGCTTGCACAGCTGCAGTCCAGGTTTTGAGTTTGTCCAGCCACTCCCCTTCTGTCACGCCAGCCCATGGGTCTATACGGGCTCCCAGGTATTTTTCGGTGTCACCTGGGGGGATGTAGGTGATAACATCATCCCCGAGTCTCCGATTATCACGGTGATTGTAAATAAAGGACTTAGACTTGTAGGTAAAATGAAAGCCTTTAGTCTTTTTGACGTTGATCGCCAAACCCGTGTTGATACAGAACGATTGGAGAATCTTCAAGTTCTGATTCATCCCGGCATGTGAGTCACTAAACAGGGCAATGTCATCCGCAAAGGCCAACGCGGAGCAGTTGACACGATCCTCTCCCAGGGGTAATAAAACTCCTGAGTTGGCCTCCTCCAGGGTGCAAATCAGTGGGTCCAGTGCAATGTTAAATAATATGGGTGAAAGCGGGTCACCTTGTTTGACCCCTCTCTTGATTTGTATTGCTGAGGTCTTAGTCTTCCTACCTTCCACCAAGGTAGTGTTTCCGGAGTATAGGTCTGTAATCATTGAGATGAAGTTATCAGGTAGCCTCATCCTTTGTAGTGATTTCATAATCAGTTTGTGTCCAACCGAATCGAACGCTTTTGCCAAATCGCCAAAAATAACTGAAAGGTCTTTCCTGTTCTTTTTAGCTCCCTTATAGATATTTTCTAGGATCGCAATGTTTTCATTGCATCCGGGAGTTGCTGCAAGGAAACCCTTTTGCCGTGGGTTAATCCATACCGTCTCACTGAGACGCTTCGCTATTATCTTAGTAAAAAGACGAAGCAGCATGGGTCCGATTGTAATTGGCCTCCAGTTATCTATATCTTTTAGGCGTTCTGGATCCTCACACTTTGGGATCAAGACAGTCCGACTGAGTGTGTCAGGGATTGTTGCAGATTTCATCCAAAGAGAAAAGAGACGAGGAAGTCGAGTGTAATCATTCAAGTGTATTTCCCTGATATCATCCATAGTCATGCCATCCGGGCCAGGTGCACTTCCTTTATCAATGCCTTCAATAGCTTTTGATACTTCTTCTTTTCTAATTGGAGCCATCAAATCACCCTCATCTGTTGTTCCGCTGTATTTGGCGAACTTGCTCAGATTCGCCTTATTGTTGTGTGTTGACAGTTTCTCTGTAAAACGGCGTTCCAGTTGTTCAATGGATAGTGGACAAGAAATTGTAGCCGGAGCACCCATAATCTGTCTTGCAAGTTTGCGTCTATTATTGTTATATAGCAGTTGTGTTGATTTTAAAAACTGCTTTCTTTGTTGCCCATCGTTTCCGTGCTCCACTATTAGGGATGCACTTGTTCTTATTTTTCCTCTCCTGACCTCTGTCAGGCCTTTTATCCTTCAGGGGCTTCTTCCCCTTTGTTAACAGTGAAATAGTAATGCTATCCACTATCCCAATACCTGCAGCCCGACTGTTGGGATCATTTCGTACGTCCATTAATTCTTCAGCTTTCAAGAGCTGATCATCGATTTCCCTATGTTTAGGGATAGAGTTCGGAGGTCTAATCACTCTTCGAGGTCTTTCATCAGACGTATGAGGACTGCATGTTTCCTCTTCAGTTTCGGGTACTTGGATATCTTCCAAAAGATTATCCTCAGTAGTTGCTGTGGCAGGTACGGGTTCTCTTGGCAAGATTCTGCGCTTATCTGAAATTTGTTTAGCAGATTTGCTTTTCAGGGTTGCAGCAATCAATTTGTTGATGAACCGTTCGCCTTCATATTGACCTTCAAGTTGTCTTAAGAGGGCAACCTCCTCTACCGACCATTTCAGGTTTCTTCTCCCACTCCCAACTACGAGTTTCTTGGTCTCGAGTCTTTTCTTATTACGTAAAGCTGGATGTTCATGCCTCTCATGTTGCCCGAGACCTATTTTCGTTGTAAATCTCTTTTCACAGAGACTACAACCGTAAGCACCAGCCGGAGCTGTTTGCTTTACTCCCTTGCATTTAGGATAGTGACAGGCGATTGAATGGTATTCGCCCGTTTTATCGCATCTGGAACACTTAGTCTTGATTGATTTGACTTGGTGAATTTTCAACATGTGACCATTAAATGATCCCATGTTGGGGAGAACCAAATTACATACAACGCAGAATGACCCATCTGTGGGATAATGGATAGTAACCGTTTTCGCTGTTGTTCGGTCTCCACTTGGTTCAATGACAACCCCTTCAAAGAAGGCCGTTGAATCAATTGTCTCGTTACTCATATCTTGAGTATCTTGAATTATTAAAGTTTCCATTCCCGAATTCCCTCTTTTAAATGCCTTGCTATAGAAAATCTGTGTGACTATTTTTCCTTTCGGTTGGGTCTTCCGCTCAGGTTCTTCTATAGCACAGTCAAAGTCCTCAACTACCGGAGATACTGGTCTTTTTGGTCTGGCACCCGGATCCAGTTCCCAGTAGGGTATGAGATAGCGTCTATTTGGTCTCTCGTCATCCTCTAACGTTTGGGTTGAGGAAGACGTTGTTGCTAGCCTGGCGGGCCGGCTAGAACATGTGCAACATCGGCATTTTTCACAGAGCGCTGCCGCTGATGCTTCTGCGGGGCTGTTATTTGTCCGGGACATAGCCCATCCGGATTTATCTATCATTGATAGCATAATTCAAAGTATTTTCAATATCAATATCCTAAGATATCAGATCCACTCGGATCACAGCCGTCTCACGTTTTTAACTCTCCGCGTTTAGTTAGTCAATAGTCCTGAAGACTATTAACTTTACCAGCGGGGCCACGGGGAGGCACGCCTATCAATGCGGTGATCAAAAAACGTGTAAAAACACCACAAAGGTAACTATCCAGAATTGACTCTCCTAGGAGACCTGTCTACGAGAGTCATAGTTACTCCCTTTGAATGGGAGGCTTCTTTTGCTTGGTGGTCTGCCTGCCTATTTCCTTCATCTACTGGAGTTTTTCCTTTCGTCTGGGCAGTGCACTTTATCACTGCTACCTTTTCTGGGAGCATAAGGGCTTGGAGTAACTGGGTTACTAGCTGCTGATGGGAAATCGGAGTTCCAGCTGATGTTAAAAATCCTCTATTCTTCCATAATTGTCCAAAGTCATGCACAACTGCAAAGGCATATCGGGAGTCTGTATATATATTTACCTTCTTTCCTGCTCCTAATGCACATGCGCGTATTAGCGCAAACAATTCTGCTTGCTGGGCCGAGAATGGAGTTTCAAATGCTGCTGATTCTACTGTCTCCCCACCCTGGTTGACTATAGCATATCCTGATAATCGCTCCCCACTTTCGCCGATGGATGCACTTCCATCGGTGAAAAAAAGTACAATCACATCCGTCCAAAGGAACGTCGGTAAGGTCCTCTCGGACAACAGAGACCTCTCTCAAAAGCTGCAAGCAGTCGTGGGAGGGAGTGCTTTCGTCTAGGGGTGGATGGGAAAGAAAATTTGCCGGGTTTATAGTGATGCAGTGACGAAACTGGAGTTTAGGGTTATTTAAAAGATAGATTTCATACTTATTCTGCCGTGCCATGGTAAGGTGTTGGTTCTGCAAATGGCCCAATAGGGCCGTAACAGAGTGGGAACTGTAAACAGTTCCCTGATATCCTGCTGAAGGGTTAAATTGGCAGCTGACTGGAGGCTATTATATATGACTGCTAAAATCTGGGTGCATGCGGGGTAACCGAGGGCTACGGGATCCAGTTTGGAAGAATAGTAGGCAACAGGGTGGTGTCGGTCGCCGTGTTTCTGAGTGAGAACTGCCGTGGCACAGCCAGAGAGTACAGTACAATAGAGCTGAAACGGGCGATCGTAAAGGGGACGCCAGAGAGCAGGAGCCTGGAGTAGGACAGACTTGAGCCGCTCAAAGGCTGATTGTGCCTCGGAGGATAAAGAAAAAGTGTCCATCTGATTAGTGTAGGAGGTCAGATGACGGGTGTCGAGGGTTACATGAGGAATCCATTGGCGACAATAATTAATCATGCCCAACCACTGTCGAACTTGCTTCGTCGTTTTGGGAGAGGCAAAATCGCAGACAGGTCGAACACGGGCGGGTTCAAGAGAGCAGGCACTCGCAGATATTCCAACACCAAGGAATTTAACAATAGGCTGGGCAATGAAAACTTTCGATGGGGAGACTACATATCCGAGGAAAGAAAAGTGGTTCAAAAGTTGGTTAGTGTCATCCTTGCAACTCTGTTCAGAGGGGCTAGCGACAAGTAAGTCGTCAACATACTGGACTAAGGTAGACCCTCCCTGTAACTGCAATGTTTGGAGTTGATTCTGGAGGCACCGAAAAATAAGGTAGGAGAATGGTGGTGCCGGTGGGAAAGGCCCACCACGGTGCCCTGGCCAATGAAATAGGTGCTCCTCATCCCCATCGTCTCCGTCGTCCCAACCCTGCTTCACATTACTGACAACCGGTGGTTTCGGCTTTGAAGGCGGAGGTTTATGGTTTTGGCATTCCTTTCTCAATACCTCCGCCGTTTTAACAATTCCCCCCCCTCTATTAGTTCGATTCCCAATTTCAAGGCATTTGCCTGCCAGCTTGTCAATAAGGAGGCATCTTTTAGCTTCTGGCAATATTCGCGCCAGAGAGCAATTAATTTCTTGGCTACCGATCCCTGATTATTACGCCAAATAACCAGTTGTGCCTCAACCATAGTTGGCAAGTCTTTTGGTCCTCCTAAAGGCCATTTTCCCTGTCCCAGATTCTTATTCAATTCTCCTGACAATTGTCTCAACTGTTTTGAATGTTCCGGATATTGCTCAGAGTCTGGAGCGCGCTTCCATTATCAGAGGTCGTATCTAACGTGTTACCCATCTCGTTACTCTTGGTAGTTAATGATCCTTGTGATTATTTATTGTTTTGTGTAATGGTTCTAGACCATTTCTTCAATCATGAATTTAAACAGGGTAATCCTACCCTGTTGGCCAATCAGGCAGGCTTATCCGCACCTGCAAAACTGACTACTTACGAGGTTATAGCGTCCTCGTTATAGTGATTAACTAGGGTGGTAGCGTTTCCCTCTAAGGCCTCTTATCGCGGAGGCTCTTCAAATAAGAGCAAGGATCATGAAAATACCAAAACCTCTTCTGTAGCTATAACTGTAGGGGCTACTCTCCTTCCTTTAATTTTTTAATGCATCAGTCCCTGACCGTGCCCATGGCTATAACTGTAGGGCCCACTCTCCCTCCTAGAAACGGGTTCGCCGGACTGACCTGGATCTCGTATGAGTGTCCTGAGTACTGACAGCGGGGCCAAATCGCGGACGGTACAACGGAGGGGAATACCAAAGTGGCAAAAATTTTACTCACAGTGGGGGCCCAATTCCTCCTCCACTCCCGAACTCGATCAGTCGCTTATGCCGCCAGTCTCAGCGGAGACTCTTTGAGATCCCAGCGCTGCCACCAAATGTGAATCTGATTTATTTACTTGTCTCTCAGTCCGGAAGAAAGTACTCTCGAACACGTTCGTACTTTGGAATATCTTTTATTACGATCGGGGCTGCCCTCTAGGTATTCTGGGGAACCACCTTGGAGAGTGCCAAAGTTTTGCTCAAAACATCCTTCTTTTATATGTACTGTTAGGGGGCTGTCCCTTACATTCACTTGAACTCACCCCCATTACAAAGCGTAAATTTGTTATTGCAATAGTTCCGTATATAATTTTACAGACTTTGGGGTTATCTATTGGCACATGAGTATGTAGCAGTCTTAGCTTAATTAGCAGGTGTTAGCTATAGTTGCAAGCGGCTCCCACATTTCATATCCTGTCATCTGGCCATCTTCCTTGTTTCTCAAGGCTATTCGGCTTACAGTCATGAGTCGGCTCACAACTTCAAATATCAACTCCCTTATCTCAGCAAGTTCATTATCCTTCAATACCAAGCTCCTCCACTTGTGATTTTCCACTAATGTATCCCATTCATTCTGGCTCTTAAGCTTTGCTTCTCATCCTCATTACTTGTTCTTATCCCAATAATCTACCCTGTCAATTCAATTGTGCTCATTTTGACAGGTATCTGTGTTTGATTCTATCCCAGTTGTTTTAAAGTCAGTTTCTCTTGATCACTTAATGATGTTGTTTCACTTTGTTAGCCCCATTGACCATTTCCGGCTCTGCTGTTTGTCAAGTAGTGTGCATGCATGGGGCCTGTTTTTCAGTGCATAATGGCAATCCTACCTATTAGTTACTTCACACATAACTCATGTGCACACTCATGCAGTGCCCCTAATGTCACACCACATATTCGTGAACCTCTTGTGATCTTATCAAAAGATCGCAAAGTTGTTGCTTATCTCTCCACGTATGGTCTCGCTTTCTTGGATGGTGGTCAGAGTATCAAACTTTGTTCTCTTAAATAAAAGCATAGACAAGGACACAAGCATTACGAAGATAAAGTTTATCAATTTACTAGCCTCCTCCTTCGTATTATTGCCTGATTGAAATATTCCATTGATCTGCACCCAGTATTCCAATTCCCATTTCCTGTTTTGATTTCCTGTCTCAATTGTCCACCCTCTATTACTTAATTCCATCCCAACTATCAGCCCTGGAGAAACCTTGCAGTCCAATATAATATCTTTATGTTTGAAACAGAAATCAAACAATTTCATTTGATTCCAAGCAGTAATATATTGATTGCTTGTTCTAAATTAAATCTTTTTAACGTAGCTTGCTAAATTACATTTTCTGTCTACATCCCAGAATTGTCCCAAATTCAAACAACAGATTTAAAAAAAATTAATGTCCAGTTCATCTCTTCTTTGTCTTAAATTGTAGAATCTCCTCTTCTTCAAAGGCTTTGTCCTTATGTCCATGGACACCAGCTAACTGCAAATCTTGTTCAACTTGCAATTGCCTGTAAAATAAAACACAAAAATCCATTCTGCATGGGACAAAATGGGTTAATTAATCGGAACATATCTGACAATTTAAACTTAAAATATGTAATTCCCAATTCCTGTAAAAAAATATAAATACAACTTTAGCAGTTAACAGGCAAGGGTTAATTCTCTGCTCCTTTGAAAAAGGGACGGAGTAAAAGTTTTCAATTGGATGTCATTACCTCGCCACCTCTCAGGGGACCCGTTTATTTTAATAATCGTAACTTTACACTCTGATCTCAGAATTTTCCCGTCTTTCTTCTTGTGTCATTGGTGTTAGGAATAATTCTTATTTTTTGAACGTGACAAGAAATTTTAATTCAAGATCAATCCAACACTTGAAAAGAGACACATGAACATCATTCACACACATACATATTAACCATAACATGACTACAACATCCACGTATTCATTTGCTCGTAAGGTTCAGTCAGTCATTCCTGCTTTTAACTGCCGTCATTGAGTTCCTATAAATCAACACTTAAATCTTATATCGAATAATTTAACACACGAGTTTCTGGGCAATTTAAAAAGCAATTAATTATCTGCTGAAATAGTTAACGCTTTTGATCGAGCTCAGCCGCGTATACAGGATCTGAAGCTTCTGTGTCTCTGAGGGTGGTTCTGTCACAGATCCGATGTAGGCTTCAAAGCAAGCTAGCCAAAGTGCGAAGGCCGACTTGGCGTTGTCTGCTTCAGGGTGCAGCTGCAGACGATCATACTTGATGCGGAGATCCATCGTTGTAAGATATGCGTAATAAATTGATATGCGTAATAAATTGATGCACTATCAGTTACGACGAGACGAGAGTAGAGAGTAATCGAGGCTTTATTACGCAGATGTGGAGCCTCCCGCAGCTGCTGCCGAAATGGTTACAGCTCGGTGAGCACACACATTTATACTCCGCCTACTGGGTGGAGCCAGCAGGCAGGGATCTACCCCTGTACCTGTAGTACAGGAGCCTTACCGTAATAGACCTCATATGTGATATATACACAACAGTGGTCACTACCACATGGCCTTCTCACCATAATTATATACCGCCCCCTCGCCTTCCTCAACTGCCCCCCCCCCCCCCCCCCCCCCCCCCCCCCCCCCCGGCCTTCCCTGTGGATATCAGACCAAATTCCATCTGTAGCTTCTGCTGCTCCTTCAACAGCCCCGCCTCCAGTGCTTCAGAATACCTTCTGTCCACCTGGAGTATCTCCCTAACCAGCCTATCCATCTATGCCCACCCCACCTTCTCCCTATGAGCCCGTATCAAAATTAGCTCCCCCTAACCACTGCCTTTAGCGCTTCCCATATCGTTGCTGCCGAAACTTCCCCATATCATTTATCTCCAAATAATTCTGGATGGTCTCCCTCACCCGCCCGCATACTCCCTCATCTGCTAACAGTTCTACATCCAATCTCCATTGAGGGCGCTGACCCCCCCCCCCCCCCCCCCCCTTTGCTCACCCGTAAATCTACCCAGTGCGGGGCAGGTCCGAAACAACAACCGGCAAATACTCGGCATTCTCCACCTCCTCCAGCAATGGCCTGATCAAAATGAAAAAATCAATCCGAGAGGACACTTTGTGTACATGGGAGTAAAAAGAAAACCCTTTCTCTTGGCCATCCGAACCTCCACGGGTCTACCCCTCCCCCATCCGTTCCATCACTTTAGCTCCCTCACCGCGGCTGCACCCTCCCTGCCCATGAACTCGACTGATCCAACCTCGGATCACTGACCGTATTAAAGTTCTCCTCCCCCCCCCCCCCCCCCCATGATCAACCTATGCGAGTCCAAGTCTTGAATATTTCCTCACATCCGCCTCATAAATTCTGTGTCGTCCCAATTTGGTGCGTGAATATTCACTAACACCACCAGCATCCCCTCCAACATCCCACTTACTATGACATTCCTACCCCCAGAGTCCACCACTATATTCCTACCTCAAATGACACCCGCTTATTGATCAAGATCGCAACCCCCATAGTTTTAGAGTCTAGCTCCGAATGAAATGCCTGCCCAACGCACCCCTTCCTCCGCCTACTCTGATCCACTACCCTCAGATGTATCTCCTGCAGCATTGCCACGTCCGTCTTCAACCTCTTCAAATGCGCGAACATGCGAGCTCTCTTGACTGGCCCATTCAGCCCTCTCATGTGATCAGCCTCGTCGCCCACCCCCTTCCCTTTCACCCCCAGTCCCACTAGTAAAACAACAATCCCAACCCCCCATATCAAACTGGTCACCTGCTCGCCTCCCACTGCGCTTCCGTGAGCTAGCCCGCCCAGCTCAGGTGGTAGCCCTCGCCCATGGCGCCAAGCATCCTTGTGAGGAAGCCGCACATGAATGAGCCGCCGAGGGCGATGGTGGCACAAATGCGCCGATTCCTGGACAAGGGACAGATCTTGATGTGGGCCATGCAGACGAAGAGCTGTAAATGGGAAGAACATAAGAACTAGGAGCAGGAGTCGGCCAACTGGCCCTTCGAGCCTGCTCCGCCATTCAATGAGATCATGGCTGACCTTTTGACCACTGGGCCGGCAATCCCAGTCCACGAGCCTCCACCATGTTTCCCTGTGCTGCGGACTCCACTCCCTTCTTTGCCCAATGATCTCTCTTTTGCTGACCACTTCTAGTCCATGACTCCATAAACTGGTGGGGGAATCCTCTCCTCTACCTCACTAGTCCCCAATTCTACTGATCAAATTCTCCCATAGGTTGGGGAAAAAGGTGCCCACGAGCGGGAGCGACCAAATAAGCGACCTCTCACTCCATGACCGCCACGGAAAGTCGACTGACACCATAGCTGTGAACTAACTTTATTACTAACACATTTTTGGATCATGAACACACCACTGTAGGGCACCTGCACAGCTTTGTTAGAATCTTTCTTACATGTGCTATCTGACCTTCATCCTCCAAGTCAGGTGACCCCATGAAGTTCAGGGTGTCCCACACGGTATCTATAACTGGATTCCATTATCACAATCACCCTAATTATCATAACACCTACTGCGTATCGCCGAGACTACACGCCACCCCCATCCCCCACAGAGAAACTCCCCTCCCCAGCTCCACCACACCCCTCCATTATATACCCCATAAATTACATGCTCCCCCCAACCACAAATGTTCCCCCCCCCCCCCCAGCTACAGCAATCAAGCCACCTTAAAACTAAATTATTTGTAGTTGGTGGAGGCAGCAAAGAGTACCCACGATAAATATTAGCTTGGGATGGGAACAAAATTATTTCCCAAAAATATTGAGATTACAAAAAAAGTTTTGCACCAAAAAATGAAGCAATTTCTTTATTCTGTTCGATATATCAACAGTAGATTTTGAAAAGCAACCTTGCAAGTCAAGAGCGATCACTTGAGTTTCAAAGTTACTTTGAACTAGTTAAGACCAAAATGTTTGGTTCTGAACTCCAACATCCAGCTGCACACAGCCTTGCTGAACTGAAGGAGGTCCTTATTTTATTTTCCACCACGGGACACGTTCTCACGTTAAACCTGCTCCAAAAATGCAAGTTGTTGGTATTAAGCTATTTGCATAACACTCTTCTCCCTGATGTTTTCTTGCCGATTACCTTGTCCCACGGAACAAGCAAAGTTTTGATATGGGAATTATTGCAGCACTATTCTACAACAAATTAACATAAGGAATGTGATTTATGGAGAGCAATTTTGGAACTCCAAGCCAATAACTGAGGTAACACAAGAGGGAACTGATGGAGGGAAGCAATCTTTGAACTTTATTGAGCATTGTTTGCCAGGAAAACTCGCCCATCGTTTTCAGGCATTTCCAAGCTTAGATTAGAGCATTAATTGTGTGCCAGTGTCATCGAGTTCCTCTTGTGTGCCTCTGCCATACAATTGTTTTGGGCTGCAGTGTTTGCAGCCTCCATTTTAGTCGAAATTGTCTGCATTTGGGGAGTGGTCTTTTGGGACCCCAGGTTTATCCACTGACGTCGGTTCCTGGCTTCATTTGGTTGTTTTTCATTCAATTTAAGGCAGTAAAACAAATGCCTGACGTAAATCACTTGCATTTTATTATTTTCGTTTAAAGTAACAGCAGGCCCTGGCTTGCAGTGATCTTTTGGAGTCTTTTGATGCTTTTATGTTGTTCCATTACTGCAGTCATGCACTTTCAGAGACTTCATTAGTCAACAACAACATAATTTATTTGCAAGGATCCACAAGAGCAGCAACTGTCTGCAGCTCATTTCTGGAAAGCCTCTGCCTAAGAGAACTTCACCTTGTTACATTCTGGTGCTTGGCCGGATAGAATTAGTGCACTGGAGAACATCTAGTTCGTGACTAATTGTGTGTTTATTGTTAAACAATAATGTGGGTCAGAATACAATAAGAAAACAATCAAAATCTACTAACTACTATATTACTATTATTAAATTATCTAAGAGCTATTACAAATGCGACTATCCACTACAACGACTATCTCCAGACTCCCCGAGGTAACAGTGTCACATGGTTGTTCTTTACTGCCACCTGCTGGTTGGAGGTCGTATCTATTAATATTTATATGATTGCTTTTGCATATCATCACACCACTGGGTCATTTCCACACTCTTGAGTCCCGATTAATCACCAAGGCCAGGTGGCCCTTACTCGGCTGTTGTGCCCCTAAAGGAACAGTCATCACAATTACACAACTACACAACCGTCTTGAGGCTTTGTCACAGGCTGATACTTAACAAAGCGCAACCTTCTGATCTCAAACCAGCTCGAGGTTTAAGAACATGAATATTATTAGCTTAGTGGTGAGCCGATTGCAATTTTCTTTTTAAACGTTTCAATGACACTGAACACCAACGCCGATTATAATTGGACAACATAGACACAGATCAAACAGTTTGCATGTGTAAAGTGGACTGAAAAGATTGCAATGACGATGCAGCTGAGTACTTTTCAGCTGCACACTCTGATTGCAGTTATGTTTTCTCAAATCTTTGAGAAAACTACAACAGCAGGATTTCACTGATCATCTCATGGTTAAATGTTGAAAAGTCCATGTGGGGTGGAAGTTTTAAACAAGGTATCTGGAGCACTGAGTCCACAGCACAGAACAGTTTTCAGCACTTCCAACAAAAGTTATGTTTTCAGTCTCCACACTTAATAACACCATGGGCTGGATGCTGTGGATCCCCAGACACCTGTTTCTTTGTGATACACCGTTCGCTGGTGGTGGGATTCTACATTCCTGCTGCTTGTCAATGCCACCCCTCGCCACGCGGAAACCCGCGGGCAGGGTGCGTTGGCGGAAAAAGTGAATCGCAACGGCCGGAGAATTCCAACCCATATATTTTGTGATGGGCACCTTTTAACAACGCAGATGTCACCAGACTGCATCAAGATAACATCGATCTCAGCAGCCTTTCACTATCAGAATAGAGGTTGTGACATGTCAGAGGGATAAACATTCTCAGAGATTAAATATATTCTGCAGATGCTGCATTTATATGGGAGGGAACATTTTGAAACTAAGACTGACAATACTGTTTCAGAGAATATCTGATATTAGGCTGGAACAACAGAGCTGCAAATGTCCCATTCTCACTGAAGGAACATGACTTTTACACTTGTATTCCAGTATTGTCCATGCAGAAATATTAAGAGTGAAAGGCAAATGTCAATAATACTAATGTTTAAGATAAGCAGTAATTATTCAAGGCCATTCGAATAGAAAGAGATATTCAAATTTAGTAAAGTTATGATTTAGATGCTGTTTTCTTCATTAGCTTTCAAAACTTTCTCATTTCAACATTGAAAACTAGTGTCTTTGAAGACTTTCCCATCATGACGACAAGTTTCAAAACCAGTGTGAAATTTCAGCGAATATAAGCAAAGCTCCCCCTGTATTAGAATGATAGAATTTACTCTGTAGAAGGAGTCCATTCGGCCCATTGAATCTGCACTGACACTTGGAAAGAGCGTCCTACTTAAGCCCACGCCTCCACCCTCTCCCAGTAACCCCACCTAAAGTTTTAAGGGCTAATGTAGCATGGCCAATCCACCTAACCCGAATGTCTTTGGACTCTGGGAGGAAACTGGAGCACCCGGAGAAACCCACGCAGACACGGGGAGAAAGTGTATTCTGTACATTGCTACAATGTCTTTCCTCTGTGTCGATCTATGGAGGTGCTCTGACTCTGTAATTGTCTCTACATCCAGCATGTTCCTCAGGTCTGTGTGGATCCACTGGTGTTTATGAAGGTTCCCGGAATTTGTGAAACTCTTTCCACGTTCGATGCATTGAAAATGTATTTCCCCTGTGTGGATCTGCTGGTGTTTATGAAGGTTCCCGGAATTTGTGAAACTTTTTCCACGTTCAATGCATTGAAAATGTATTTCCCCTGTGTGGATCTGCTGGTGTTTATGAAGGTTCCTGGAATTTGTGAAACTCTTTCCACGTTCAGTGCATTGAAAATGTATTTCCCCTGTGTGGATCTGCTGGTGTGTATGAAGGTTCCTGGAATTTGTGAAACTCTTTCCACGTTCAATGCATTTAAAGGGTATTTCTTCTGTGTGGATCTGCTGATGTTTCTGGAGATCCTCGGCCTGTCCAAAGTCTTTCCACGTACAGCACACTGAAAAGTCTTCTTTCCTGTGTGGATCCACTGTTTATGGAGTTGGCCAGCCAGTGTGAAACTCTTTCCAAATTCAACACATTTATTTATTTATTTTTTAGATGTTTTTGGGTTTTTTGCACATGGTATATTTACAGGTGTACATAAAGAGAAAAAAAAGAGATTAATATAAACAAAAACACTACAATAATAAAAAAACATACATAAATGACCATGGGGTGGGAAAGTAAAAACAGGGGAAGTGTATATACATAGAAGCACCGGAGAGACAATTACATTATACATGTATACATGTCTTTAACAAAGACAGTATATACACCAGTCGTTCATACATGTCACTACAGTTTCCTTTACCTAGAGTGTTTGCGTCCAGTAACTCCTCCAGTAATGGTCGTCGTGGGTACATCCTTGTCCCGTTCATAGGAGGTTTTTAAGCTGCAGGGACCTGAATTCTTAGCTAGCTGAAATCTCTCCATCATTTTGTCCAGTGTTGTGACCCTTCCGTCAGTGTATAGGTCCCTGACTGTCAGTATCCCCCATCCTGTCTCCACCTTTTAAAGGTGGCATCGGTGAACGCTGGTACGAACCTATGATTGTTGCAGATGGGGGCTTTGTTGGATATTTCGGTCACGCCGAACTGTTGTCGTAACTGGTTCCAGGTCTGGAAGGTGGCTACCACCAGTGGGCTGCTGGAATGTTTTTTGGGTGAGAATGGGAGTGCCGCTGTGGCGCGGACCGGAGATAGGTCCCCCTGCAAGAGGGCTTCTCCGCGCGGACCCACTCGGCTTCTGGCTCCTTAACCCATCCCGTTACTCGTTCTGCTGTTGCCGTCCAGTGGTAGTATTGTAGGTTTGGGAGCCCTCTCCTGGACCGCCGCCGTCATCGTCGTCGTTGTGGGAGTGTGTTCCATCTTTACAGGTCCTTTTTGACTCCCTCTGTCAGACTGTTCAGGTTCCACTGGTGAACCCTCGCCCAGTCATGGACAATTTGGATCCCCAGGTCGCAGAATTTGTGTCGAGTTTGTTTGAATGGCAGTCCCCTCAGCACTGCCCCTCCCCCTTGTGGGAAGATCTCGCTTTTGCTCATATTGAGTTTGTAACCCAAGAAAGCACCGAGCTCTTTCAGGAGCGCGATGATTCCTTCCATACTGCTTTGTGGGTCTGAGATGTAGAGGAACAGGTTATCGGCATAGGTTGAGACTCTGCTCTTTGGATCCCCCTCCAGTCTTTTGATTTTCTGAGAGTGATCGCTCATGGTTCGATCACGAGGGCGAACAGCAGTGGGGACATTCAACACATTTATAAGGGGTCTCTCCTGTGTGGATTGCTAGTGTTTATGGAAGTGGCCAGCCAGTGTGAAACTCTTTCCACATTCAACATATTTATAAGAGGTCTCTCCTGTGTGGATCTGCTGCTTATGGAAGTCCTCAGCCTGTATTAAACTCTTCTCACATTCAGTACATTAAAACAGCTTTTCTCCTGTGTGGATCCGCTGATGCCAGTGAAGATCATTTGATTTTTTAAGATCTCTCCTCTAAATTGTTTGAATGATCTCTGCTCAGTTTGATGCTGCAAGAGACTGTTGCTGAAAGGAGAATTTTGTCCTGTTGAAATGTGTCCACTGGATCCTAAATATCTTCTGATGTGCTTCTGAAGAGAATCTGCAGTAGTCAATACAACATTACAATGAGGACAAAGATTGACCATGTATTGTCCCCCTGCAGGAGAACAAAGGAGAGTTGTCCATGTGTTGAAACATCAAGGGGTTTGGTATATTTGCAAGTGAAGTTTTGTTCACTTCTGTCAGCCTTGGTTCAGCAGTTAATTTTCTCACTTCCGAGTCCAAATTTGTGGATTCATGTCCCACTGGAGAGACTTTTGGCTGTAATCCAAGCCAGTACGACAATTTTACACTGAGGAGATGCTGTGCTGTCAGAGGTGTCATCTTTTCAAAGCGGGCCATGCTGCATCTGTGTCTGTTGTTAAGATAAACAACAACGACTACTTGACCTGATATAAAGAAGGGCAGGGAGTTTTCCTGTTGTCCTGGCTAACGTTCATCCATCTGACCAGGTCGGATTGTCAGATTAGTTATTTCATTGCTGATGTTGGGATCTTCCTATGTGCAAACTGAATTGTTCAATTTGCCATAATAACAATTGTGATTGCACCTCTAAAGGTCATGCATTGGATCTGAAGAGCTTTGGCACACCATCTACACGTCAAAATGCTTCTAACTGCAGTTCTTTCAGGAGGTAGCAGGATGGTTTTTAAGAGAGCAGCCCCTGACAACAGTGTCTATTTTACTATGGATACTGTAATATAAGGGTTTGGAACAGAAAGGGTTAACGTCGGACTGAGTACAGTACTGCCCACAATGTGATGTAATGAACACAATGACTCACACCTGGAGGCTGTCTACTGAACAGAGCCATGCAACTCCTCACTTGGACTCTACAAATGTTACCGGTAGCTAATAATACTTACTGTTGAACTATCTCTTAACGAGGCTTACCATACTCTACACAGCATGGTGGCAGCGAATGGAGCAACCCAGAACCTCACAGAGGCTGCAGTAGAAAACTGAAAAACCTGAAAGATTGAAATAAATGGAAGAATTCCGATCTAATGAAAAATTCAAGAAACAAAGGCCTGAGAAAAGGCCCAAAACAGGACAGGAAACTGAAGACAAATAAAACTCCAACCTGGAGCAGCAGATTCCATTGGATCCCGTGGAAGTGCAGCTTCAGCACCCAAAGAGTGTGGAGCCAGAAGAACTAGCAGGGTTGTGCAAGGGGAGAACAGCTTTTGTGCCTGCAGTCGTCAAAATTGCCGTTTTAAAGTGCAGGGTGAACATCTGAGTTCACTCCAATCAAAAAATAATTAAGGAAAAAATATCCGGCAGCTAAAAACACCCAGCAAATGCCAGGATTCGAACACCTGAAAGTAATTATTGAGGGCAGAGAATGCTCTGAGAAATCCTTCCAAGGAGTCACTGCTGAAAAAAAATTTAAGCTCTCGGTTTGTAAACACCATTGCCTGCCACAAACAGCAAGTACAGGAAAATCCATTGTGAAGAAGTATGTAGTGACACCATCTTGGATCTTCAAACAGCTCTTAAAACTGTACCTGCTTCTAAAAGCTGAAGGCCATGGATCACAAATCTACACCAGATCGTTTTGCATTCATCCAAGGCCTATAGATCAATCACAAAATTGAAGACTTTGGAGAAAGAGATTTCTTATCTACTTGATTGCTTGGGTGTAGATAAAAACTCAAAAGCTGAGCAGCTTTAACACACTGTTTTTACCCGATAGGCACAATAACCAACAAGACGGTGGCCAGATAAGAAATCAGTAAATCCTCAACAAAGTGTGATGAAATTTTAAAATTATTTGACGCATTCAAATCACAAGATCCAGGAAAGGTAAAGTTAACGAACAGCCTGGTGAACCTGTTAACTCCTGCATTAATGTACAGCATGGATGAAGGCTGGTGACCTGAAATCAGAGATAATTGGGGATAGAATTGTGGTCAGAGTGGCGGACGCCACACTCTCCGACATCTTTAGAGCAAAGAAAGATCCAACCCTTGAGAAGGCCATTCAGATTGCCAGGTAATCTGAAATCCATTTCCAGCATGGATCCATCTTAAAGAATGCCATGACATGCCACTGAGTGAAACAGCAGAGAAACAAAGCTATTCCAAGCCAGGGGAAGGCTAACCGACCAGCAGAGCGACCATGCCAGCGCTGTGCAGCTAAGAACCCCCACGTGTGGGATCAATGTCTGGCATAATGCCATAACAGTATGAGGCACTTTGGTAAACTATGCAAGGCCAAAGCATCCAAATGTATGCGATTCACAAGGTCGAGATATCACACCAAGAGGACACACAACTATACTTGTTGGGTGAATAAAAGGTGCTGAATTTTCATTCTGGAACATGGGCATCTGAGTTAATGGCCATCTCACAAACTTTAAATTGGACATCGGGTGAAGAACTGTAGCTGAGAGACGTCTGGCTACAAATTTCAGACACAACACTCTGTGGGCTTGGAGGATTCCTACTTCTGACTATAGGCATACTTCTGGAACCATTAAGGCAAACAAATCTTTGAAGTTGCGTACGTCATCCAAAACCAATCCTTTTCTCTCCTGAGCCTGTGGTAGCCCTGAATCTTTGCCTGAAAGCACCAAACTACCATTGTTGTGGTTTATACAGAACTGAGAGTTCCTGAGAGCTTCAGCAAGAAAGATGCTCTCGACCGGGAGCTCAGCTCAGCATTGACTTTACTCTTTGCAGAGCTGGTTTGTCCACTTTCCCGATAGCTGCTAGAGATCCCTAGCTGGTCAGACCAGCCAACCATTCAGATGTTTGCACACAATGAGAAGAGTCAGCTTCCGTCCAAGCACGCATCATGGTGCGCTGGATGTAACAGAAAAATAAAATACGCCTTGCTGATGTGCAGAGCCCCTTTCGTTATACCCGTAAAGATTGGAATAAACCCAACGACCATCCATAACACCAGATGGGGGAAGTGGGTGTTGACAAAGAGTCATTCAACACCAAAGAACAAAAATATATATACGATCTCCAATCCCCCTGAACCTGTAAATTCAAAAACTTTGGGTGGGAGGGTTGTGTAAATATGTTACGTGAGCAGGAATGGATTGTAAATACATTTGAGACTTCGGGGAGATGTAGTATAATTCAGTACTGCTTACACTGCTGTAAAGGAACGTGACTCACACCTAGTGGTTAGTCTATTACAGCCATGTGTAGAAGCAAGCATGGAGACAACTCCTAGCTTAGACCTTTTACTGTATATAGTTGCAAATATCTAATAAATACTGTTGAATGTCTTAAAACAATGAATTCCTTAATGAGACCTATTGAACTGCACACAACATCTCACAATACATGCAACTTTTGTGTCAGAGACGGCTGAGGATGGTCGACACACCAATGTGTAGCTGCTTAGGGATCGGAAAGGGAATATTTGCTGCATTCACTCTTTCCCAGTGCAGGAATATTAACGGTAACCGTACCACCCACCCACTGTCCAGACAAAGATAGTGGGGCAGATACAGAACTGAGCTGCACCTCAAGCTTTCACCTATTTCCTAATATCTGACTACAGCATAAACGTTACAGTTCGTAAATTATCACAGAAATACACAGTACAACGGAAGGCCACTCAGGACACTGTCTGTGCTAGCCCTGCTATCATATTAATACCACTCCTGCTAAACACCCTGGATTAGTGCGCGGTGAATTACAACCCCCACTTGATATGGAGTTGCAACACAGTTGAAATTAACTCTTAATTTTAGAGATATCTGAAGTCATTGGTCTTTGGTTGCCCAATAACTACAGTAGCTCAGTTGGCGAGACAGCTGGTTCGTGTGAGTGAAGCCAGCAGCGCGGGTTCAATTCCTGTACTGGCTGAGGTTATTCATGAAGGCCCCGCTTTCTCAACCTGCTTTTCTCCTGAGATGTGGTGACCCTCAGGTTAAATCACCACCAGTCAGCTCTTCCTCTCAAAGGGCAAAGCAGCCTATGGTCATTTGGGACTATGGCGACTTTACCTTACAATCACCAGGTTTGTAAACTTAACTTATATTAATAGCAAGAATCAGTATTAAATAGGCAGCAAATACAACTGGTTAACTATTCTAATTTCTAACCCCTTCTTCTTTAATTTTCCCCACACATACACAAGCCAAACAAACACAGAGTGGAAAGAGCAGTGTAAAAACAATACTAAATAATAGTAAAAGGATAAAAGTCTCTGTTTCAGATGTAGATCTTCCAGTTAGATTCTTTCAATCCCAGCTTCCAGTTGGATGAGGTCTTGGCTTTCTGTCTGTCATGTTTTTTGACTGTACATTCATCAGGGTTTTGAGACTTCTCTGTCAATCCAGAAACAGCAGGCAGGACACATTTGGGAAACACACAGCCTCTCCTCGGAGTTATCTGCTTGATTCTCTGAGAAAAATATATCCACCTGGCGGGACCCAATCACTGTCTGTTGCCGGGCAGAATACGGTCCCGGGCCAGTCCATTGGTCACCAACCAACCAACCAATTGAACCAAACCCCTCCAATCTCTTGGGTGCCATAAAGTCTGGGTTCTTCTGCTCAAAATCTAAATCTTCATAGCACGGTGTACTATTTTGCAAATGTTGAGTTCCTCATTTCCTCTGCTTGACTTAAAGCTATGTCTCCATTAAAGATTCATGGACCAAGTATGATAACAACAAAGTAAATTAGGAATTAAGGGAATCAACCGGAAGGGCCCTTACAATCCTCCCTCTCTAAAAGGAATGAAACATCAGGGCATGGATGTTTAATTATGAGGCATGTAAGACATAAATCACAAACATATCCATTCATCCTACCCCGTTATTCCCAACTTGTACATTGGTAACTAATCAGCCCTTAAACCAGCAACAGCGCATCTGCTATCACGTTATCTCTTCCAGGGACATGTACGACTTTAACATTCCCTTACACTCCGCATCCCTACAATTATTTTCCTTTTCAGATGTACATTCGATTCTGTTAAAAGTTATTATTGAAACTGCTTCCATCCTCTTTCATTCTGTGCGTTGCAGAATATAACAACTCGCAGTGTAAAATGATTTCTCCTCAGCTCCCCTATGTCCTTTTTTTTCATAACCCTCTTATAGTCTCTCAACTCGAGCCTAGAATTGGGGAAAAAATATTCTCGTTGAGACCTAAGCATTGTTTAATGAAGGGTTACCATAATTTTTGTGCTTATGTAATCTGTACCTATATTTATAAAGCCTAGGATCCTGCGTGCTTTACTCATTCCCTTCCCAACTTGGGCTGCCACTTTCAAAGGTTAGATTATGTGTATCCCCAGGTGCGGGATTGTCCCCTACCCGGCGGGGTGGGGGATCCCGGCGGGACGGAGTAGTGTGAACCACTCCGGGGTCAGGCCGCCCCAAAGGTGCGGAATCCTCCGCCCCTTTAGGGGCAAGGCCCACCCCAGAGTGGTTGGCGCCCCACCAGCTGGCGTGGAAGGCCTTTGGCGTCACGCCAGCCGGGGCCGAAGGGACTCCGCCAGCCGGCGGGAGTCTGCGCATGCGCGGGAGCGTCATTGGCTGCTGACGTCATCCCCATGCATGCGCGGGGGGGGTCACCTACGTGTTGGCCATGGAGGAGGCTGACGGTCGCGCGTAGGAAAAGAGTGCCCACACGGCGCAGGCCTGCCCGTGGATCGGTGGGCCCGATTGCGGGCCAGGCCACCATGGGGGCACCCCCCCAGGGCCAGATCGCCCCGTGCCCCCCCAGGACCCTGGAGCCCGCCCATGCAGCCAGGTCCCGCCGTAAGGGACCTGGTTCAATCCACGCCGGCGGGACCGACATAGAAGCAGCGGGATTTCGGCCCATCGCGGGCCAGAGAATCGGCGCGGGGCGGAGACACCAACCGGCGCGGCGTGATTCCCGGTGCCGGAGAATTCGGCGGCCGGCAGGGGCGGGATTCACCTTGGCCCCCAGCGATTCTTCAACTCGGCGGGGGGTCGGAGAATCCCGCCCCAGGCCTTTGTTCCTGCAGCCACTTTAACAGTACTATTTAATTTATATTGCCTCTAAGCACACATCTGTGCAATAAATCTCATTTATTCGGTGACTTCTTATTATACCAGTCTATCTACATCATCTTGAGGTTGGCTTCTCTCCTCTTCACTGTTTACTCCATTTTGAGCTTTGTACCAGCTGTAAACATTAAAATAATGCCCTCTCTATCCAAGTCCAGATATCAAAAAGATCAGGAGTTCTAACATTGTCCACTGGGTGACCCACAGTATGATTGACACCAGTCCATTGATCTATACAAAAGTTGTGGAAAAAGAATGAGGCCATTCAGCCCATCAAGTTTGCGCCTGGGCAAAAAAAAAATGGGAAAATAAAATAAATCATCTACTCATTTTAATCCCACTTTCCAACTCCTGGTCCATGGCTTGCAGGTGAGAGAACTTCAGGTGCAGCTCAAGCTGCTGGGTAAATGAGTTCAGTGTTTTGTGCCTCGACCACCAATTCAGGCAGTGAATTCAGGTGCGCGCCCATCGACTCTGGGTGAAAAAGTATTCCCTCATGTCCCCTCTTATCCTACTAATCACCTTAAATTGGTCCCCCCCCTGCCGCCGCTGCTGATGTATTTCTGAGGTGGGGAGACAGGCCCTTCCTGTCAAATCCCTCATTCTTTGCCCCTCAATTGGGTCACCCCTCAACTTCCTGTTCTAAGGAAAACAACCGCAGCACAACCAATCTTTCCTTCCGTTCAACATTAGTCTCTGCTTCCTGCACCTTAGCCTTTTTCATATCCATGCTTCCAACAGGCTTCAATTTGACTACGTGGCACTTTATCAAACAACGTTGATACTCTATCAGAAAATGACTTAGGTTCCCAATTTTGGTCTGGAAACCTCACATTTTGATTCTTGTTTTGCTGTCCACGTTACAGTCCATTCCAAGCTCCTTGGCGTATTCATCAACGTGCCCGACCAGCAGCTCTCAGGCTTGCCGGTCCTGAGGTGCTGAAAGGTTCTGACCCTCCGCCTTTCTGGCACAGTTGACAATTCTAAAACAGAAGAAATGAATACTCAACTGGTGAAAACTCAATTCAAATAGTTGCAAGAATGCAGAATGAGAAACATGGGGCACAATTCCCCCCCCCCCCCCCTCCCACGCCGGGTAGGAGATTCGCTGGGGCGCCGGGCGAGTCCCGCTACGCTGCCCCGGCACCCGCACGCGATTAGAGCACACCGGGGGGGGCGCTCAAAAGGGGTCTGGCCCGCGCTCGGTGTCCACTGTTCGGTGGGCCAGCCTCTCTGAAGGAGGACCTCCTTTCCTCCACCGCCCCGCAAGATCACTCTGACATTTCTTGCGGGGCGCCCGCGGGGAGGACGGCAACCGCACATGCGCGGGTGACGTCCGCGCCGTGTAATTGACGCGGTGCCGTTTTTACGTGACGCCAAGGCCCGGCGCACGTAAATGACGCGGTGCCACTCCTAGACCCCCGGGGGTGGTAGAATATGGGGCGAGGAGCGGCCTCCGATGCCGGAGTGAAACACTCCGGTTTTTACTCTGGCGTCGGGACTTACCCTCCCGGTGGGAGAATCTCGCCCGTGGGCTGTGGGCTTCAGTGGCTGGGTCAGTATTTACTGCTCATCCTTTGGACTGAGTGGCTTGATAGACCATTTCAGAGGGGCAGCTAAGAGTTAACCACATTGCTTTGGGCCTGGAATCACATGTAGGCCAGACCAGGTAAGGACGACAGATTTCCTTCCCTAAATGGCATTAGTGAACCAGATGGGCTTTTACGATGGTTGTTTCATGTTTTTTTTTAATTGAATTCAAATTTCACCATCTGTTGTGGTGAGATTTGAATCCAGGTCCTTGGTCGAGTATCATCCCACTACGCAACCATCTCCTCAGTTAATATCATGGGTTAGAATAGCGAGGCATGTCTCACACCCATTGCCAAATTTCAACTTTAAACTTTCTATCAGAAGACACTCAGTGGGTTGGAGGCAGGGTCAAGGGAAATGCCGATTCAGGGGAACCACAGATTTGAGCCAGGGAAGTGTATGGAAATTTTGGTAAATGGGAGGAGAAGGGGATTAAGACGCTAAAAGATTTGTTTCTTAGGGGTCGGTTTGCAGGATTGAAGGAGCTGGAAGCAAAGTATGGGCTGGAGCAGGGGGAAATGTTTAGATACATGCAGGTTCGAGACTTTGCCAGAAAGGAGATACAGAGCTTCCCGGAGGAACCGGCTTCCTCATTGCTGGAGGAGGTGCTGACGACAGGGGGACTGGAGAAGGGGGTAGTGTCAGCGGTGTACGGAGCTATTTTGGAAGAGAAGAAGGCACCATTGGAAGGGATCAAAGCAAAGTGGGAGTGGGAGGAAGAGTTGGGAGAGGGTATGGAGGAGGGTTTCTGGTGTGAGGTGCTCCGGAGAGTAAATGCCTCCACCCCGTGTGCGAGGTTGGGGCTGATACAGCTGAAGGTCGTATACAGAGCACACCTCACAAGGGCGAGGATGAGCCGATTCTTTGAAGGGGTAGAAGATGTGGGTGAACGTTGTGGGGTGGGGGGCGCAAATCACGATCATATATTTTGGTCCTGTCCAAAGCTGGAGGATTACTGGAAAGAGTTTTTTAGGGTAATCTCTAAAGTGGTGCACGTGAAACTTGACCCGGGCCCTATATGGAGGCCATATTCGGGGTGTCGGACCAGCCAGGGTTGGAAACGGGTGCAGAGGCAGATATCATAGCCTTCGCCTCGTTGATCGCGAAGGCGGATCCTGCTGGGATGGAGAGCGGCCTCTCCATCCTGTGTCCTGGCGTGGCAGGGGGATCTGCTGGAATTCTTCACTCTTGAGAAGGTTAAGTTTGAACTGAGGGGAAGGATGGAGGGGTTCTACAATTCATGGGCATTATTCATTGTGCACTTTCAAGAAATGGATAACATCGAACATTAGTTTTGGGGGGTGGTTGGGAGGGTTGGGGGGAGGGGGATTGGGTGTGTTAATGGTGACTATGGGTGATTCCTGATTCCTTTTGTCATTTGTTTATGTTAACATGTGGGCTAATGTTTGGGGCTTGGTGGGAGGATGGGATCGTTGTTATTGATATGGGGATTGACATTATATTCGTTACTGATTATTGTTTATTGTTGGTGGGTGCAAATGTGGGAGAAATTGTGAAAAAGGAGAATAAAAATATTTTTAAAAAAAGACTCAGTGGATACCAATCAATTCATTGTAGATATTAAACACAATCACGACATTTCCAGTGAGGTGGGGAGGGATTGTAACTGAAAAGAAAGAGTTACCCATAATCATGCGTTTTGAAGTGTTTTTACTTCTGTTACTATACTTTCCTAGAACACGCCCAAAACCTTGCAGCAAGTCTTCATTTGGGCACCTTATTAAACACATGACAGGGAAGAAGTGTACCCTGCTAGGACGTTTCCTCAGAACCCATAACACTTCTCCACTCCCTTGATCTCCCATAAACATCATTCTGAACTATGCTCCTGTAGTAATCTAATATTCTTGAGTCTCAGTTATGTAAAACTAGCTATTCGGAAACCTGTACAAATGTAGAGGATGTTTCTTTACTAATTTAAAAAGTTCCCACAGCAACCCAGATTGAGGGGCTTGTGTGGCTGTAGGGCCAGAGGTCCTGTGGCATCACGCTACAGCACAGTGGCGGGATTTAACGGGCCAGTTATCCACAAGTACAAATCCCATAACGGCCGCTAAATATTGCTGGAGGCAAAAAACTGGCTTGGACTTTTGACCTGGACGAGGCCCGGCAGGATGAGAGGGCTACGGACTTTGGAAACATAGACAGTCTCAGGTACGGCTGTTGTGCCTAAACCGCAGTGTGTCTTTAACCCGTATAGGGTGCACAAATATCCACAAGTTGTTTGTACAATAATGCACTTTATTCCCTATCACACAATTGTTACTGTTAGTCAATCACACATACATGCAAGTTGAACTCTAAGCTAATACACACAAGACCTTAACTTAACTTCCAAGTGACTAGCAAGTACCGGGCAATAAGGCCTTTATCCGGAGTCCGCAGTCTGGCAGTGTTGAAAGCCTGTTGCTGCCTGTCGTTGTCCTTGGCTCTGGTCCTTGATGGCATGGATGGTCTTCCTTTTTGGCCAATGAAGGGTCACCGTTGTTGGTTGCTGTCGAGAGAGCAGGTGGTGAGTTGTACAGTACCTTTTATCCCAAGGAGCTTCGTGCCCTTCTGAGCGGTCCCAGGTGAATGCCCAATCAATCGATCAGGGCTTGATCACCCTGATCGATAATGTCCAATTACGATCCGCTACCTTGATCATAGAATCACATTGTAGAATTTACAGTGCAAAAGGAGGCCATTTGGCCCATCAAGTCTGCACCAGCTCTTGGAAAGAGCACCCTACTTAAGTCCACGTCTCCATCCTATCCCAGTAACCCCTGCTAACCTTTTTTTGGACATTAAGGGCAATTTATCATGACCAATCCACCTAACCTGCACATCTTTGGAATGTGGGAGAAAACCGGAGTACCTGGAGGAAACCCACGCAGACACGGGGAGAATGTGCAGACTCCGCACAGACAGTGACCCAAGCTGGGAATCAAACCTGGGACCCTGGAGATGTGAAGCAATTGTGCTAACCACTGTGCTACCGTGCTGTCTTTGATGGTGGGCCATGCCCCTATTGGCCATGGCCGTTGGTGTCAGAGGCACGTATGCCTTCTCAAAGAAGGAAATCGAACCACCAAGTCTGCCACTTTATGTCGATTTCCACTTAAGCCCATTGTCATGGGATGGCCCTTCAATGGCCTTTTTCCTGGGCTGGTAGAAAAATCTGAGCTGCAGCTTTTTGTTTGTTTGCAAGCTGCAGTCTGTCTGTCCCTGAACTTGGCCACTTTTCCCAGCGTCCATCGCTGGATGCCATTTTAGGTGGCCACATATCCCTCCTTTTGATCCTGAACGAAAAGTGTGTCTTGGATTATAGACTCAGGATTAATACCTGTCCAGCATCCCCAGTCACCTGTCCGTCAAGGAAGGCCCCAACACTAAACTCAGTTACACATTACATACTATATATAGGTAAATTATAATAAAATGACATACAGAGGAATCAGCATAATTATATGAAATGAAAAATGTCCTTATGAAATATACACAGGTAAAAATGAAAACAAAATACCCTTACAAAAGTCAAAGAGGTAAAGGAAACTAATACAGTAGGACAAAATTCCAGCAAATGTAGCGATTTTTGTTACAGGTGCAAAAACAAGTGAGTCCCAGGGAATCCTCTAATTTGGTTCTATTAAAGGGGCCCGTGTTGCAAACATAGATTCCAAGACCTGACGCCTGGTTACATTAGCTTTCCACTTACAGAATTGGATTGTGAACAGTGTCAGGATTACAGCCATGTGTGAGAGAAGGTGCCTGATGGGGTGTATCTGAATGTTTGAGCCCCAGTCCCAGAAACATCCCTCCAAGTGGTGGCCTTGATTTCAGCGATTTGTTTTTTCACATCCTGATTTGCTGGATCACTTTGGTGAAAGTTTGGGCTGTAGCCAATTTTTGCCGAGTTTGGTGTAGTTCCTCAGTCAGGGGTTTTAGTTTGGTGTCATACTCTTCGTAATAATCCCCCAGGTTTTACTGGAGCTCATCGGTGGCGTTGATGTCCACCCTTTTCACTATGGTGCATATCTATCAGATGTATGAGGCCCACTTTGTCCGGTATATTGGGTTTGATGCAGAATGTGTTATTGATGATGCCGCAGTGTACTGTCCCGTATTGATATTGTTTCATGGAAGTAGTCAGGCAATACTCCCCTGTTCCCTTGAATGCTACCCATGTGATGTCTTTGTCCAGGCTGCGTTCCTCTATGGTCCAGTTTAAGGTGGTATTTGTCCAGACGGCATACATTGCATGCTTGTATAAATAGACTGGGTATGGGCATGCGATTATCTTGTCAGTTTGCTGACATATATCCATTAGTGCAGATGAGCCTCCCTTCTTTTCCCACTGCGTACTGTAGAGTGCTGTCATGCCCTATCCAGATCGCATCGTGGATTGTGCCTATGTTCAAAAACCCTTAGTCCAGTCAGGTCATCCGTTATTGGAAGTCCGAGGATCATTCCTAAGGCTTTCCTGGAGTCCCCCTGCAGTCGTTGTTGAACCAAACTTTAGTCAATTGTCTCATTTGGCAGCCAGATAATTTGGGGTCTTTGCTCCCTATAAATAAGTGCTCCATCTGTTCGTCACTAATCCAAGATGGAACCTGTCCCCAATGGACCTGGTCTAAATTTTCCCTTAGCTGCTCGATCATCCACTGCCCATACACGATACAGCGAGTTTGGTTCTGCTGTTGGTTATTGCCCTCTAACCTCTCTTTTATAATTTGGTTAATGGTCCTAACATGTCCTTCTAACACAGCTACCATGTGATGTTAGCTGCATTCCCAGACAATTCTCCCTCGGCATCTTGCTGGTTGTCCTTATTAATGGAATTTAGGATCTGTCTAACCTGGCGGGTCAGGAGTCTGAGTTTGTTATCCAGATTAGCCAAATCAAGGTAGTTAATTGTTGATACACCTGCCCCATAAGCTGTGGCTGTGTCATTTATCAGTCCCCTCCTTACCCTCTCCTGTCTCTCGTCCATCCTTTCTTGCATCCTAGCAGCCTACGGGTCAAATGGAGTTTATAGTCCATATAGTCCATACCAAATGGAGGTATAGTCGTTTAAGTTGAGGAGAGCACCACTCTGGTAATTGGGTCCCAGCTACATCTAAGACCACGATGTTGTCGTAAGGGATTTTCCCTGTGTGTTTTAATACTATTTTGTGGGTCCGAGGGTGGCTTCAGGACAAATGGAGTGAGGTGTGTCGGGTTGGCTTTAGTCCTGTCCTGATCTCATATAGGGCAAACTTACTCTCTATGAGTAACCCGAGGCATCTTTTCCCAAGTTACAATCCTTTCTCGGGGCTATTAGATAGACATCCAATTTTGGGACACCCGTTGCTTGAAAATCCCCACCAACCCCCTTTTATTGTGACACTCGTATTGCACTCATCTGAGGACCCATTGGGTTTTTTGTAAATGACCCTCTGGTTATTGCACCGCACATAATACTTTAATTGGGTGTATCCAAAGCACACCATCCTCACATTCCCCACGCTAGGTGGAGCGAACCACAGATATCCAGGGTATAGAAAGTTTATATTGTCCTGTGGTTTGAGTCCAGAGATTCCGGTGATGAGAATTCCAGGGTTCATCCTGTGTTGTCGTCCGTTACCATCCTGAGGAGATCAGGCATAGTTTTGGTTGTTATCGTACGCTTAATGTCTGCATTTTATAGTCACTGTGCCTTTTATTTTTTTTTTCAAGAAACAAACGCAGCCTTATAATGGCTGAGGCTTGGAGTGGTCGGAAACTGTCTTCGACGCATCCATCTTTTAACATAACTACAATGGTTGAGGGTTTTTTTCTTAAGAGGCCGAATTTTAGGGTGGTCGGTTTTATTAGGATTGTCCCCGGAGCACACTGGTTCACTGAAGGGCCGAATT
Source organism: Scyliorhinus canicula (assembly GCF_902713615.1). NCBI lineage: Eukaryota > Metazoa > Chordata > Chondrichthyes > Carcharhiniformes > Scyliorhinidae > Scyliorhinus > Scyliorhinus canicula. Next base: position 64,506,471 of record NC_052157.1, read on the forward strand.
TTAGGGCAGCCCGATTTCGTGCAGCAGCAATCACCAAAGGTCAGAAGTGGGATTGGTCAAAAATGACCTGTAGAAAATAAAGTGGAGAAAGAGAAAGTGGAACGGAATGAGAGCATTATCGTTGCTTGTCTGTGCAGTAATATGACAGCATGGCAACATTTGTCAATGGCTTTGTAACCAAAGCTATGGAACTCAGCAGGTGGCATGAGGTGGTTGAAGTTCATGTTAAAATGTTCTGAACCATGTGCTTGCACTGTTGTTGGCAGAAACAATTTATTGTCTGTGTTTAGTTCTGTGTTAACAAAAACATACCTCAAGCTGCTTTTCATTATGGCACTTGTCTATGACATTAAACTTGCAATGAGTCAGGTCACGGGAAAAATACATTCTGCGTCCCACAACCAAGTTGTGGAGTGTGGCGCATTGGTGGAGTGGGTTGAGCCCTGCCCAAGTATACATGAGGGTTAAGTTTGGTGGTAAGTACCATTCCAGATAATGGTTATCAGACAGAAAACTGCTTGTGAGGAAGATGGTAGCATGTAATACAGTTGCTGTGAACAGGTGCCCCAGTGAATACCCCAGGAGTGGGTATTCGCATGGTAGGGTGGGGGAAGTGCCCTTATCCCTACTTGGGTGTCGGTGTATTTGAAATATGGGAACAAATATAGGAGTTTGATGCATGTATGCCCGATGTAAAAGCAAATTCAGGATTGGTGTCGGTGCATCTGAGATATAAGAACAAATTTAGGAGTTTGATCCATGTACGCCAGATATAAAACCACATTTAGGAGGGGAGTCTGACGGCGGGTACTAATACCAGATATGAGGGAATATATAGAACTGTGGTGTCTCCACAGTATGTGTGAGTGGTAAGACGAGATGTAAGAGCAGATTTAGGAGGTTAGTACCAGATGTGGGGGTTAGTACCAGATGTAGGAATAAATACAGGAGGGGCGTCGATTATCATCCCGTTGGGGAGATGGGATCAGGAGAGATAATCAGTGTGATGATATGTGAACTATCCTCTGTGTATATAATATAATAACCAAACCGTATGTAAACATTCGTGCCTGTATGTATAGATTAGTATTCTAGCATCCAACCACAGGTGGCATGACGGCAAGAGAACGTTATTGGAAGGCGGCTACATGTTCAGTCAGGACGCATACCAGCATCCGACCACAGGTGACGCGGCAGCAGGAGAATGTCACTGGAAGACACCCACCAGGTGAGGTAGGATGTATTCTAGCATCCGAGCACAGGTGGCGTGGCGACAGGAGAACGTCACTGAAAGATACCCACATATGAGACATCGAACCTGGACAGCAGAGACAGAACCTGGATAGCAGGCACGAAGCAGCTCCTGAGTCAACAATAATTAATAATAGTTAATCATAGTTGTTTATATTTAGTCATCGTCTCCAAATGGGCAGCACGGTAGCATGGTGGTTAGCATAAATGCTTCACAGCTCCAGGGTCCCAGGTTCGATTCCCGGCTGGGTCACTGTCTGTGGGGAGTCTGCACGTCCTCCCCGTGTGTGCGTGGGTTTCCTCCGGGTGCTCCGGTTTCCTCCCACAGTCCAAAGATGTGCGGGTTAGGTGGATTGGCCATGCTAAATTGCCCGTAGTGTAAAAAGTAAGGTTAAGGGGGGGTTGTTGGGTTACGGGTATAGGGTGGATACGTGGGTTTGAGTAGGGTGATCATGGCTCGGCACAACATTGAGGGCCGAAGGGCCTGTTCTGTGCTGTACTGTTCTATGTTCTAAATGTAATCTTAGTAGACATCATAGAAACCTTTTAGTGTTTTAGTTAATAAACAGTTTTGTTCATTTACAAAGCCGTATGTTCTCTGATCACTCCAACCACAAAGACCTCGCCAACCGTGCATACAGAGAACATTACAATCAGGGGAATGCAAATCCAGGAGTGGGGTGTGTGAACACTCGGCATGGTGCAGTTAGAATTGCAGATCGCATGACGAAAAAGGATAGGATGACGACGGTTAAAATGTAGCCATGCTTGATGTCGAAGATGTTTAAAAACTATGTGCGTGGAGCACAGGTGACAGGAGCAGGAATCAGAAATTCTTGTACCTTGCAATGTTTATAGGCTTTCGAATTTCATCATCTGGGCGTCTCAGAATTCTGTACTCCACATATGATCTTGTAGTAGTCCCAGCAGAGACTCTTCCATGGAAACGTGTCTCACCCGCTCGCCAGACCCGCGTCTGTTGGTTACACTAATTCACCAGATTCATAGCCATTACACCCTGACCCTCGTGTTCCTCCTCGATTCTAACCAGTTTTCTAGTGCAATCCCTTGTCCACGAAGGGGATTCAGGGGGTGATCTTGGTGCGGTGGCGCCTTTTTACTGGCCGGGGCGGGCTGAGCTTATACTAACCGGTGAGTGGGGGAATTCTTGTAAGTCCCGCCAGTTTTCAAGAGTGCACGGCACAACAGGAACGTTCTGCGCAGGTTCAGGCTGGGTGCGTGTAGGTGTGGGAGGGGCCGTTGTTTGTGAGAGAGACGTGACGTAGGACTGGGGGGGTGGGGCGTCTTCTCCATTGCTAATGGAATGTGGTGGGCGTGGCTACCTTGGGCTCGTAGGCTTTGAGTTGGTTGATGTGGAACCAGCCGGTCTTGCCATTAGGGTATGCGATTTTGTCGACTGAGGGGCTCACCTTGACTGCAAAGGTGTAGGGGCCAGAAAATTTGGGGGATAGGAAGGACCCTGGGTTGTACAGCAAGATCATGACTTGCTGCCCGACTGCATAATCGACCGGGTGGACCTTTTGTGTTGAAGTAGGCTTACTCTGCTTCTTCCTAGCACCAAGTCGGACAGCAGCAGCCAGTTGGGCTGCTTTAATATTTTCCGTGATCTGTTGCACAGCTTTTTCAGATGTGAGGGCTGTGATAGCGGGGTCGGTTATGTCATGTCCCAACAGATATTCTACACCCTTCATAGGTCTGCCTGACATGAGTGTGTGAGGGGTGAAGCCAGTGGAGCTAGAAATGATAATTCAGATGATCATTCGGGCGAAGGGAAGCACTGTGTCCCAGGTTGTGTTATTCTGCTGCAGTTTTCCTAATGATGGATTTGAGGGTTCGGTTCATCCGTTCAACAATGCCGCTGGACTGGGGGTTGTATGCTATGTGGAAATTCTGTTTGATCCCGAACATAGCCATTACATTCTGCATAACTCCCCAGTAAAGTGCGTCCCTTGATTGGACTCTATACTGTGGGGAAGACCCCATCATGTGACGATATGGTGTGTCAGAATCTTGGCTGTTGCTTTAGCTGTGTTGGTGCGGGAAGGGAATGCCTCAACCCATTTAGTGAAGGTGTCAATAATGACCAGGACATACTTTAAAAAAAATAAATTTAGCGTATCCAATTATTTTTTTCTAATTAAGGGGCAATTCAGCGTGGCCAATCCACCTAACCTGCACATCTTTGGGTTGTGGAGGTGAAACCCACGCGGCACGGGGAGAATGTGCAAACTCCACATGGACAGTGACCCAGGGTCGGGATTTGAACCCGGGTCCTCAGCGCCGTAGGCAGCAATGCTAACCACTGTGCCACCGTGCTGCCCGACCAGGACACACTTAAAGCCTTTTCAACATGGTGGGAGCGGACCAATGTCATCCACCTGGAGATTGGCCCAGGGGCCTTCCACCTGACGGATGTGTCTCAATTGTCCCTTCCTGGCATGTCTATCGGGGTTATTCTCCGCACAAATAAGGCAGTTCTCAATGTAATGAGTCACATCATCCCGTAATTCTGACCACCAGCATAATGTTTTAAGGTGTTCCGTGTTGGTGTCTATGCCCTGGTGTCCCTATCCGTCATGGAATTGATAAATTAACTGGTTTCGGTCCTGGGTGGGGATTACATAATTCCCATCTTTCAGAATCAAACTGTCCTGTTTGTCATTCCATTTCTTGTACGGGGTTGAGTAGGTTCCATTTAGAATCTGTCTGAGGGATTCTTCCCTGCGTTGGGCCTAAGCCAAGTCATCCATGTTGGTCTGGGAGACGGTCACTCACTTATTGGTTCACCTCCGGGTGGTTGCCAGAAGTGCCCATTGCAGGCACTGGCTTTAGCTAAGGCATCGGCCTTGTAGGTGCCGGGTGGGGAGGTCCGGTGGTGGCTCTTTACTTTGGTAATGCCGTATGTGTGGCCAATGGCTTCTTTTATTATGTATTTAAGCAATGGGGCTGATGGTAGGGGTTTGCCGTCTGCTGATACAAAATTGCAGGTTTGCCATAGGGGAGCGAACTCTGTCAAGCTATTACACACCGAGCACACGTACATACTGCCTGAGTGGATATCGGCGGGCATTGGGAATGATTCGGGGTGGGTGACCACATAAGCTATTGCTGTGCTTTCGGCGGCCTGGGCTCCCAGGTGTCCGGTTAGTTTGAGGGCTACTTCTTCTACTGGGCGTCCCTGCATGTTCTCCATATAAATGCCACAACCGGTTATCCTCCCATCCTCAATCATGGAGGAGCCATCTACATAAATCTTAATGTCACTGCTCTGTGCTGGGTGGCTGCGTTTCTGCTGCCTGTTCGTGGTTGCAATGGTTTGGGAATGAAGGGTCCCGTGCAGTGTTTGGTCTTTATTACCTGGCACTCATGTGGGGTTCCTCCGTAATGTAAATTGTCCACAAGGAATGTGGGATCTTTAGTGCATTTTACCGAAATGTCCCTACCCTGCAGGAGTAGTGTCCAATGTGCAGCACAGACCTGGCTAACCAACCGTCTTTGAGTTGCCCCTCTAATAGAAGTTGGGTCAGAGTGTGCTCTGTCAGGGTAGTGACTGGATTGAGCCCAGTGATATATGCAAAATATTGGACAGCCCAAAAGACTCCGAGCAGGCGCTGTTCGCACCCAGAGAAATCTTGCTCTATGGGGTCTATAATTCGGGAAGCGTATGCTACGCAGCCTAATTGGTCGTGCTGTTCTTGCAGGAGTGGGCTGAAATTGTGTGGCTGCAACTTCTAATGCACAGGGTAAGTCAGGGTCAGGAACCAGTAGGGCTGGGGCTATGTCGAGGGTGTGTTTTACATAGAACATAGAACAGTACAGCACAGAACAGGCCCTTCAGCCCTCGATGTTGTGCCGAGCAATGATCACCCTACTCAAACCCACGTATCCACCCTATACCCGTAACCCAACAACCCCCCCTCCCCCCCCCCCCCCCCTCTCCCCCTCCCCCTTCCCCCCTCCCCCCTCCTCCCCCCTCCCCCCTCTCCCCCCTCTCTCCCCCTCCCCCCCTCTCTCCCCCTCCCCCCCTCCCCCCCTCTCCCCCTCCCCCCCTGATTGGACATAACCAATCAGCAGGCAGAACACTTGGGGGTGGTTACCCACTATAAAAGGCACGAGGCACTCACACTCCGCCTCTTTCCACTGGGGACATCTACAGCGTAAGTCAGGTGTATGTATCACATAACACCTACAGCACAAGGCGAAGAGCTAGTCTGGTTCAGTCAGACAGAGTAACCACACTTAGAACATAGAACAGTACAGCACAGAACAAGCCCTTCGGCCCTCGATGTTGTGCCGAGCAATGATCACCCTACTCAAACCCACGTATCCACCATGCTACCGTGCTGCCCCTTAGGTTAGCAGAGAGTCGAACTCACAGAGAACTGAGCTGTGTGACAGGTTCAATAAATCAAATTGAACTAACTTCAAGGTCTGGAGTGTATTTCGTTTATAGCTGCATCCAGGTGCAGCCCGTGTTATCCCAGTGTGCTTAACACGACACCCTCCAATCAATTTTAGGCCTGGTAGGATACTGTAGGAACCACAGCAATGGGTTTGCCACCACAGCCGTCACGCTATCTGAACTCCTAAAGAAAAACGCTCCATGGAAATTGTCACCACAGCACACAGCCACAGTAACCAAATTAAATTTGGGCAGCACGGTAGCATGGTGGTTAGCATAAATGCTTCACAGCTCCAGGGTCCCAGGTTCGATTCCCAGCTGGGTCACTGTCTGTGCGGAGTCTGCAAGTCCTCCTCGTGTGTGCGTGGGTTTCCTCCGGGTGCTCCGGTTTCCTCCCACAGTCCAAAGATGTGCGGGTTAGTTGGATTGGCCATGCTAAATTGCCCTTAGTGTCCTAAAAAATAAGGTTAATTTGTGGTGTGGGGGGGTGTTGTTGGGTTACTGATATAGGGTGGATACGTTGACTTGAGTAGGGTGATCATTGCTCGGCACAACATCGAGGGCCGAAGGGCCTGTTCTGTGCTGTACTGTTCTATGTACATGTGAAAACAGGTGTCTAATGTGCGAAAACAGAACATAGCAAACAAAACAAATGTTCATAAATCCAGTCTCTGGGGCTTGCGTCTGATCCTGGTCAACCACCGGAGAGGTGGTGGTGGTGGGGACGACGGGGCCTTGATAGGCGGGATTGAAACCTGACTGGTGGCCTCATGGTTCGAGGTATCAGGAGGTGGCACAATAACGGATGGAAACAACGAAGTATGTGGTTGCGGGAAGGCAACTATGCACAGTGCCCGTCTGTTTCATAGAATTTACAGTGCAGAAGGAGGCCATTCGGCCCATCGAGTCTGCACCGGCTCTTGGGAAGAGCATCCCACCCAAGGTCAACACCTCCACCCCATCCCCACAACCCAGTAACCCCACCCAACACTAAGGGCAATCTTGGACACTAAGGGCAATTTAGTATGGCCAATCCACCTAACCTGCACATCTTTGGACTGTGGGAGGAAACCGGAGCACCCGGAGGAAACCCACGCAGACACGGGGAGGATGTGCAGACTCCGCACAGACAGTGACCCAAGCCGGAATCGAACCTGGGACCCTGGAGCTGTGAAGCGATTGTGCTATCCACAATGCTACCATGCTGCCCTACCATGTTGTGCGTGCTGTTTCGCCGCACAACAGAGCCATCAGCCATACGCACAACATATGAATGTGGAGCAGCCTGTCGGAAAACGACAGCTGGAGCTGACCAGCCTCCATCAGGTAGCTTGATCCAAACAGCATCCGCCGGGGATAGCACAGGCAAATCAGTGGCCTGAGCATCGTAGCCCTGCTTTTGCCGGTCCCCGGGTTTCTGCACCTTCTGCAGCACCGGGAGGTGATCCAGGTCAGGCAAGTGTATGGCTGGAAGAGTCGTCCGCAGGTCCCTGTTCATCAGGAGTTCAGCCGGTGACATGCCGGTAGACAGAGGGGTTGCCCTGTACGCAAGCAGCGCAAAGTTGACATCAGAAGCAGAATCCGCGGCCTTACAGATGAGCTGCTTCACTATGTGAACCCCTTTCTCAACGTTCCCGTTGGACTGCGGGTAATGTGGGCTGGAAGTGACGTGATGAAACTGATATATCTGGGCAAATCTTGACCACTCTTGGCTGCTGAAGCAAGGACCGTTGTCACTCATGACAGTGAGTGGAATACCATGCCTGGAGAACGTCTCCTTACAGGCCTTGATGATGGTCTTGGCTGTGACGTCCGAGATCTTGACTTCTGGGTAGTTGGAAAAATAATCAATGATTAGCACATAATCACGACCATTGGCGTGACAGAGGTCGATGCCCACCTTGGACCACGGGGAGGTCATGATTTTGTGCTGCTGAAGGGTCTCCTTGCCCTGTGTTGGCTCGAAGCGCTGACAGGTCGGGACAGTTGAGGACCATATTTGAGATGTCCTGACTAATCCCAGGCCAGTAGACCGCTTGCCTGGCTCTGCACCTGCACTTCTCAACACCCAGGTACAGCTCGTGGATTTGCCAGAGCACCAAGCTCTGGAGACTGAGTGGAATGACAATGCAGTCCAGCTTGAGGAAGATGCCATCAACCACCGTCAGGTCATCCTTCACATTGAAGAATTGAGGGCACTGCCCTTTTTGCCAGCCATTGGCGAGGTGTTGCATGACACACTGCAGAAGAGGGCCTTTGGCTGTCTCCTCGCGCATGCGGATCACCTTTTCATTCGACGCCGGAGGTTGCTGGCCCACAGTTCCACCTGTGATTCGATCTGTTGGATGAATGCCGGCGGGTTAGCAGGCAAGGTTACGGAGCGGGACAAGGCATCCGTAATAATGAGCTCCTTGCCAGGTGTGTACATGAGGTCAAAGTCATACCTGCTGAGCCTGAGGAGGCTGTGCTGCAGCCGGGGCATCATGACGTTCAGGTCCTTGTGGATAATGTGGACCAGAGGCCTGTGGTCTGTCTCAATGATGAACATCAACAGGCCATAGACATAATCGTGGAACTTGAGAATTCCAGTGAGAAGGCCCAGACATTCCTTTTCAATTTGGGCATACCGCTGTTCGGTGGGTGTCATCGCCTGAGATGCGTAGGCAACCTGTGCCCAGGATGAGGTGTCTTCGCGCTGGAGCAACACCGCACCGATCCCGTCATGGCTCGCATCTGTCGAGATTTTCGTTTCCCTGTCAGGGTCAAAAAATGCCAATACAGCTGCAGTGGTGAGCTTGGCTTTCAGCTCTAACCACTCTGATGAGCTGCCTGCCACTCAAAGGCAGTAGACTTTTCACCAGGTGTCTGAGGGCCGTGGTGTGTGAGGCCAGGTTTGGGATAAACTTGCCCAAAAAGTTTACCATGCCTGGGAAGCGCAGCACCGCCTTCTTGTCTTCAGGGGTCTTCATGGCTTCGATGACCTTGACCTTGTCTGCGTCTGGGCGCACACCCTGCTGAGATATCTGGTCACCTAAGAACTTAAGTCTCGACCTGCCAAAGCAACACTTGGCCCTGTTCAGCTTGAGGCCATTGGCATGGGCACGGAGGAATATCTGCTGGAGACAAGAGATGTGCTCTTTGGGGGTCGTGGACCATATGATAACGTTGTCCACATATACATGAACCCCTTCAATGCCCTCCATCATCTGCTCCATGATTCTATGGAAGATCTCCGATGCCGAGATAATGCCAAACGGCATACGGTTATAGCAGTACCTGCCAAACGGTGTGTTGAAGGTGCGGAGCCTTCTGCTGGACTCATCCAGCTGGATTTGCCAGAATCCCTGTGACGCATCTAACTTTGTGAAAAACAGGGCGTGCGCCATCTCACTTGTGAGTTCCTCCCGCTTCGGGATGGGGGAGTATTCCCGCATTATTTTCTGGTTAAGGTCCTTGGGATCAATGCAGATGCGCAGCTCCCCCGAAGGCTTTTTCACACATACCATCGGGCTGACCCTGTCAGTCGGTTATGTAACTTTGGAGATGATGCCCTGGTCCTGAAGATCCTTTAGCTGCACCTTCAGGCGCTCATTCAGTGGAGCCAGGACCCGGCATGGTGCGTGGCCCACAGGCATGGTATCAGGCCGCAGCAGGATCTTGTACCGATATGGCAGAGTGCCCATCCCGTCAAACACATCTGCATACTGAGCGAGGATGTCGTCAGTGCTGGCTTGAAGATCCACATTGGGGGAGGTCACTGTGTCGACCCACTGCACAAGGTTTAGCTGCTTGCATGCATGTGCGCCGAGCAGGGAGGCACTGTCTGGCTTGACGATTTCAAACCTTAACCTTGTGTGAATGCTCCTGTTGGAGACGAGCAGATGGCAGGATCCCAGTGCTGTGATGGCATTGCCGTTATAGTCCAGGAGCTGGCAGGCTGCTGGAAGGAGTTTGGGTGGCTTCTTGATGCGGTTGTAATCTGCCTGTGAGAGGAGATTGGCAGAAGCACCTGTGTCCAGCTTAAATTGGATAGAGCATTGATTTACTCGCATCACCGCACGCCATTCGCCCGCAGAATCCACAGTGAGGATTGGCAGGCTCCGTGATGATGTTGGTGAGGCATGTTCACGTGTGGTAATGATGTCCACATGGTAGGGGGACTCCAGGCAATCGTCCTCTAGATCCATTGTACCGCCAGGATCAGAATCCTGGAAACCTTGTTGAACACTCCGAACGTGCCTGCGTTGGAATTGGGAGCACTGGCCCTTGACTGGTGGTGCAGACCTGCACAAGGCTACATAGTGTCCAGGCTTTCCGCAATTTAAACAGTGCCTGCCTATTGCTCAGTGTTTCTTTAAGTGGGCAGTGCCGCAGTTCGGGCACGTCATGACGTCGTTACGCTCCGTGCGTTGTTGCACATGCGCAGTGTGCGGTTGGCAGACGTTCGCACCTGCGCAGTGTCATGATAGGCCGCTTCGCTATCCCATTCGCATCTCGCATGCGTGGGGCCACGGGAAGAGCGCACAAAATGGCCGCTTTCAAAATGGCTGCATCCGGGCGATGGCCTACACACTCTCTGCCTCGTGGGAGACAAGTTTCTCATTTTCAGCCGATTTGTATTGGGAATACCGATTTTGGCGTGCTCATGCACTCTACATGTTTAAATGGCGACTGGCAGGGTCATATGCTTGATTTTTAAAAGCTGCTCTCTCAGAGGATCAGAGTGAACTCCAAAAACCATTTGGTCTCCGATCATGGAGTCAGCAATATCACCAAAGTTGCAGGGCAGCGCTAGCAGGCAGAGGTTAGTTAAGAAGGAGTTGAAAGATTTATCTTTACCTTGTAGGCGTTGTTTGAATATATAGCGCTCAAAGATTTCATTGGTGACCACTTCACAATGACTATCAAACTTGTCTAGGATGGTCTGAAACTTTGTCTTGTCCTGGCCTTCGGTGAAGTTAAACGAGTTGAAGAGTTGGATGGCTTGATCCCCCGCAGTTGAGAGGAGAAGCGCGATCTTTCTTGTATCAGACGCACCCTCGAAGTCTGAGGCTTCGATGTAGAGCAGAAACCTTTGCGTGAAAGTCTGCCAGTTGGCACTGAGATTGCCGGAGGTCCGCAGCTGTTGAGGAGCCTGGATCTTCTCCATGGTGCTGAGATACATTTGCTGATCGTTATGGAACAGATTGAGGTAAACCCACCTCGGGATAACAGTCTTCTGGTACCATGTTGTGTTGAACACACTGAGATAACACGGGTTGCAACTGGATGCAGCTATAACTGAAATACACTCCAGACCTTAAAGTTAGTTCAATTTGATTTATTGAACCTGTAGCACAGTTAGCTCAGTTGTCTGTGAGTTCGACTCTCTGTTAACCGAAGTGTGATTACTCTGTCTGACTGAACCAGACTAGTTCTTAGCCACGTGCTGTAGGTGTTATGTGATATATATCCTGACTCACTCTGTTGACTTCCCCAGCGGAAAGAGGCGGAGTGTGAATGCCTCGTGCCTTTTATAGTGGGAAATCACCCCCAAGTGTTGTGCCTGCTGATTGGTTGTGTCCTGTTCTCTGTGTTCATTAGCTGCCCGTCTGTATCTCATTATGTGCATGTCTGCATATCATGACAGAGGGCACTGACATTGCGGGGCAGTGGGAACTTTCGCATGGTGCGGGATTCTCCAACCCGGCGGCCGGGTCGCCCGGGGCCGGCGTCAATCCACCCCCGCCGTGTCCCGAATTCTCCGCTCCCCGAGATTCGGCGGGGGCGGGAATCGCGCCGCGCAGGTCGGAGGGCCCCCCTGCGGCGTGGATTAAACCACCTACCTGACTGGCGGGATTGGCGGCGCGGTCGGGCTCCGGGGCCCTTGTTTCATCAGGGCCCATCGATCGGCGGGCGGGCCTGTGCCGTGGGGGCACTCTTTTTCTTCCGCCTTCGCCATGGTCTTCACCATGGCGGAGGTGGAAGAGACTCCCCCCCCTGCGCATGCGCCGGTATGACTTCAGCAGCTGCTGACGCTCCCAGGCATACGCGGACTTACGCCAGCCGGCGAAGTCCTTTCGGCCCCAGCTGGCGTGGCGCCAAAGGCCGTTCACGCCAGCCGGCGGAATGGGAACCATTCCGGCGGGGGCCTAGCCCCTCAATGTGAGGGCTTGGCCCCTAAAGGTGCGGAGACTTCCGCACATTTGGGGCGGCCCGACGCCACTCCAACACGCTGGAACCCCCGCCCCGCCGGGTAGGGGAGAATCCCGGCCATGGTGTCTATCCTTTTCTGCTCAATCCTTTTTCCACGTGTTATTATGGTGCCTAGATAGGAAAACCTTAGTTTCATTACTTGCGCCTTCTTCGAGTTGACCTGACATCCGAAAGCAGTGCTGGTAGTTCGTCTAATAAAGCCACATGCTCCTCTCTGGTGTTAGTCTGCAGTAGTAGATCATCCGCATACTGCACTAAGCAATCGGGATGGGAGTATTTAGATAAGCCAGTGGCTAGCTGTCTGTGGAAGATAGACGGGAATTGTGTGGAAGCCCTGCAGGAGACACGTCCAAAAGTCCTGTCAGCCTTGGAATGTGAAGGCAAACTTATACTGACAGGCTCGGTCCAGTGGTATAGACAGAAACCACTGCTGATGTCCAGCACGGTGAAGTATTTCACCTGCACCCCTTGTTTCATCATGGTTGCAGGGTTTGTTGCTACAGCAGGAGTTGTGAGTGGGGTGACTTTGTTTAATTCTCGGTAATCAATTGTCAGACACCAAGGCAGCAGGGTAGCATGGTGGTTAGCATAAATGCTTCACAGCTCCAGGGTCCCAGGTTCGATTCCCGGCTGGGTCACTGTCTGTGCGGAGTCTGCACGTCCTCCCACTGTGTGCGTGGGTTTCCTCCGGGTGCTCCGGTTTCCTCCCACAGTCCAAAGATGTGCGGGTTAGGTGGATTGGCCATGCTAAATTGCCCGTAGTGTCCTAATAAAAGTAAGGTTAAGGGGGGGTTGTTGGGTTATGGGTATAGGGTGGATACGTGGGTTTGAGTGGGGTGATCATGGCTCGGCACAACATTGAGGGCCGAAGGGCCTGTTCTGTGCTGTACTGTTCTATGTTCTATGATTTCTTGACGGGCCAAATCGGGGCATTGATTTGTGGAGGCTACTGGTCTGATTACCCCCTGCTGCAATAAACTGTCGATTACCTTGGCTATCTCTGTCTCTGTCGGTCTGGGGAAGCCGTATTGTTTCTGGATTTTCAGGTCCGGCCCCTCAATTAACACCTCCCCTGCAATCTGACCACAATCATGTTTGTGTGTTGGAACACCCCTTTGTTCCTTTCAAGGACTTCCCTAATCGTCGATTCTGTGCCGATCGCTAAGGGATCAAACCAATAATCCCCTATTGTGCAGACCCGATTAGCATATGCTCCGAGAGAAAGAGTTGACGGGGCTCTGGTGATTGTTGCCATCTGCCATATGCAGCGATTTACTGGGTCAAAGGAGAGATTATCTTTATTCATAAAATCTACTCCCAGAATGTGTTTGGCCGATGGAGGAAGGTCGACTAACATTACGGGGTGATTTATGATTACACTGTCTCTGTGAACCTGTATCGGTTCCATGATGTGGCCTTCCTGCATCTGTCCAGTAAATCCGCTGAGGATGATAATGCTTGTGGTCAGCCATGGGGAGCCCATGTGTAGGGTGGATGAATTCAGGGTAGTTCGGGAGTCACCGGTATCCCACAGGAATTCGACAAGATGGCTTCGTACCTCGACGGTGACCTGGGGTCTCCCTACGCTGTCACATCCGGTATCGCAGACCCAGTTTGGAGACGCCAAGCACCGTCAATCCAGGGAGCCGTACACGAGGTCACGCGTATAGGTGTCTACGGTATGCATGGGGCAGACAGGTCCTTCTAACTGGTGGGGGTGGCGTTCTTGGTCGTGTCTCAGGCTTGTTCTAGGTAGTGGGAAGGGGTGTCCGGGCAGTCTCTGGGTTCGACTATATGGTGGTGGAAGTTTCCTGCAGTCGCGGGCGAAGTGTCCTGGCTGCCCACAGCTACAACAGGTCCCTCTATCCCTTCCCCGGGGGCACGTATGGCGGAGCGGGCTCTCTCGGGTATTGCTCTCCCTGACTAGCCCTCATCGGATTCATGGTGCCTTCCTGCCCAGTTTGGGGTGATTGTTCCTGCAGTGACTGTTCCCATACCCGGGATAGCTGTACAACCCATGCCTCATTATGTTCGTGTTCTGCTGGGTCGAAATTTATACGAGCTTTCTTGCCTTGCTGTGTGACGTGGAAGACTAAAGTTTATGCCACTTTAGTGCTTTCGGCGTCATCTAAGCTGGAGCTCTCTAGTTCCCCATGCACTGCGTTAAAGTGTGTCCAGAGGCAGCTGGCAAAGGCAGCCGGTTGTTTCCCTTTCCTCTGCCTACACTTGTTTAAGCCGTTGACTGGGTCTCCCCAGTTGTAGCCTATCGCTTCCTTCATTTTGTCTAAACGTCCCCCTCCCACGTTTTGGGGGGATGGTAGGGCTGATATCCTGGGCTGGTTAAGACACATCACTATCAACTTCACCTCTTCCCTTTCATATATCCCATTCATTATTTTCTGTTGCCTGATGTCCTCAAAAAAGCAGTGTGGGTCAGCAGCCGGCTGAAACGTTGTGATTTTATTGCAGGCGTCACTCAGTTGGGCCACTGTGAGCAGGGTTGTGTTTGTGGTAGCCGGACCTGGGGTATTCCCTATCCTTTCTATAGTGACTGGCTGCATCGATACTGGGGTTGGATCTGGTGGTGCTTTCTCTGCAGCGTGGGGTGGTGAGGTCAGTGTGATTATTTCTGGCGGTTGTTGCTCCCAACTCTCGGTTCCTATAACATATATTTTGGTGCTTTCCTGTAACTCTGCCCAATCTGTCACCTCCTCTCCCTCATCTGTCCCGCAGGTACACATAAATCCATTTTGAATCGAGAGTAATGATTTCAGTCTATTACTCTCTCGCTGGCATTTAGAATGGTCAGCGATTGCTTGTCGCTGCTCCTTGCTGCTCTTAGTGCTGCCAGCAGGTTGGTGCACTTAGTTTCTCGGCGAGTGACCTTCTGCTCTGCCTCCTCTCTTACCGCAACAGCCCGTTGGGTGTCTTGGTAGGTTTTGTCACATTGGCTCTGGAAGCTGCTTAAATGTGCCAGGTTCACTCGCTTCAAGTCGTTTATCTTTTGTCTTTCTCAGTCAATTTTTCCTGTTGCTGTTCCTTTAATCTACTTATCTCCTCCTGTCTTTTGTCCTGTAATTTCTTTAATTCCTCCTGCCTTTCGTCTTTTAATTTATTTAACTCCTCCTTTAATTTCTTTCATTCCGCCTGACTGTTATCTTTTAACGTGTTTATTTCCTCCTGATTGTCCTCCTGCAATGCCCTTAATTTGTCCTGTTTGCCTATTAGCTGCCCGGATGGTCGTTAGGAACTCCTCGCTGTCTAGCAGCTGCGCCAAACAGCACACTATAGCTATTGGTTTCTCATTTTTCTGTGCACGTTTCGCCTGCACCTTAGCCAAGTCCTCCCACCAAGTCTGCCCTCTTGCTCCGGGGCCCATCTCGGTGTGAGAACACAATCTTGCCCATAGAGGCCATCCTTTCCTTTTAATATATCTCCTCTTCCCATTTGGGACACCTCTCTGTTTCTGGCTGCTGTGCGGCCATATTTTGGGAACAATCGGACAGTAGGTATGGCTTGTAGCTATTTTCAGGTCCTAATCCCTCTGAATGTGCCTAAACCGCAGTGTGTCTTTAACCCGTATATGATGGACAAATGACCACAAGTTGTTTGGTACAATAATACACTTTATTCACTATCACACAATTGTTAACATTAATCATTACACACATGCATGTTGAACTCTAAGCTAATACACACAAGACCTTAACTTAACTTCCAGGTGACTGGTACTTGGCAGATATGACCCTATCTGATATCCGCTGTCTGGCAGTGTTGGAAGTCTGTTGCTGGTCGTCTTTGTCCTTGGTTCTGGTCCTTCCGATGGCGTGGGTGGTCTTCCTCTTGGCTGGTGAAAGAGGTCACTGTTGTTGTTGGCTGTCGAAAGCTGCAGTTGAGAGCAAGTGGTGGGCTATGCCGCATCTTTTACCCCTGGAGGTTCTTGCACCCTTTTGGGTGGTCCCAGGTGAGTGTCCAATCAATCAATCAGAGCTCGATCACCTTGATCGATTATGTCCAATTAAGATCCGTTACCTTGATGGCGGGGCGGGTCCCGACCGGCCATGTCCGTCACTGTGTAGGAACCACAGGTTTAAGCCTGTGGAGATGGATGGGATGTATGGGAAGTGGAGGGATAGGTTGCTGGAGCGGGTTAGGGATATGTTCTCAGAGTGAATATTTGGGGCTGGATGAGCTGCAGGAGAAGTTTGAGCTGCTGAGGGGCAGTGAATTTAGGTATATGCAGGTGCAGGACTTTACGCGAAGGAGTGGAGGACATTCCCCAAACTACTCCTGTACACGTTGTTGGAGCAAATGCTGCTTTCTGACGACTTGGGGCAGGGCAGGATTGGAGATATATATGGGTGGTTGGGGGAGCAAGTGGTGAGGATCAAGTGTAAATGGGAGGAGAAGTTGGGGAAGGAAATAGGTTGGGGGTTGTGATGTGAGACGATACGGCAGGTGAACTCAACCTCCTCCTGAGCGAGAAGGAGCTTGATTCAGTTCAAGGCGGTGCATAGAGTACACGTGACTCAGACGAGGATAAGTGGACTCTTCCAGGGGATGGTTGATGGTGAGAAGTATAGATTGGGGGCCAGCGAATCATTCACACACATGTTCTGGGGCTGTGAGAAGCTGGAGAGCTATTGGGAGGCGGTGTTTGGAATGCTGTCCAAGATAGTGGGGGTGGAGGTCAAGTCGGACCCTATGGTGGTGATATTTGGGGTCTCGGAAGTGCCGGGGCTTCTAGAGGGGAACAGAGTCGATGTTGTGGCCTTCGCCTCTCTGATTGCTCAGCAAAGGATCCTACTAAATTGGAGGTCAGATTGCCGCTGGGGGTGGCGGCCTTGCTGGGGATTTATACAACTTTCTTTGGTTGCAGAAGATTAAGTTCGAGTTGAGGCAATCAGAAGAGGGCTTGAGATGCGGTGGTAGCTGTTCTTGACGCTACTCGAGGTGTTGTTTATCGCGGGAGGGGATAAAAGGGGAAACATTGTACACACTGGATTGCAATTTAATGGACTGTATATTTTGTTGATGTTATATGTATTTGGAATAAAATACCTTTTAAAAGAAAGTTGACTTAAAGCTTCACACCTCTTTCAAAGAATGGCGATGATGTTTTAGATTTCTCGTGTTTCAGCTTATTATATGTTAGCAGGATGGCAATTCCAAAAATATTTAGCATTTTGTATCTCAAAGTAGTCAAGATATAAATGCAAATAAAAATTGGTAAAAGAAAGCTTCTATTATTTCTATATGCACGCATTTACACATAAATTCTCCAAGCTTTCTGTGACCTGTGGGTGCCTCAGGGTCTGGGCTGCTTCATCACCCCAGGACCTGATATTTTGGTTTGGTGAGTTACGCTTTTTTTCGTTACAGTCCCCAGCATGGGCTGTCACACCTTAAAAGAGTATACTCAACAAACAGAGGACGACTTCCGACTATTTTAGACTGCACCGCGGGACGAGACAGGGGTGCCCCCTCTCCCCACTGCTGTTTGCGCTAGCTACAGAGCCACTGGCAATTGCTCTGAGGGCTTCAGTGGGTTGGAAGGGGCTAGTTCGGAGGGGGGGTGGAGCATAGAGTTTCATTGTACGCAGATGACCTGTACGTTTCGGACACGATGGCGGGGATGGACGGAATCATGGCGACCCTGGGGGAATTCGGCCAGTTTTCAGGGTACAAATTGAATATGTCTAAAAGTAAAATGTTTGTCGTTCAGGAGATGGGTCAAGGGGACCGGCTGAGGGAGCTGCCGTTCCGGCTATTTGGGACAGTTTCAGGTACCTGGGAATACAAGTAGCACGGGATTGGGGTCGGCTGCACAAGCTGAACCTGTCCCAGCTGGTACAGACAGTTAAAATGACGGTCCTCCCAAGGTTCTTATTCGTTTCCAGTGTCTCCCCATTTTCATTCCATGTTCCTTTTTTAAGATCATTTTGGGCTTTGTATGGGCTGGGAAGTCCCCGCGAGTAAAAAAAAGTGGAACCGGGGGGGGGGGGTTTGCACTGCCAAATTTCAGCAACTATAATTGGGCGGCTAACATAGCCATAGTAAGGAAGTGGGGGGGGGGGGGGGGGTGTCGACTTGGGAGCGGATGGACCCAGCCTCATGTAGGGGCACCAGTCTGGGGGCGTTGGTTAGGGCGCCTCTGCCGTTCCCTCCGGCGCGCTTCTCCACCAGTCCTGTAGTGGTGGCGGCCCTTCAGATCTGGGGACAGTGGAGGAAGCATGTGGGAGCAACAGGAGCATCGGTCTGGTCCCTGATATGTGACAACCATCGGTTTGCTCCGGGGAGGTTGGACGGGGGGTTCCGGGTATGGCGGAGGGCGGCGATTGAGCGGATGGGAGATTTGTTTTTGGAAGGGAGCTTCCCTAGCTTGAGGGCGCTGGAGGACAAGTTTGGGTTGACGAGGGGGAATGAATTCCAGTATATTCAGGTGCGGGACTTTTTGAGTAAGCAGGTGCCATCTTTTCCACTCTTGCCACTAAGGGGGGATCCAAGATAGGGTAGTGTCGAGAGGATGGGTGGGGGAGGGAAGTGTCTCAAATATTTACAAGAAGCTCATGGGGGCGGAGGAGATGCAGACTGAGGAGCTGAGGCATAAATGGGAGGAGGAGTTGGGAGGGGAGATTGAGGAAGGCCTGTGGGCGGACGCGCTGAGCAAGGTTCATGGGACTGCAACATATGCCAGGCTCATCCTGATTCAATTTAAGGTTGTCCACTGGGCCCACGTGACAGTGTCCCGGATGATCAGATTCTTCGGCATAGAGAACAGGTGTGTAAACTGTCTGAGAGGGCCGGCAGACAATGTCTACATGTTTTGGGCTTGTCCAAAGCTTGGGAGATACTGGCAGGGGTTCGAGGACGTCATGTCTCGAGTATTGAACACGAGGGTGGCAATAAGACCAGAGGTGGCGATCTTTGGGGTTTCAGTGGCCCCGGAAGTCCAGGGGGAGAAAGAGGCCGATGTCTTGGCCTTTGCTTCCCTCATAGCCCAGAGACGGATATTTCTAGCTTGGAGGGACTCAAAGACCCCAAAGTCGGAAGCCTGGCTGTCAGACATGGCGAGTTTCCTGGGCCTAGAGAAAATCAAGTTCACCTTGAGAGGAACGTTGTTAGGGTTTGACCAGAAGTGGCAACCATTCATTGACTTCTTTGCGGAGAATTAATCGTCAGCAGGGTGGGGCGGGGGGGGGGGGGGGGGGGGGGGGGGTTAGGGGAATGTAGTATAGGGGGTCATTTAGGTAGATCTGGATGGGGCTGGCTACGGCAATTGCACTATGTACTTTGTTTACTGTACAGCCCTTTCATTTTCTCGTTCTGTAATTCTACTGTTTACAATGCCGAAAAATACCTCATTAAAATTGTTTATTAAAAAAAGAGTATACTCAAAAGTTAGCATCAAACATTTAATCTGACGGTCCAGGGTTCCTGTACCACTCTGGCAAAAGTTGCTTAATTCCCATGAATACACAGAAGACAAGCAATTTGTGCTGAATTCCCCTGATCCCATAACAAAAGAACAAAGAAAAATGTGGCACAGGAATAGGCCCTTCGGCCCTCCAAGCCTGTACCGGTCATGATACTAACCTTGACCAAAGCCCCCAGCACTTCCTTGTGCTGTATATCTCTATACACATCCTATCCATGTATTTGTCAAGATGCCTTTTCAATGCCGTTAATGTATCTGCTTCAACCTCCCCTGGCAACGCTTTCCAGGCACTCACCACCCTCCCCGTAAAAAACCTGCCTCGCGCGTCTCCTCTAAACTTTGCCCCACGGACCTTAAACCTATGCCCCCTCGTGACTGACCCCTCCACCCTGGGAAAGAGTGCCTGCCCATCCAGTCTATCCATGCCCCTCATAATCTTGTAGACCTCAATCAGTCACCCCTCAGCCTCCGTCTTTCTGATGAAATTCCTCGTTAATGCAATTCCTCATTAGTGTAGTGGTTAGAATCCCTGCTTGTCACGCGGGAGCCCTGGGTTCCATTCCCCGATGGTGAGTTTGTCGCTGTCCAGAATCTCGACTGGAATCCACGGTAGCACAGTGGTTAGCACAGCTGCTTCACAGCTCCAGAGTCCCAGGTTCGAATCCCGGCTTGGGTCACTGTCTGTGTGGAGTCTGCACATTTTCCCCGTGTCTGCATGGGTTTCCTCCGGGTGCTCCGGTTTCCGCCCACAGTCCAATGATGTGCAGGTTAGGTGATTTGGCCATGCTAAATTGCCCTAAGTGTCCAAAAAGGTTAGGTGGGGTGACTGGGTAACAGGGATAGGGTGGAGGTGTGGGCTTAGGTGGGGTGCTCTTTCCAAGGGCCGGTGCAGACTCGATGGGCCGAATGGCCTCCTGCACTGTAATTCCTATGATTCTATGAAAACAGTCCGAGTCTATTCAACTCTCCACATAGGGCCTCACGGTAGCATGGTGGTTAGCATCAATGCTTCACAGCTCCAGGGTCCCAGGTTCGATTCCCGGCTGGGTCACTGTCTGTGTGGAGTCTGCACGTCCTCCCTGTGTGTGCGTGGGTTTCCTCCGGGTGCTCCGGTTTCCTCCCACAGTCCAAAGATGTGCGGGTTAGGTGGATTGGCCATGCTAAATTGCCCGTAGTGTAAGGTTAATGGGGGGATTGTTGGGTTACGGGTATACGGGTTACGTGGGTTTAAGTAGGGTGATCATTGCTCGGCGCAACATCAAGGGCCGAAGGGCCTGTTCTGTGCTGTACTGTTCTAAATAGCTAACACCCTCCAGACCAGAATACATCCTGGTAAACCTCCTCTCACCCTCTCCAAAGCCTCCACAACATCCTCTGGGAGTGTGGCGACCAGAATTGTGCGCAATATCAACCAGAGTAATCTTTCCCTTTTGGAATTGTTATGGGAGCGGCGTTTTCAAAACCCCAAAATGTATCATGGAGTTCAACCAACCTCTCCCTTTAATGTATTATTGCTTTTGAAGCACACGGCTTGTTCTCCGGGTGTGGTATTACAATATGGACACGTGGGTTTTTAAACACAAAACAATGTTTATTCCATGAATTCAACTTAACCCTTTTAAATAAACATTGGATCCCTTAACACCCCTTACTTCAAAGATGACCCCGAAAATAATACACTAAATAATCCCTCAAAATGTTCCTTCAAACCTCCAAAAGACTTCACCTTTAACAACAGACATGAGGTTACATTCAATATACTTATAGTCTTTGGATTTTCAGACATCAACAGACCAGCTCTGTATTTTCTTCTTGCAGCTTTTTGCAAAATACACAAACATTCCCAGCTTTCTCCTCAAACCGGCTTTCTCCTTTCAAACAGCTCACAGAAAACCAGCCAGGCACTTTTCAGCTGCTCTCTCTCAAACTGAAACTAAACACTGCAAAATGGCTGAGCTAAAAAACCCAGCTCCACCCACACTCGGACATCACTTCAGTAACATGAGCTGCTTCATTTCTGAAAGGTACATTGCTTAAACATCCATTTCTTAAAGGTACTCTCACGTGACAGAATGGGAACACTGATCTGTCGGCTCATTAACCATTAAAGGTAATTTCTACACAAACCTGTTGTTACAAACCAATGGTAACAAGAGGTCCAGATTTTATCCTATCTGTGAAGTCCATTGGGCGGGATTCTCCGTTAGCCGATGGCAAAATTGGGAAGTGCGATCGGGTGGAGAATAGCTTCCGACGTCAAAATCGTGGCAGGCGCTGGTTTGACTCAATGCGTTGAACTCCACGCTGACTTTACCCACCATTTCCATATCATTGGTGGGTCCACTCGCGATTCCCCGAATTCCCGGTCCACGTGTGCTCTCAAAAATCGTGAACCTTGCGTGGTGGCTATGAGAGAGAGAGAGAGGGTGGACGGACAGTGTCCAGCATCGCCATACTTAGCTGACAGCCGTGCCCCTTGCCGGGAGGCTTCTGCCAGGGCCAGGGGGAGTAGTGGGGGGTAGCCAGATTCCCTAACTGTTTAAGAATCTGTTTACTTCAGACTTCAAAATACTTTAATGACCCAGCCTCTAAAGCCCACTACGGTAAAGAATTCAACAGATTCACTGCCCTCTGAGAGGAGAAATACTTCCTCATTTCTGTCTTAAATGAGCGACCCGGCTTCCGGTTGCGGCTATGACCAGCTAAGTCGCACGTTTGGCTGCTCCTGCTACAAAGGTGTTTTCGGGCCGATTGGAGGGCCCCAACGGCGCTGTAAGGACAAATCCCGGTGGGGGAAGGATCCCTGAAGAGAACCAGACCAACTTTATGGTCGGTACCCGGAGTGGGGTGGTAAAGAGAGCAACAGCAGCTCCCAAAAAAAAGCGGGGGAAGAAGACCAAAATGGCGGCCGGTGGTGCACCCGAGGAATGGAGGAAATGGGCGGAGGAGCAGCAGGCCGCTCTCCTGCGCTTCTTTACGGAGCTGAAAATGGAGCTCTTGGAGTCAATGAATGCGACGACCACCAGGCTGATGGGAGCCCAGGCGACCCAAGAGGCGTCGATTCGGGAGCTGCAACAGGAGATGACTGCGAGGGAGGAGGAGGCCACGGTCCTCGTGGGAAAGGTAGAGGTGCACGAGGCACTCCACCTGAAATGGCAGAGCCGTTTTGAGGAGCTGGATACCCGAATGAGGCGGAAGAACCTGAGGATCTTGGGCCTGGCAGAAGGCCTGGAGGGGTCAGACCTCCCGGGATATGTAGCAGAAATGCTGAGCTCCCTGATGGGGGCAGGGGCCGTCCCTTCGCCCCTGGAGCTGGAAGAGGCCTACAGGGTCATGGCTAGGAGGCCAAGAGCAAATGAGCCCCCGAGGGCGGTGCTGGTGCGGTTCCAGCGACTTAGCGACCGTGAAAGAGTGCTGGAGTGGGCCAAGAGGGAAAGGAGCAGCAAGTGGGAGAATTCGACGGTGAGGGTCTACCAGGACTGGAGTGCGGAGGTGGCAAAGCGGCGGGCCCGGTACAACCGGACGAAGGCGGTGCTACATGCAAAACGGATCAGGTTCGGAATGCTGCAGCCAGCGCGCTTGTGGGTCACCTACAGGAACCAACACCACTATTTTGAGTCCCCAGAGGAGGCGTGGGCCTTTGTACAGGAAGAGAAACTGGACTCGAATTAGACCCAGGGGATACTTGGCGGCCGTAGCCGCTCGGGTACTTTCAGCTGAATTCTTTGTTTGGATTTTGAACTCTTGCTGTGGTTTTTCTTCTGATGTTTTTTCCCCCTTTGCCAACTTCCCTTAGTTATTGTTATTGTGGTTATTCATGGTTATTTATGGTTATTTATGCTGTTTGGTAGAGGGCGACTGTTAAGTACAATGTTATTTGTTATCTATCTGTTATTTATAATGTTAAGTTGGGGAGGCGGGACGGGGGGGAGAGCAGATCGGGGATATGGGCTCCTAGGGGGGGTTCTTTACAGGCATGGACGGGGACGGGGGTGGAACTGAAGATGGCGGGGTGGGGTGTGGCAGGGCGAAAGCGCGGGCTTTCCTCTGTTTTCCTGCGCGCGGGGCAGAGGAGGGGGGAGGGGAGGAGTGCGGGGCGTGGCTAGCAATGGCGACCTTTCCCGCGCTGGAGCGGGGCCAGGGAGGAGTGGCAAGGGGGGGGAGGCCCCCCCCCCCGAGCCGGGGGGAGTCGGAGTGTGGCAGGAGCAGCCGGGTCAGCGTGAACCAGCTGACTTACGGGAGTACGATGGAGGGTACATCGCGGCTAGGAGGGGTCCTAGCCTGGGGGGGGAGGGGGGTTAGGGAGGGACACCGGGTTGCTGCTGAAAAGACCAGAAACGAGAAGCGGAGGACTGGAGAGGTGGGGGGAGGGGGACATCGCCATGGGGAGCGGGTCAGAAGGGGAGGGTCGACCCGGGGCGAGCAGGGAACAGGACATGGCTAATCGGCAGGGGAGGGGGGCGGGTCGTCCCGCGACCCGGCTGATTACTTGGAACGTGAGGGGGTTGAATGGGCCGGTCAAGAGATCAAGGGTATTCTCACACCTGAAGGGACTGAAGGCTGATGTAGCAATGTTACAGGAGACCCATTTGAAGGTAGTGGACCAGGTTCGCCTGAGAAGGGGGTGGGTGGGACAGGTGTTCCACTCTGGATTGGACGCAAAGAACCGGGGGGTGGCGATTCTGGTGGGAAAGAGGGTGTCATTCGTGGCGGAGGAGGTGGTGGCGGATAAGGAGGGTAGGTATGTGATGGTGAAGGGTAAGCTGCAGGGGGAGAAAGTGGTGATGGTCAACGTATATGCCCCGAACTGGGATGACGCGGGTTTTATGAGGCGCCTATTGGGCCTCATTCCGGGACTGGAGGCAGGGGGCTTGATCATGGGGGGGGACTTTAACACAGTGCTGGACCCCGGGCTAGACAGATCGAGCTCAAGGACCAATAGGAGGCCGGCAGCGGCAGAAGTGCTGAGGGGGTACATGGAGCAGATGGGAGGAGTAGACCCATGGAGGTTTGGTAGGCCGAGGGCGAGGGAGTATTCCTTTTTCTCCCACGTCCATAGAGTGTACTCCAGAATCGATTTCTTCGTGTTGAGCAGGGGGCTGATCCCGAGGGTACGGGAAGCTGAGTACTCGGCCATTGCGATCTCTGATCATGCACCACATTGGGTGGATGTGGAAATGGGGGAGGCGCGGGACCAGCGCCCGCTGTGGCGGATGGATGTGGGGCTGTTAGCGGACGACGAGGTGTGTAAAAGGGTCCGGAAGAGCATTGAGAGCTATCTGGACTTGAATGACACGGGTGAGGTGCAGGTGGGGATGGTCTGGGAGGCCCTGAAGGCAGTGATCAGGGGAGAGCTGATCTCCATAAGGGCGCACAGAGAAAGAAAGGAGAGGCAGGAGAGGGAGAGGCTGGTGGGGGAGATATTGGAAGTGGATAGGAGATATGCGGAGGCACCAGAGGAGGGGCTGCTGGGAGAACGGCGCAGCCTGCAGGTCAAGTTCGACCTGCTGACCACCAGGAAGGCAGAGACGCAGTGGAGAAGGGCACAGGGCGCGGTTTATGAGTATGGGGAAAAGGCGAGCAGGATGCTGGCACACCAGCTTCGCAAACGAGATGCGGCTAGGGAGATTGGGGGAGTGAAGGAGAGGGGCGGGAAGGTAGTGCAGAAGGGGCAAGAAGTGAACGGGGTCTTCAGGGATTTTTACAAGGAGTTGTATCGGTCTGAGCCGCCGACGAGGAGAGGGGGAATGGAGGACTTCCTAAACAAATTGAGGTTCCCAAGGGTCCAGGTGGGGCTGGTAGAAGGGCTGGGGGCGCCAATAGGGCTAGAGGAGCTAGTCAAGGGAATAGGTCAGATGCAGGCGGGGAAGGCGCCGGGGCCAGATGGGTTCCCGGTGGAATTCTATAAGAAAAATGTGGACTTGGTGGGACCGGTACTGGTACGAGCCTTTAATGAGGCGCGAGGGGGGGGGGGTTCTGCCCCCGACAATGTCGCAGGCTCTGATCTCCCTGATATTGAAGCGGGATAAAGACCCCGTGCAGTGCGGGTCCTACAGGCCTATCTCGCTTCTGAACGTGGATGCCAAGTTGCTGGCAAAGATCCTGGCAGCTAGAATAGAGGATTGTGTGCCAGGGGTAATCCATGAGGACCAGACGGGGTTCGTGAAGGGGCGGCAGCTCAACACGAACGTGCGGAGATTGCTGAATGTAATTATGATGCCGGCAGTGGAGGGGGAGGCTGAGATAGTGGTAGCGCTGGACGCGGAGAAGGCATTCGATAGGGTGGAGTGGGAGTACCTGTGGGAGACGTTGGAACGGTTTGGGTTTGGGGAAGGGTTTATTAAGTGGGTGAAGCTGCTCTACTCGGCCCCGACGGCGAGTGTAGTGACAAACGGGAGGAGGTCGGAGTATTTCGGGCTCCACCGAGGGACCAGGCAGGGATGTCCCCTATCCCCCCTACTTTTCGCACTGGCGATTGAACCGTTGGCGATGGCACTGAGGGGTTCAGGGGGGTGGAGAGGACTGACTAGGGGAGGGGAGGAACATCGAGTATCGCTGTATGCGGATGATCTACTGCTGTATGTGGCAGACCCAGAAGGGGGAATGCCGGAGATAATGGAACTATTAGCAGAGTTTGGGGACTTTTCGGGGTACAAACTAAATTTGGGCAAAAGCGAGGTTTTTGTGATACACCCGGGGGACCAGGGAGAGGGTATTGGGAGACTCCCCTTCAAGCGAGCAGGAAAGAGCTTTAGGTACTTAGGGGTGCAGGTGGCAAGGAACTGGGGGACCCTCCACAAGTTGAACTTTTCCAGGCTGGTGGAACAGATGGAGGAGGAATTTAAGAGGTGGGACATGGTACCGTTGTCGCTGGCGGGGAGGGTGCAGTCAATCAAAATGACGGTCCTCCCAAGGTTCTTGTTTTTATTTCAGTGCTTGCCCATCTTCCTCCCTAGGGCCTTCTTCAAAAGGTGACGAGTAGCATCATGAGCTACGTGTGGGCGCATGGCACCCCAAGGGTGAGGAGGGTCTTTTTGGAGCGGAGTAGGGACAGTGGAGGGCTGGCACTACCCAATCTTTCGGGGTACTACTGGGCGGCAAATGTGTCAATGGTGCGCAAGTGGATGATGGAAGGGGAGGGGGCAGCTTGGAAACGAATGGAGAGGGCGTCCTGTGGCAACACAAGCCTGGGGGCCCTAGTAACGGCACCATGGCCGCTCCCCCCCACGAGGCACACCACGAGCCCGGTGGTGGCGGCCACCCTCAAGATATGGGGGCAGTGGAGGCGACATAGGGGGGAAATGGGAGGTCTGTTGGCGGCGCCAATAAGAGGGAACCATAGATTCATCCCGGGGAACATTGACGGGGGATTTCAGAGCTGGTACAGGGTGGGCATACGGCAGCTGAAGGACCTGTTTATAGAGGGGAGGTTTGCGAGCCTGGGAGGGCTGGAGGAGAAGTTTGAGCTCCCCCCGGGAAACATGTTCAGATATTTACAAGTGAAGGCATTTGCTAGACGGCAGGTGGAGGGGTTCCCCCTGCTCCCCAGTAAGGGGGCGAGTGATAGGGTGCTCTCGGGGGTCTGGGTCGGAGGGGGGAAGATATCAGACATCTACAAGATAATGCAGGAGGCGGAAGAAGCATCAGGGGAGGAGCTGAAAGCCAAGTGGGAAGGGGTGCTGGGAGAGCAGATAGAAGACGGGACGTGGGCGGATGCACTGGAGAAGGTCAATTCTTCCTCCTCGTGTGCGAGGCTGAGCCTCATTCAATTTAAGGTGCTGCATAGAGCTCACATGACGGGGACAAGGATGAGCCGGTTCTTTGGGGGTGAGGACAGGTGTGTCAGATGTCTGGGAAGCCCAGCGAACCATGTGCATATGTTCTGGGCATGTCCGGTGCTGGAAGGGTTCTGGAAGGGGGTGGCAAGGACGGTGTCGAAGGTGGTGGGGTCCAGGGTCAAACCAGGATGGGGGCTTGCGATCTTTGGGGTCGGGGTAGAACCGGGGGTACAGGAGGCTAGGGAGGCCGGAATACTGGCCTTTGCGTCCCTAGTGGCTCGACGAAGGATATTAATTCAATGGAAGGACGCGAGGCCTCCAAGCGTTGAAACTTGGATTAACGATATGGCTAGCTATATTCAGCTAGAAAGGATCAAATTTGCCCTGAGAGGGTCGGTACAGGGATTCTCCAGGCGGTGGCAACCTTTCCTTGACTTTTTAGATCAGAGATAGACGTTCGGGGTCGTGGCAGCAGCAACCCGGGGGGGGGGGGGAGGGGGGGGGGGGAGGGGGAGGGGAGGGAGGGGGGGGGGGGGAGGGGGAGGGGAGGGGGGGGCAGCAAGGGTCGTGGGGGGACATGCACGACTGTAACGCGGGCAAGTCTGCTCGCTGCTCATGTCTGAAACTGTAGGCTGCCTTGTTTGTTAAGGTTGCCTGGGGGGGGGGGGGGGGGTGGGGGAGGACTGGTGCGCGCGAGGAGGGCGGGCGAGGGAGGGACATTTGCCTAGAGGGATTGTGTTGTAAATAATTTAAAAATTAGTAGGGGTAAATGTTTGTATGGAAAAACTCTTTCAATAAAAATTATTTAAATGAGCGACCCCTTACTCTGAGTTTATACCCTCTGGTCCTAGACATTCCCACAAAGGGGAATCAACCTCCATATCAAGTCCCCTGAGAATCCTATCTGGTTTAGCTCACTCAGCTAAATCGCTGGCTTTTAAAGCAGACCAAGCAGGCCAGCAGCACGGTTCAATTCCCGTACCAGCCTCCCCGGACAGGCACCGGAATGTGGCAACTAGGGGCTTTTCACAGTAACTTTATTGAAGCCTACTCGTGACAATAAGCGATTTTCATTTCATTTCAATAAGGTCGTCGCCTCTCATTCTTCTGAACTCGAATGAGTACAGGCCCAAACTTACTCAACCTTTCCTCATAAGAAAATAACTTCACACCCGGGATTAACTTTCTAGACTGCCTTGAACATACTCAGTGACTGAGCTTCCCCAACCCCTTAAGGTAGAGAATCCCAAAGATTTAAAAGCCAGCGATTTAGCCCTGTGCTAAACCAGTCCCTAATTTACACTCTCCTGTCCACCCCACCTTATTCCCATAACCCAGAACCTAACCTGCACATCCATGGACATTAAGGGGCAATTTATCATGGCCAATCCACCTTACCTGCACGTCTTTGGACTGTGGGAGGAAACTGGAGCACCCGGAGGAAACCCACGCAGACACGGGGAGAACGTACAAACTCCACACAGACAGGCCGGAATTGAACCCGTGTCCTTGAAGCTCTGAGTCAGTGGTGCTAACCACTGTGCCACCATGGGTAGAGCTGACAAACACCAAGGGGCAAAAAATGTCAGTGGGGGTTTGTACATCGAACCCCAAACTGTATTGGCGATGTTGGGAATGGCATTAAATAGGAAATTAAAGCTGCATGTGATAAAGGAACATTTGTAATTATGGGTGGTTTTAATCTGCATATAGATTGGGCAAATCAAATGAATAACAATACTGTATAGGACAAATTCCTGGAGTGTGTACAGAATGGTTTCCTGGACCAATACGCTGATGAATCAAATAAGGAACAGGCCACCCTCGACTGGGTGTCGTGTGATGAGAAAGGAATAATTGCCAATCTAGTTGTGTGAAGGCCCTTAGGGATGAGTGAGCATAATATGATAGAATTCTTCATCAATATGGAGAGTGACAAAGTTGAATCTGAGACGAGGATCCTGAATCTTGGTAAAGGGACCTACGACGGTATGAGGTGCAAGTTAGATATGATGGATTGGGAACATTATTCAATGAGACAATGGTGAATCGGCAATGGCATATATTCAAAGGGAGCGTGGGGGAACTGCAATAAGTGTTCATTCCTGTCTGGTGCAAAAGTAAAACGGGAAAGGTGGTCAAACCATGGCTTACATGGGAAATCAGAGAAAGTATTAAATCCAAGGAAGAGGCATACAAATAGGCCAGAGAAACAGCAGTCCTGCGGATTGGGAGCAGTGTAGAATACAACAAAAAAGGACAAAGGATTTGATTAAGAAAGAGAAAATAGAGAACTTGAGTAAGCTTGCGAGGAACATAAAAACTGACTGTATAGGTTTCTATAGATATATGAAGAAAAAAGATGGGTGAAGACAAATGTCGGTCCCTCACAATCAGAAACGGGAATTTGTGATGGGGAACGAAGAAAATGATTGACCAACTGAATACATACTTTGGTTCTGTCTTCACAAAGGAGGATATAAATAACATCAGAAATGTTCAGGAACACAGGGTCGAGCGAGACAGAAGAACTGAAGAAAATCAGTAGTGGTAGAGCCGTGCACACTGCCCGGGTATTGAGTGCAGAGGTGCACGATGCGCACAGACCAGCTAGATGTTCATCGAGTGGTACCCCTTTCAGTTAGTGTAGAGCAGCCTGTTATCTGCAGGTACCCGGAGGGCGACATGCATCACGTCAATCGCCCCCTGGACCAGGAGCATCCCGCCACTGACAGCGAACCCCGCTGCCTGGGCATCCTGGTGGGCTTGATGTACATGGAAATAGATGTAATAATCCGCCTGGGCATATAGGCCTCCATGACGGCGCAGGTGCACCTGTGCGCCGAGGTCTGTGAGACCCCGGACAGGTCCCCACTCAGGTGACTGGAAGGACCACTCGTGTCGAGGTTCAGGGTGACCGTAATCTCATGGAGCGGGTGCCCTTCCCTATACCCCTGTGGTGCCAAGTGTGCCATCATCTGGCAGAGGTGTCGCACTGTCTCTCTGCTCAGCCGGAGTCTCCGATGGCATGTCCGGTCCGGCAGGTCCTCGAATGACAGGCCGTGCCGGTACACTCGAGGCCTCATGCGGCGCCTCCTTGGCAACTCCTCCACCTCCTCGGCCTGTTGGGCGAACTGGCCTTCCAGCCTGTGCAGCCACCACCTGCCCCTCTGCAGCCCGTTCCTCTGCACTCCGATCCTCTGCAACCCTTTCCAGTGTAGCCCAGTCATCTGCAGCCCGGTCCTCTGCAGCCCGGTCCTCTGCAGCCCGGTCCTCTGCAGCCCGTTCCTCTGCAGCCCGTTCCTCTGCAGCCCAGTCCTCTG